>NC_092375.1:4601161-4901161 GCF_030028105.1 Mobula birostris | reverse complement strand
ACTTCACTCACCACAACTCTGAACTGAATCCACAACCAACAGACTCACTTTCATAGACTCTGAAACTTGTGTTCTCAGTATTATTTATTTATTCATTTATTTTTATTTATTATTTGCATGATTTGTCCTTTTTTGCACATTGGTTGTCAGTCTTTGTTTATGTACGGTTTTTCATTAACTCCATTGCATTTACATGCTACATGTTCAGAACAGCTTTGTGGGCCGAAGGGCCTGTATTGTGCTGTAGGTTTTCTATCTTTCCATTTCTTTATTGTTCTGTAAATGCCCACAAGAAACTGAATCTCAGGGTTGTATATGGTGACAGATACACACTTTGATAATAAATTTACTTTGAACTTTGGATAAACATGAAAAGTTTAGAATAAATATTAATGGTTGGAAGCCATACATAGATTCCACATCAAAAACAAAAAGAAGGCAACTGTTCCTATGCTGTATGGTCTTATCAAAGTCAAGCTCAATGCAAGGTCGGAGGAACGATGAAGATTTTATTATCTTTAGGTACAGCACAGTAATAGGACCCTCCAGCATAACGATCCCATGCTGCCCATGTACACCCATGTGACTAATTAACCAACTAACCAGGAGGTCTTTGGACTGTGGGAGGAAAACGGAGGAGAACATACAAACCCCTTACAGAGAGCAGCAGGAAATGAACTGTAGTAGCATTACACTTATTGCTATGCTACCAAACCACTCTGATTGCGGCTGTCATCAGCAAGGCCGATGTTTATTGCCCACTCTCTAAGTGCCCCTGAGAGAGCAATGGCGAGTCACTACAGACGCTCTGGTGCAGATGGTCCCAACAGCACCTTCTGTTTGAGATACAGCCCTTCTGGCTCAACAAACTACTGATTTAACTCTAGACTAATTCACAATGACCAATTAACCTACCAACCAGATGGAGCAGATAGCGTACATGACAGAGTTCTGAAAGAGGTGGCTGAATAGATCGCGGAGGCATTTGGAATGATCTTTCAAGAATCACTAGATTCTGGAATGGTTCCGGAAGACTGGAAAATTGAATATGTCGCTCCACTCTTCAAGAGGGGAGAGAGGCAGAAGAAAAGAAACTATAGACCTGACAGTCTGACTGCATGCTATCCTTGCTTTTTACCACCTGTCCTATCCTGAGTCCCTTCACACTTATCTTGGAAAGGATGAGCTGAAACTGGAGAGGGTTCAAAGGAGATTCATGAAAATGATTCCAGAATTGAAATGGCTTGTCATATGAAGAGCATTTGATGGCTCTGGGCCAATATTCACTAGAATTTAGAAAAATGAGGGATAATGTCATTGAAACCTATAGAATGGTGAAAGGCCTTGAAACAGTGGCTATAGAGAGGATGATTCCTATAGTGGGAGAGTCCAAGACCAGAGGGGACAGCCTCAGAATAGAGAGTCAGCCTTTTCGAATGGAGATGAGGAGAAATTTCTTTAGCCAGAATGGTGAATCTGTGAAATTCTTTGCCATAGGTGACTGTAGAGGCCAAATCTTTATGTATATTTAAGGCAGAGGTTGACAGATTCTTGATTGGTCAGGGAATGAAGGCAGGAGATTGGGGCTGAGAGGAAAATTAGATCAGCCATGATGTAATAGTGGAGCAGACTCGATGGCCAAATGGCTGAATTTTTCTCCTATATCTTATGGTTTTATGGTCTAACCAGTCCCTACCCAGAACAGTGGTTAGCAGGATGATCTTACAGCTCAGGGCATCAGAGATCAGAGTTCAGTCCCGGCGTCCTCTGTAAGGAGTCTCTGTATGCCTTCCTGTGGAATGCGTGGGTTTTTAAGATGCTCCAGGTCCACCCACAGTCCAAAGGTTAACTGGTCATTGTAAATCCTCCTGCGATTAGGTTGGGGTTAAATTCGGGTCGTCAGGGGTTGCTGGGCAGTGTGGCTCAAAGTGCCAAACGGGCCTATTCTGCACTTTATCTCCAAATAAATAAATATTCTTGCTCCCTTTTTGCAACACTTAGTTAAATTATTATATGTATTTCCTATCCTAACTTATAGTTTTTATAAAGTATTGCAATGTGCTGCTACAAAACATCAAATTTGGCAACACAAGATGAAACCTGACTCAGAAAACTGAAAGAAACCCAAGCGTTCACAAGGTCGAAATCCTGTCACTGTCGGTAAGGAGTGTGTACGTTCTCCTGGTGCCTGTGTTTATTCTGTCACTCTAAGGACTGTGTACGTTCTCTTGGTGCCTGTGTTAATTCTGTTACTGTCTGTAAGGAGTCTGTACGTTCTGTTGGTGCCTGTGTTAATTCTGTCACTGCTGGTAAGGAGTGTGTACGATCTCTTGGTGCCTGTGTTAATTCTGTCCCTGTCTGTAAGGAGTGTGTACGTTCTCTTGGTGCCTGTGTTAATTCTGTCACTGTAAGAAGTTTGCACGTTCTCTTGGTGCCTGTGTTAATTCTGTCACTGTAAGGAGGATGTAAATTCTCTTGGTGCCTGTGTTAATTCTGTCACTGTCGGTAAGGAGTGTGTACGTTCTGTTCGTGCCTGTGCTAATTCTGTCACTGTAAGGAGTGTGTACGTTCTCTTGGTGCCTGTGTTAATTCTGTCACTGTCTGTAAGGAGTTTGTACATTCTCTTGGTGCCTGTGTTGATTCTGTCACTCTCTGTAAGGAGTGTGTACGTTCTCTTGGTGCCTGTGTTAATTCTGTCACCGTAAGGAGTGTGTACGTTCTCTTGGTGCCTGTGTTCATTCTGTCAGTGTCTGTAAGGAGTGTGTACGATCTGCTGGTGCCTGTGTTAATTCTGTCACTGTCTGTAAAGAGTGAGTACGTTCTCTTGGTGCCTGTGTTTATTCTGTCACTCTCAAGGACTGTGTACGTTCTCTTGCTGCCTGTGTTAATTCTGTCACTGTCGGTAAGGAGTGTGTACGTTCTCTTGGTGCCTGTGTTAATTCTGTCACTGTCTGTAAGGAGTGTGTAGGATCTCTTGGTGCCTGTGTTAATTCTGTCACTGTCGGTAAGGAGTGTGTACGTTCTCTTGGTGCCTGTGTTAATTCTGTCACTGTCGGTAAGGAGTGTGTACGATCTCTTGTTGCCTGTGTTAATTCTGACACTGTAAGGAGTGTGTACGTTCTCTTGGTGCCTGTGTTAATTCTGTCACTGTCGTTAAGGAGTGCGTACGATCTCTTGGTGCCTGTGTTAATTCTGTCACTGCCGGTAAGGAGAGTGTAAGTTCTCTTGCTGCCTGTTTTAATTCAGTCACTGTCTGCAAGGAGTGTGTACGATCTCTTGGTGCCTGTGTTAATTCTGTCACTGTAAGGAGTGTGTACGTTCTCTTGGTGCCTGTGTTAATTCCGTCCCTGTCTGTAAGGAGTGTGTACGATCTCTTGGTGCCTGTGTTAATTCTGTCCCTGTCTGTAAGGAGTGTGTACGATCTCTTGGTGCCTGTGTTAATTCTGTCCCTGTCTGTAAGGAGTGTGTACGTTCTCTTGGTGCCTGTGTTAATTCTGTCACTGTAAGGAGTGTGTACGTTCTCTTGGTGCCTGTGTTAATTCTGTCACTGTCTGTAAGGAGTGTGTACATTCTTTTGGCACCTGTGTTAAATCTGTCACTGTCCGTAATGAGTGTGTATGTTCTCTTCGTGCCTGTGTTAATTCTGTCACTGTTGGTAAGGAGTGTGTACGTTCTCTTGGTGCCTGTGTTAATTCTGTCACTGTCGGTAAGGAGTGTGTACGTTATCTTGCTGCCTGTGTTAATTCTGTCACTGTCTGTAAGGAGTTTGTACGTTCTCTTGGTGCCTGTGTTAATTCTGTCACTGTCTGTAAGGAGTGTGTACGATCTCTTGGTGCCTGTATTAATTCTGTCGCTGTCTGTAAGGAGTGTGTACGATCTCTTGGTGCCTGTGTTAATTCTGTCACTGTGGGTAAGGAGTGTGTACGTTCTCCTGGTGCCTGTGTTTATTCTGTCATCTCAAGGACTGTGTACGTTCTCTTGGTGCCTGTGTTAATTCTGTCACTGTCTGTAAGGAGTGTGTACGTTCTCTTGGTGCCTGTGTTAATTCTGTCACTGTATGTACGGAGTGTATACGTTCTCTTGGTGCCTGTGTTAATTCAGTCACTGTCTGTAAGTAGTGTGTGCGATCTCTTGGTGCCTGTGTTAATTCTGTCCCTGTCTGTAAGGAATATGTACGATCTCTTGCTGCCTGTATTAATTCTGTCACTGCCTGTAAGGAGTGTGTACGTTCTCTTGGTGCCTGTGTTAATTCTGTCACTCTCTGTAAGGAGTGTGTACGTTCTCTTGGTGCCTGTGTTAATTCTGTCACTGTCTATAAGGAGTGTGTACGTTCTCTTGGTGCTTGTGTTTATTCTGTCACTGTCGGTAAGGAGTGTGTACGATCTCTTGGTGCCTGTGTTAATTCTGTCCCTGTCCGTAAGGAGTGTGTACGTTCTCTTGGTGTCTGTGTTAATTCTGTCAGTGTCTGTACGGAGTGTGTACGATCTGCTGGTGCCTGTGTTAATTCAGTCACTGTCTGCAAGGAGTGTGTACGATCTCTTGGTGCCCGTGTTAATTCTGTCCCTGTCTGTAAGGAGTGTGTACGATCTCTTGCTGACTGTGTTAATTCTGTCACTGTCTTTAAGGAGTGTGTACGATCTCTTGGTGCCTGTGTTAATTCTGTCACTGTCTGTAAATAGTGTGTACGTTCTCTTAGTGCCTGTGTTAATTCTGTCACTGTAAGGAGTGTGTACGTTCTCTTGGTGCCTGTGTTAATTCTGTCACTGTCTGTAAGGAGTGTGTACGTTCTCTTGGTGCCTGTGTTAATTCTGTCACTGCCGGTAAGGAGAGTGTACGTTCTCTTGGTGCCTGTGTTAATTCAGTCACTGTCTGCAAGGAGTGTGTACGATCTCTTGGTGCCTGTGTTAATTCTGTCACTGTCTGTAAGGAGTGTGTACGTTCTCTTGGTGCCTGTGTTAATTCTGTCACTGCCGGTAAGGAGAGTGTACGTTCTCCTGCTGCCTGTGTTAATTCAGTCACTGTCTGCAAGGAGTGTGTACGATCTCTTGGTGCCCGTGTTAATTCTGTCCCTGTCTGTAAGGAGTGTGTACGATCTCTTGCTGACTGTGTTAATTCTGTCACTGTCTTTAAGGAGTGTGTACGATCTCTTGGTGCCTGTGTTAATTCTGTCACTGTCTGTAAATAGTGTGTACGATCTCTTGGTGCCTGTGTTAATTCTGAAACTGTCTGTAAGGAGTGTGTACGATCTCTTGGTGCCTGTGTTAATTCTGTCACTGTCTGTAAAGAGTGTGTACGTTCTCTTAGTGCCTGTGTTAATTCTGTCACTGTAAGGAGTGTGTACGTTCTCTTGGTGCCTGTGTTAATTCTGTCACTGTCTGTAAGGAGTGTGTACGTTCTCCTGGTGCCTGTGTTAATTCTGTCACTGTCGGTAAGGAGTGTGTACGATCTCTTGGTGCCTGTGTTAATTCTGTCACTGTCTGTCAGGAGTCTGTACGATCTCTTGGTGCCTGTGTTAATTCTGTCATTGTAAGGAGTGTGTACGTTCTCGTGGTCCCTGTGTTAATTCTGTCACTGTCTGCAAGGAGTGTGTACGTTGTGTTGGTGCCTGTGTTAATTCTGTCACTGTAAGGAGTGTGTACGATCTCTTGGTGCCTGTGTTAATTCTGTCACTGTAAGGACTGTGTACGTTATCTTGCTGCCTGTGTTAATTCTGTCACTGTCGGTAAGGAGTGTGTACGTTCTCTTGGTGCCTGTGTTAATTAAGTCACTGTCTGTAAGGAGTGTGTACGTTCTCTTGGTGCCTGTGTTAATTCTGTCACTGTCTGTAAGGAGTGTGTACGTTCTCTTGGTGCCTGTGTTAATTCTGTCACTGTAAGGAGTCTGTACGTTCTCTTGCTGCCTGTGTTAATTCTGTCACTGTCTGTAAGGAGTGTGTACGTTCTCCTGGTGCCTATGTTTATTCTGTCATCTCAAGGACTGTGTACGTTCTCTTGGTGCCTGTGTTAATTCTGTTACTGTCTGTAAGGAGTGTGTACGTTCTCTTGGTGCCTGTGTTAATTCTGTCACTGCCGGTAAAGAGTGTGTATGTTCTCTTGCTGCCTGTGTTAATTCAGTCACTGTCTGTAAGTAGTGTGTGCGATCTCTTGGTGCCTGTGTTAATTCTGTCACTGTTGGTAAGGAGTGTGTACGTTCTCTTGGTGTCTGTGTTCATTCTGTCAGTGTATGTACGGAGTGTATACGTTCTCTTGGTGCGTGTGTTAATTCAGTCACTGTCTGTAAGTAGTGTGTGCGATCTCTTGGTGCCTGTGTTAATTCTGTCCCTGTCTCTAAGGAATATGTACGATCTCTTGCTGCCTGTATTAATTCTGTCACTGTCTGTAAGGAGTGTGTACGTTCTCTTGGTGCCTGTGTTAATTCTGTCACTGTAAGGAGTGTGTACGTTCTCTTGGTGTCTGTGTTCATTCTGTCAGTGTCTGTAAGGAGTGTGTACGATCTGCTGGTGCCTGTGTTAATTCTGTCACTGTCTGTAAGGAGTGAATACGTTCTCTTGGTGCCTGTGTTTATTCTGTCACTCTCAAGGACTGTGTACGTTCTCTTGGTGCCTGTGTTAATTCTGTCACTGTCTGTAAGGAGTGTGTACGTTCTCTTGGTGCCTGTGTTAATTCTGTCACTGCCGGTAAGGAGAGTGTACATTCTCTTGCTGCCTGTGTTAATTCAGTCACTGTCTGCAAGGAGTGTGTACGATCTCTTGGTGCCTGTGTTAATTCTGTCACTGTAAGGAGTGTGTACGTTCTCTTGGTGCCTGTGTTAATTCTGTCACTGCCGGTAAGGAGTGTGTACGATCTCTTGGTGCCTGTGTTAATTCTGTCCCTGTCTGTAAGGAGTGTGTACGATCTCTTGGGGCCTGTGTTAATTCTGTCCCTGTCTGTAAGGAGTGTGTACGTTCTCTTGGTGCCTGTGTTAATTCTGTCACTGTAAGGAGTGTGTACGTTCTCTTGGTGCCTGTGTTAATTCTGTCACTGTCTGTAAGGAGTGTGTACATTCTTTTGTCACCTGTGTTAAATCTGTCACTGTCCGTAATGAGTGTGTATGTTCTCTTCGTGCCTGTGTTAATTCTGTCACTGTCTGCAAGGAGTGTGTACGATCTCTTGGTGCCTGTGTTAATTCTGTCACTGTCTGTAAGGAGTGTGTACGTTCTCTTGGTGCCTGTGATAATTCTGTCACTGCCGGTAAGGAGAGTGTACGTTCTCCTGCTGCCTGTGTTAATTCAGTCACTGTCTGCAAGGAGTGTGTACGATCTCTTGGTGCCCGTGTTAATTCTGTCCCTGTCTGTAAGGAGTGTGTACGATCTCTTGCTGACTGTGTTAATTCTGTCACTGTCTTTAAGGAGTGTGTACGATCTCTTGGTGCCTGTGTTAATTCTGTCACTGTCTGTAAATAGTGTGTACGATCTCTTGGTGCCTGTGTTAATTCTGACACTGTCTGTAAGGAGTGTGTACGATCTCTTGGTGCCTGTGTTAATTCTGTCACTGTCGGTAAGGAGTGTGTACGTTCTCTTGGTGCCTGTGTTAATTCTGTCACTGTCGGTAAGGACTGTGTACGATCTCTTGTTGCCTGTGTTAATTCTGACACTGTAAGGAGTGTGTACGTTCTCTTGGTGCCTGTGTTAATTCTGTCACTGTCTGTAAGGAGTGAATACGTTCTCTTGGTGCCTGTGTTTATTCTGTCACTCTCAAGGACTGTGTACGTTCTCTTGGTGCCTGTGTTAATTCTGTCACTGTCTGTAAGGAGTGTGCACGTTCTCTTGGTGCCTGTGTTAATTCTGTCACTGCCGGTAAGGAGAGTGTACGTTCTCTTGCTGCCTGTGTTAATTCAGTCACTGTCTGCAAGGAGTGTGTACGATCTCTTGGTGCCTGTGTTAATTCTGTCACTGTAAGGAGTGTGTACGTTCTCTTGGTGCCTGTGTTAATTCTGTCACTGCCGGTAAGGAGTGTGTACGATCTCTTGGTGCCTGTGTTAATTCTGTCCCTGTCTGTAAGGAGTGTGTACGATCTCTTGGTGCCTGTGTTAATTCTGTCCCTGTCTGTAAGGAGTGTGTACGTTCTCTTGGTGCCTGTGTTAATTCTGTCACTGTAAGGAGTGTGTACGTTCTCTTGGTGCCTGTGTTAATTCTGTCACTGTCTGTAAGGAGTGTGTACATTCTTTTGGCACCTGTGTTAAATCTGTCACTGTCCGTAATGAGTGTGTATGTTCTCTTCGTGCCTGTGTTAATTCTGTCACTGTCTGCAAGGAGTGTGTACGATCTCTTGGTGCCTGTGTTAATTCTGTCACTGTCTGTAAGGAGTGTGTACGTTCTCTTGGTGCCTGTGTTAATTCTGTCACTGCCGGTAAGGAGAGTGTACGTTCTCCTGCTGCCTGTGTTAATTCAGTCACTGTCTGCAAGGAGTGTGTACGATCTCTTGGTGCCCGTGTTAATTCTGTCCCTGTCTGTAAGGAGTGTGTACGATCTCTTGCTGACTGTGTTAATTCTGTCACTGTCTTTAAGGAGTGTGTACGATCTCTTGGTGCCTGTGTTAATTCTGTCACTGTCTGTAAATAGTGTGTACGATCTCTTGGTGCCTGTGTTAATTCTTACACTGTCTGTAAGGAGTGTGTACGATCTCTTGGTGCCTGTGTTAATTCTGTCACTGTCGGTAAGGACTGTGTACGATCTCTTGTTGCCTGTGTTAATTCTGACACTGTAAGGAGTGTGTACGTTCTCTTGGTGCCTGTGTTAATTCAGTCACTGTCGTTAAGGAGTGCGTACGATCTCTTGGTGCCTGTGTTAATTCTGTCACTGCCAGTAAGGAGAGTGTACGTTCTCTTGCTGCCTGTTTTAATTCAGTCACTGTCTGCAAGGAGTGTGTACGATCTCTTGGTGCCTGTGTTAATTCTGTCACTGTAAGGAGTGTGTACGTTCTCTTGGTGCCTGTGTTAATTCAGTCACTGTCTGCAAGGAGTGTGTACGATCTCTTGGTGCCTGTGTTAATTCTGTCACTGTAAGGAGTGTGTACGTTCTCTTGGTGCCTGTGTTAATTCTGTCACTGTAAGGAGTGTGTACGATCTCTTGGTGCCTGTGTTAATTCTGTCCCTGTTTGTAAGGAGTGTGTACGATCTCTTGGTGCCTGTGTTAATTCTGTCCCTGTCTGTAAGGAGTGTGTACGTTCTCTTGGTGCCTGTGTTAATTCTGTCACTGTAAGGAGTGTGTACGTTCTCTTGGTGCCTGTGTTAATTCTGTCACTGTCTGTAAGGAGTGTGTACATTCTTTTGGCACCTGTGTTAAATCTGTCACTGTCCGTAATGAGTGTGTATGTTCTCTTCGTGCCTGTGTTAATTCTGTCACTGTTGGTAAGGAGTGTGTACGTTCTATTGGTGCCTGTGTTAATTCTGTCACTGTCGGTAAGGAGTGTGTACGTTATCTTGCTGCCTGTGTTAATTCTGTCACTGTCTGTAAGGAGTTTGTACGTTCTCTTGGTGCCTGTGTTAATTCTGTCACTGTCTGTAAGGAGTGTGTACGATCTCTTGGTGCCTGTATTAATTCTGTCGCTGTCTGTAAGGAGTGTGTACGATCTCTTGGTGCCTGTGTTAATTCTGTCACTGTGGGTAAGGAGTGTGTACGTTCTCCTGGTGCCTGTGTTTATTCTGTCATCTCAAGGACTGTGTACGTTCTCTTGGTGCCTGTGTTAATTCTGTCACTGTCTGTAAGGAGTGTGTACGTTCTCTTGGTGCCTGTGTTAATTCTGTCACTGTATGTACGGAGTGTATACGTTCTCTTGGTACCTGTGTTAATTCAGTCACTGTCTGTAAGGAATATGTACGATCTCTTGCTGCCTGTATTAATTCTGTCACTGTCTGTAAGGAGTGTGTACGTTCTCTTGGTGCCTGTGTTAATTCTGTCACTGTCGGTAAGGAGTGTGTACGTTCTGTTCGTGCCTGTGTTAATTCTGTCACTGTAAGGAGTGTGTACGTTCTCTTCGTGTCTGTGTTCATTCTGTCAGTGTCTGTAAGGAGTGTGTACGATCTGCTGGTGCCTGTGTTAATTCTGTCACTGTCTGTAAGGAGTGTGTACGTTCTCTTGGTGCCTGTGTTAATTCTGTCACTGCCGGTAAGGAGTGTGTACGTTCTCCTGCTGCCTGTGTTAATTCAGTCACTGTCTGCAAGGAGTGTGTACGATCTCTTGGTGCCCGTGTTAATTCTGTCCCTGTCTGTAAGGAGTGTGTACGATCTCTTGCTGACTGTGTTAATTCTGTCACTGTCTTTAAGGAGTGTGTACGATCTCTTGGTGCCTGTGTTAATTCTGTCACTGTCTGTAAATAGTGTGTACGATCTCTTGGTGCCTGTGTTAATTCTGACACTGTCTGTAAGGAGTGTGTACGATCTCTTGGTGCCTGTGTTAATTCTGTCACTGTCTGTAAAGAGTGTGTACGTTCTCTTAGTGCCTGTGTTAATTCTGTCACTGCAAGGAGTGTGTACGTTCTCTTGGTGCCTGTGTTAATTCTGTCACTGTCTGTAAGGAGTGTGTACGTTCTCCTGGTGCCTGTGTTAATTCTGTCACTGTCGGTAAGGAGTGTGTACGATCTCTTGGTGCCTGTGTTAATTCTGTCACTGTCTGTCAGGAGTGTGTACGATCTCTTGGTGCCTGTGTTAATTCTGTCATTGTAAGGAGTGTGTACGTTCTCGTGGTGCCTGTGTTAATTCTGTCACTGTAAGGACTGTGTACGTTATCTTGCTGCCTGTGTTAATTCTGTCACTGTCGGTAAGGAGTGTGTACGTTCTCTTGGTGCCTGTGTTAATTCTGTCACTGTCTGTAAGGAGTGTGTACGTTCTCTTGGTGCCTGTGTTAATTCTGTCACTGTCTGTAAGGAGTGTGTACGTTCTCTTGGGGCCTGTGTTAATTCTGTCACTGTAAGGAGTCTGTACGTTCTCTTGCTGCCTGTGTTAATTCTGTCACTGTCTGTAAGGAGTGTGTACGTTCTCCTGGTGCCTATGTTTATTCTGTCATCTCAAGGACTGTGTACGTTCTCTTGGTGCCTGTGTTAATTCTGTTACTGTCTGTAAGGAGTGTGTACGTTCTCTTGGTGCCTGTGTTAATTCTGTCACTGCCGGTAAAGAGTGTGTATGTTCTCTTGCTGCCTGTGTTAATTCAGTCACTGTCTGTAAGTAGTGTGTGCGATCTCTTGGTGCCTGTGTTAATTCTGTCCCTGTCTGTAAGGAATATGTACGATCTCTTGCTGCCTGTATTAATTCTGTCACTGTCTGTAAGGAGTGTGTACGTTCTCTTGGTGCCTGTATTAATTCTGTCACTGTCGGTAAGGAGTGTGTACGTTCTGTTCGTGCCTGTGTTAATTCTGTCACTGTAAGGAGTGTGTACGTTGTCTTGGTGGCTGTGTTAATTCTGTCACTGTCTGTAAGGAGTTTGTACATTCTCTTGGTGCCTCTGTTGATTCTGTCACTCTCTGTAAGGAGTGTGTACGTTCTCTTGGTGCCTGTGTTAATTCTGTCACTGTCCGTAAGGAGTGTGTACGTTCTCTTGGTGCTTGTGTTTATTCTGTCACTGTCGGTAAGGAGTGTGTACGATCTCTTGGTGCCTGTGTTAATTCTGTCCCTGTCCGTAAGGAGTGTGTACGTTCTCTTGGTGTCTGTGTTCATTCTGTCAGTGTCTGTAAGGAGTGTGTACGATCTGCTGGTGCCTGTGTTAATTCTGTCACTGTCTGTCAGGAGTGTGTACGATCTCTTGGTGCCTGTGTTAATTCTGTCATTGTAAGGAGTGTGTACGTTCTCGTGGTGCCTGTGTTAATTCCGTCACTGTCTGCAAGGAGTGTGTACGTTGTGTTGGTGCCTGTGTTAATTCTGTCACTGTAAGGAGTTTGTACGATCTCTTGGTGCCTGTGTTAATTCTGTCACTGTAAGGACTGTGTACGTTATCTTGCTGCCTGTGTTAATTCTGTCACTGTCGGTAAGGAGTGTGTACGTTCTCTTGGTGCCTGTGTTAATTCTGTCACTGTCTGTAAGGAGTGTGTACGTTCTCCTGGTGCCTATGTTTATTCCGTCATCTCAAGGACTGTGTACGTTCTCTTGGTGCCTGTGTTAATTCTGTTACTGTCTGTAAGGAGTGTGTATGTTCTCTTGGTGCCTGTGTTAATTCTGTCACTGCCGGTAAAGAGTGTGTATGTTCTCTTGCTGCCTGTGTTAATTCAGTCACCGTCTGTAAGTACTGTGTGCGATATCTTGGTGCCTGTGTTAATTCTGTCCCTGTCTGTAAGGAATATGTACGATCTCTTGCTGCCTGTATTAATTCTGTCACTGTCTGTAAGGAGTGTGTACGTTCTCTTGGTGCCTGTGTTAATTCTGTCACTGTCGGTAAGGAGTGTGTACATTCTGTTCGTGCCTGTGTTAATTCTGTCACTGTAAGGAGTGTGTACGTTGTCTTGGTGGCTGTGTTAATTCTGTCACTGTCTGTAAGGAGTTTGTACATTCTCCTGGTGCCTGTGTTGATTCTGTCACTCTCTGTAAGGAGTGTGTACGTTCTCTTGGTGCCTGTGTTAATTCTGTCACTGTCCGTAAGGAGTGTGGACGTTCTCTTGGTGCTTGTGTTTATTCTGTCACTGTCGGTAAGGAGTGTGTACGATCTCTTGGTGCCTGTGTTAATTCTGTCCCTGTCCGTAAGGAGTGTGTACGTTCTCTTGGTGTCTGTGTTCATTCTGTCAGTGTCTGTAAGGAGTGTGTACGATCTGCTGGTGCCTGTGTTAATTCTGTCACTGTCTGTAAGGAGTGAATACGTTCTCTTGGTGCCTGTGTTTATTCTGTCACTCTCAAGGACTGTGTACGTTCTCTTGGTGCCTGTGTTAATTCTGTCACTGTCTGTAAGGAGTGTGTACGTTCTCCTGGTGCCTGTGTTTATTCTGTCACTCTCAAGGACTGTGTACGTTCTCTTGGTGCCTGTGTTAATTCT
Organism: Mobula birostris; assembly: GCF_030028105.1. NCBI lineage: Eukaryota > Metazoa > Chordata > Chondrichthyes > Myliobatiformes > Myliobatidae > Mobula > Mobula birostris. The sequence goes on along the minus strand of NC_092375.1, from coordinate 4,888,170 downwards.
GTCACTGTCTGTAAGGAGTGTGTACGTTCTCTTGGTGCCTGTGTTAATTCTGTCACTGCCGGTAAGGAGAGTGTACGTTCTCTTGCTGCCTGTGTTAATTCAGTCACTGTCTGTAAGTAGTGTGTGCGATCTCTTGGTGCCTGTGTTAATTCTGTCCCTGTCTGTAAGGAATATGTACGATCTCTTGCTGCCTGTATTAATTCTGTCACTGTCTGTAAGGAGTGTGTACGTTCTCTTGGTGCCTGTGTTAATTCTGTCACTGTAAGGAGTGTGTACGTTCTCTTGGTGTCTGTGTTCATTCTGTCAGTGTCTATAAGGAGTGTGTACGATCTGCTGGTGCCTGTGTTAATTCTGTCACTGTCTGTAAGGAGTGAATACGTTCTCTTGGTGCCTGTGTTTATTCTGTCACTCTCAAGGACTGTGTACGTTCTCTTGGTGCCTGTGTTAATTCTGTCACTGTCTGTAAGGAGTGTGTACGTTCTCTTGGTGCCTGTGTTAATTCTGTCACTGCCGGTAAGGAGAGTGTACGTTCTCTTGCTGCCTGTGTTAATTCAGTCACTGTCTGCAAGGAGTGTGTACGATCTCTTGGTGCCTGTGTTAATTCTGTCACTGTCTGTAAGGAGTGTGTACGTTCTCTTGGTGCCTGTGTTAATTCTGTCACTGCCGGTAAGGAGAGTGTACGTTCTCCTGCTGCCTGTGTTAATTCAGTCACTGTCTGCAAGGAGTGTGTACGATCTCTTGGTGCCCGTGTTAAACCTGTCCCTGTCTGTAAGGAGTGTGTACGATCTCTTGCAGACTGTGTTAATTCTGTCACTGTCTTTAAGGAGTGTGTACGATCTCTTGGTGCCTGTGTTAATTCTGTCACTGTCTGTAAATAGTGTGTACGATCTCTTGGTGCCTGTGTTAATTCTGACACTGTCTGTAAGGAGTGTGTACGATCTCTTGGTGCCTGTGTTAATTCTGTCACTGTCGGTAAGGAGTGTGTACGTTCTCTTGGTGCCTGTGTTAATTCTGTCACTGTCGGTAAGGACTGTGTACGATCTCTTGTTGCCTGTGTTAATTCTGACACTGTAAGGAGTGTGTACGTTCTCTTGGTGCCTGTGTTAATTCTGTCACTGTCGTTAAGGAGTGCGTACGATCTCTTGGTGCCTGTGTTAATTCTGTCACTGCCAGTAAGGAGAGTGTACGTTCTCTTGCTGCCTGTTTTAATTCAGTCACTGTCTGCAAGGAGTGTGTACGATCTCTTGGTGCCTGTGTTAATTCTGTCACTGTAAGGAGTGTGTACGTTCTCTTGGTGCCTGTGTTAATTCTGTCACTGCCGGTAAGGAGTGTGTACGATCTCTTGGTTCCTGTGTTAATTCTGTCACTGTCTGTAAGGAGTGTGTACGTTCTCTTGGTGCCTGTGTTAATTCTGTCACTGTCGGTAAGGAGTGTGTACGTTATCTTGCTGCCTGTGTTAATTCTGTCACTGTCTGTAAGGAGTTTGTACGTTCTCTTGGTGCCTGTGTTAATTCTGTCACTGTCTGTAAGGAGTGTGTACGATCTCTTGGTGCCTGTATTAATTCTGTCGCTGTCTGTAAGGAGTGTGTACGATCTCTTGGTGCCTGTGTTAATTCTGTCACTGTGGGTAAGGAGTGTGTACGTTCTCCTGGTGCCTGTGTTTATTCTGTCATCTCAAGGACTGTGTACGTTCTCTTGGTGCCTGTGTTAATTCTGTCACTGTCTGTAAGGAGAGTGTACGTTCTCTTGGTGCCTGTGTTAATTCTGTCACTCTATGTACGGAGTGTATACGTTCTCTTGGTACCTGTGTTAATTCAGTCACTGTCTGTAAGTAGTGTGTGCGATCTCTTGGTGCCTGTGTTAATTCTGTCCCTGTCTGTAAGGAATATGTACGATCTCTTGCTGCCTGTATTAATTCTGTCACTGTCTGTAAGGAGTGTGTACGTTCTCTTGGTGCCTGTGTTAATTCTGTCACTGTCGGTAAGGAGTGTGTACGTTCTGTTCGTGCCTGTGTTAATTCTGTCACTGTAAGGAGTGTGTACGTTCTCTTGGTGTCTGTGTTCATTCTGTCAGTGTCTGTAAGGAGTGTGTACGATCTGCTGGTGCCTGTGTTAATTCTGTCACTGTCTGTAAGGAGTGAATACGTTCTCTTGGTGCCTGTGTTTATTCTGTCACTCTCAAGGACTGTGTACGTTCTCTTGGTGCCTGTGTTAATTCTGTCACTGTCTGTAAGGAGTGTGTACGTTCTCCTGGTGCCTGTGTTAATTCTGTCACTGCCGGTAAGGAGAGTGTACGTTCTCTTGGTGCCTGTGTTAATTCAGTCACTGTCTGCAAGCAGTGTGTACGATCTCTTGGTGCCTGTGTTAATTCTGTCACTGTCTGTAAGGAGTGTGTACGTTCTCTTGGTGCCTGTGTTAATTCTGTCACTGCCGGTAAGGAGAGTGTACGTTCTCCTGCTGCCTGTGTTAATTCAGTCACTGTCTGCAAGGAGTGTGTACGATCTCTTGGTGCCCGTGTTAATTCTGTCCCTGTCTGTAAGGAGTGTGTACGATCTCTTGGTGCCTGTGTTAATTCTGTCACTGTCTGTAAATAGTGTGTACGATCTCTTGGTGCCTGTGTTAATTCTGACACTGTCTGTAAGGAGTGTGTACGATCTCTTGGTGCCTGTGTTAATTCTGTCACTGTCTGTAAAGAGTGTGTACGTTCTCTTAGTGCCTGTGTTAATTCTGTCACTGCAAGGAGTGTGTACGTTCTCTTGGTGCCTGTGTTAATTCTGTCACTGTCTGTAAGGAGTGTGTACGTTCTCCTGGTGCCTGTGTTAATTCTGTCACTGTCGGTAAGGAGTGTGTACGATCTCTTGGTGCCTGTGTTAATTCTGTCACTGTCTGTCAGGAGTGTGTACGATCTCTTGGTGCCTGTGTTAATTCTGTCATTGTATGGAGTGTGTACGTTCTCGTGGTGCTTGTGTTAATTCTGTCACTGTCTGCAAGGAGTGTGTACGTTGTGTTGGTGCCTGTGTTAATTCTGTCACTGTAAGGAGTGTGTACGATCTCTTGGTGCCTGTCTTAATTCTATCACTGTAAGGACTGTGTACGTTATCTTGCTGCCTGTGTTAATTCTGTCACTGTCGGTAAGGAGTGTGTACGTTCTCTTGGTGCCTGTGTTAATTCTGTCACTGTCTGTAAGGAGTGTGTACGTTCTCTTGGTGCCTGTGTTAATTCTGTCACTGTCTGTAAGGAGTGTGTACGTTCTCTTGGTGCCTGTGTTAATTCTGTCACTGTAAGGAGTCTGTACGTTCTCTTGCTGCCTGTGTTAATTCTGTCACTGTCTGTAAGGAGTGTGTACGTTCTCCTGGTGCCTATGTTTATTCTGTCATCTCAAGGACTGTGTACGTTCTCTTGGTGCCTGTGTTAATTCTGTTACTGTCTGTAAGGAGTGTGTACGTTCTCCTGGTGCCTGTGTTAATTCTGTCCCTGTCTGTAAGGAATATGTACGATCTCTTGCTGCCTGTATTAATTCTGTCACTGTCTGTAAGGAGTGTGTACGTTCTCTTGGTGCCTGTGTTAATTCTGTCACTGTCGGTAAGGAGTGTGTACGTTCTGTTCGTGCCTGTGTTAATTCTGTCACTGTAAGGAGTGTGTACGTTCTCTTGGTGTCTGTGTTCATTCTGTCAGTGTCTGTAAGGAGTGTGTACGATCTGCTGGTGCCTGTGTTAATTCTGTCACTGTCTGTAAGGAGTGAATACGTTCTCTTGGTGCCTGTGTTTATTCTGTCACTCTCAAGGACTGTGTACGTTCTCTTGGTGCCTGTGTTAATTCTGTCACTGTCTGTAAGGAGTGTGTACGTTCTCTTGGTGCCTGTGTTAATTCTGTCACTGCCGGTAAGGAGAGTGTACGTTCTCTTGGTGCCTGTGTTAATTCAGTCACTGTCTGCAAGCAGTGTGTACGATCTCTTGGTGCCTGTGTTAATTCTGTCACTGTCTGTAAGGAGTGTGTACGTTCTCTTGGTGCCTGTGTTAATTCTGTCACTGCCGGTAAGGAGAGTGTACGTTCTCCTGCTGCCTGTGTTAATTCAGTCACTGTCTGCAAGGAGTGTGTACGATCTCTTGGTGCCCGTGTTAATTCTGTCCCTGTCTGTAAGGAGTGTGTACGATCTCTTGCTGACTGTGTTAATTCTGTCACTGTCTTTAAGGAGTGTGTACGATCTCTTGGTGCCTGTGTTAATTCTGTCACTGTCTGTAAATAGTGTGTACGATCTCTTGGTGCCTGTGTTAATTCTGACACTGTCTGTAAGGAGTGTGTACGATCTCTTGGTGCCTGTGTTAATTCTGTCACTGTCTGTAAAGAGTGTGTACGTTCGCTTAGTGCCTGTGTTAATTCTGTCACTGCAAGGAGTGTGTACGTTCTCTTGGTGCCTGTGTTAATTCTGTCACTGTCTGTAAGGAGTGTGTACGTTCTCCTGGTGCCTGTGTTAATTCTGTCACTGTCGGTAAGGAGTGTGTACGATCTCTTGGTGCCTGTGTTAATTCTGTCACTGTCTGTCAGGAGTGTGTACGATCTCTTGGTGCCTGTGTTAATTCTGTCATTGTATGGAGTGTGTACGTTCTCGTGGTGCTTGTGTTAATTCTGTCACTGTCTGCAAGGAGTGTGTACGTTGTGTTGGTGCCTGTGTTAATTCTGTCACTGTAAGGAGTGTGTACGATCTCTTGGTGCCTGTCTTAATTCTGTCACTGTAAGGACTGTGTACGTTATCTTGCTGCCTGTGTTAATTCTGTCACTGTCGGTAAGGAGTGTGTACGTTCTCTTGGTGCCTGTGTTAATTCTGTCACTGTCTGTAAGGAGTGTGTACGTTCTCTTGGTGCCTGTGTTAATTCTGTCACTGTCTGTAAGGAGTGTGTACGTTCTCTTGGTGCCTGTGTTAATTCTGTCACTGTAAGGAGTCTGTACGTTCTCTTGCTGCCTGTGTTAATTCTGTCACTGTCTGTAAGGAGTGTGTACGTTCTCCTGGTGCCTATGTTTATTCTGTCATCTCAAGGACTGTGTACATTCTCTTGGTGCCTGTGTTAATTCTGTTACTGTCTGTAAGGAGTGTGTACGTTCTCTTGGTGCCTGTGTTAATTCTGTCACTGCCGGTAAAGAGTGTGTATGTTCTCTTGCTGCCTGTGTTAATTCAGTCACTGTCTGTAAGTAGTGTGTGCGATCTCTTGGTGCCTGTGTTAATTCTGTCCCTGTCTGTAAGGAATATGTACGATCTCTTGCTGCCTGTATTAATTCTGTCACTGTCTGTAAGGAGTGTGTACGTTCTCTTGGTGCCTGTGTTAATTCTGTCACTGTCGGTAAGGAGTGTGTACGTTCTGTTCGTGCCTGTGTTAATTCTGTCACTGTAAGGAGTGTGTACGTTGTCTTGGTGGCTGTGTTAATTCTGTCACTGTCTGTAAGGAGTTTGTACATTCTCTTGGTGCCTCTGTTGATTCTGTCACTCTCTGTAAGGAGTGTGTACGTTCTCTTGGTGCCTGTGTTAATTCTGTCACTGTCCGTAAGGAGTGTGTACGTTCTCTTGGTGCTTGTGTTTATTCTGTCACTGTCGGTAAGGAGTGTGTACGATCTCTTGGTGCCTGTGTTAATTCTGTCCCTGTCCGTAAGGAGTGTGTACGTTCTCTTGGTGTCTGTGTTCATTCTGTCAGTGTCTGTAAGGAGTGTGTACGATCTGCTGGTGCCTGTGTTAATTCTGTCACTGTCTGTCAGGAGTGTGTACGATCTCTTGGTGCCTGTGTTAATTCTGTCATTGTAAGGAGTGTGTACGTTCTCGTGGTGCCTGTGTTAATTCTGTCACTGTCTGCAAGGAGTGTGTACGTTGTGTTGGTGCCTGTGTTAATTCTGTCACTGTAAGGAGTGTGTACGATCTCTTGGTGCCTGTGTTAATTCTGTCACTGTAAGGACTGTGTACGTTATCTTGCTGCCTGTGTTAATTCTGTCACTGTCGGTAAGGAGTGTGTACGTTCTCTTGGTGCCTGTGTTAATTCTGTCACTGTCTGTAAGGAGTGTGTACGTTCTCCTGGTGCCTATGTTTATTCTGTCATCTCAAGGACTGTGTACGTTCTCTTGGTGCCTGTGTTAATTCTGTTACTGTCTGTAAGGAGTGTGTATGTTCTCTTGGTGCCTGTGTTAATTCTGTCACTGCCGGTAAAGAGTGTGTATGTTCTCTTGCTGCCTGTGTTAATTCAGTCACTGTCTGTAAGTACTGTGTGCGATCTCTTGGTGCCTGTGTTAATTCTGTCCCTGTCTGTAAGGAATATGTACGATCTCTTGCTGCCTGTGTTAATTCTGTCACTGTCTGTAAGGAGTGTGTACGTTCTCTTGGTGCCTGTGTTAATTCTGTCACTGTCGGTAAGGAGTGTGTACATTCTGTTCGTGCCTGTGTTAATTCTGTCACTGTAAGGAGTGTGTACGTTGTCTTGGTGGCTGTGTTAATTCTGTCACTGTCTGTAAGGAGTTTGTACATTCTCTTGGTGCCTGTGTTGGTTCTGTCACTCTCTGTAAGGAGTGTGTACGTTCTCTTGGTGCCTGTGTTAATTCTGTCACTGTCCGTAAGGAGTGTGGACGTTCTCTTGGTGCTTGTGTTTATTCTGTCACTGTCGGTAAGGAGTGTGTACGATCTCTTGGTGCCTGTGTTAATTCTGTCCCTGTCCGTAAGGAGTGTGTACGTTCTCTTGGTGTCTGTGTTCATTCTGTCAGTGTCTGTAAGGAGTGTGTACGATCTGCTGGTGCCTGTGTTAATTCTGTCACTGTCTGTAAGGAGTGAATACGTTCTCTTGGTGCCTGTGTTTATTCTGTCACTCTCAAGGACTGTGTACGTTCTCTTGGTGCCTGTGTTAATTCTGTCACTGTCTGTAAGGGGTGTGTACGTTCTCCTGGTGCCTGTGTTTATTCTGTCACTCTCAAGGACTGTGTACGTTCTCTTGGTGCCTGTGTTAATTCTGTCACTGTCTGTAAGGAGTGTGTACGTTCTCTTGGTGCCTGTGTTAATTCTGTCACTGCCGGTAAGGAGAGTGTACGTTCTCTTGCTGCCTGTGTTAATTCAGTCACTGTCTGCAAGGAGTGTGTGCGATCTCTTGGTGCCTGTGTTAATTCTGTCCCTGTCTGTAAGGAGTGTGTACGATCTCTTGCTGACTGTGTTAATTCTGTCACTGTCTTTAAGGAGTGTGTACGATCTCTTGGTGCCTGTGTTAACTCTGTCACTGTCTGTAAGGAGTGTGTACGTTCTCCTGGTGCCTGTGTTAATTCTGTTACTGTCTGTAAGGAGTGTGTACGTTCTCTTGGTGCCAGTGTTAATTCTGTCACTGCCGGTAAAGAGTGTGTATGTTCTCTTGCTGCCTGTGTTAATTCAGTCACTGTCTGTAAGTAGTGTGTGCGATCTCTTGGTGCCTGTGTTAATTCTGTCCCTGTCTGTAAGGAATATGTACGATCTGTTGCTGCCTCTATTAATTCTGTCACTGTCGGTAAGGAGTGTGTACGTTCTCTTGGTGCCTGTGTTAATTCTGTCACTGTCTGTAAGGAGTTTGTACATTCTCTTGGTGCCTGTGTTGATTCTGTCACTCTCTGTAAGAAGTGTGTACGTTCTCTTGGTGCCTGTGTTAATTCTGTCACTGTCCGTAAGGAGTGTGTACGTTCTCTTGGTGCTTGTGTTTATTCTGTCACTGTCGGTAAGGAGTGTGTACGATCTCTTGGTGCCTGTGTTAATTCTGTCCCTGTCCGTAAGGAGTGTGTACGTTCTCTTGGTGTCTGTGTTCATTCTGTCAGTGTCTGTAAGGAGTGTGTACGATCTGCTGGTGCCTGTGTTAATTCTGTCACTGTCTGTAAGGAGTGAATACGTTCTCTTGGTGCCTGTGTTTATTCTGTCACTCTCAAGGACTGTGTACGTTCTCTTGGTGCCTGTGTTAATTCTGTCACTGTCTGTAAGGAGTGTGTACGTTCTCTTGGTGCCTGTGTTAATTCTGTCACTGCCGGTAAGGAGAGTGTACGTTCTCTTGGTGCCTGTGTTAATTCAGTCACTGTCTGCAAGCAGTGTGTACGATCTCTTGGTGCCTGTGTTAATTCTGTCACTGTCTGTAAGGAGTGTGTACGTTCTCTTGGTGCCTGTGTTAATTCTGTCACTGCCGGTAAGGAGAGAGTACGTTCTCTTGCTGCCTGTGTTAATTCAGTCACTGTCTGCAAGGAGTGTGTACGATCTCTTGGTGCCTGTGTTAATTCTGTCCCTGTCTGTAAGGAGTGTGTACGATCTCTTGCTGACTGTGTTAATTCTGTCACTGTCTTTAAGGAGTGTGTACGATCTCTTGGTGCCTGTGTTAATTCTGTCACTGTCTGTAAGGAGTGTGTACATTCTCTTAGTGCCTGTGTTAATTCTGTCACTGTAAGGAGTGTGTACGTTCTCTTGGTGCCTGTGTTAATTCTGTCACTGTCTGTAAGGAGTGTGTACGTTCTCCTGGTGCCTGTGTTAATTCTGTCACTGTCGGTAAGGAGTGTGTACGATCTCTTGGTGCCTGTGTTAATTCTGTCACTGTCTGTCAGGAGTGTGTACGTTCTCGTGGTGCCTGTGTTAATTCTGTCACAGTAAGGAGTGTGTACGTTCTCTTGGTGCCTGTGTTAATTCTGTCACTGTAAGGAGTGTGTACGTTCTCTTGGTGCCTGTGTTAATTCTGTCACTGTCGGTAAGGAGTGTGTACGTTCTCTTGCTCCCTGTGTTAAATCTGTCACTGTCTGTAAGGACTGTGTACGTTCTCTTGGTGCCTGTGTTAATTCTGTCACTGTCTGTAAGGAGAGTGTACGATCTCTTGTTGCCTGTGTTAATTCTGTCACTGTAAGGAGTGTGTACGTTCTCTTGGTGCCTGTGTTAATTCTGTCACTGTCTGTAAGGAGTGTGTACGTTCTCTTGGTGCCTGTGTTAATTCTGTCACTGTCGTTAAGGAGTGCGTACGATCTCTTGGTGCCTGTGTTAATTCTGTCACTGACGGTGAGGAGTGTGTACGTTCTCTTGATGCCTGTGTCAATTCTCTCACTGTAAGGAGTTTGTACGTTCTCTTGGTGCCCGTGTTAATTCTGTCACTGTAAGCAGTGTGTACGTTCTCTTGGTGCATGTGTTAATTCTGTCACTGTCGGTAAGAAGTGTGTACGTTCTCTTGGTGCCTGTGTTAATTCTGTCACTGTCGGTAAGGAGTGTGTACGTTCTCTTGGTGCCTGTGTTAATTCTGTCACTGTAAGGAGTGTGTACGTTCTCTTGGTGCCTGTGTTAATTCTGTCACTGCCGGTAAGGAGTGTGTATGATCTCTTGGTGCCTGTGTTAATTCTGTCCCTGTCTGTAAGGAGTGTGTACGATCTCTTGGTGCCTGTGTTAATTCTGTCCCTGTCTGTAAGGAGTGTGTAAGTTCTCTTGGTGCCTGTGTTAATTCTGTCACTGTAAGGAGTGTGTACGTTCTCTTGGTGCCTGTGTTAATTCTGTCACTGTCTGTAAGGAGTGTGTACATTCTTTTGGCACCTGTGTTAAATCTGTCACTGTCCGTAATGAGTGTGTATGTTCTCTTGGTGCCTGTGTTAATTCTGTCACTGTCGGTAAGGAGTGTGTACGTTATCTTCCTGCCTGTGTTAATTCTGTCACTGTCTGTAAGGAGTTTGTACGTTCTCTTGGTGCCTGTGTTAATTCTGTCACTGTCTGTAAGGAGTGTGTACGATCTCTTGGTGCCTGTATTAATTCTGTCGCTGTCTGTAAGGAGTGTGTACGATCTCTTGCTGCCTGTGTTAATTCTGTCACTGTGGGTAAGGAGTGTGTACGTTCTCCTGGTGCCTGTGTTTATTCTGTCATCTCAAGGACTGTGTACGTTCTCTTGGTGCCTGTGTTAATTCTGTCACTGTCTGTAAGGAGTTTGTACGTTCTCTTGGTGCCTGTGTTAATTCTGTCACTGTCAGGAGTCTGTACGTTCTCTTGCTGCCTGTGTTAATTCTGTCACTGTCTGTAAGGAGTGTGTACGTTCTCCTGGTGCCTATGTTTATTCTGTCATCTCAAGGACTGTGTACGTTCTCTTGGTGCCTGTTTTAATTCTGTTACTGTCTGTAAGGAGTGTGTACGTTCTCTTGGTGCCTGTGTTAATTCTGTCACTGCCGGTAAAGAGTGTGTATGTTCTCTTGCTGCCTGTGTTAATTCAGTCACTGTCTGTAAGTAGTGTGTGCGATCTCTTGGTGCCTGTGTTAATTCTGTCCCTGTCTGTAAGGAGTGTGTACGTTCTCTTGGTGCTTGTGTTTATTCTGTCACTGTCGGTAAGGAGTGTGTACGATCTCTTGCTGCCTGTATTAATTCTGTCACTGTCTGTAAGGAGTGTGTACGTTCTCTTGGTGCCTGTGTTAATTCTGTCACTGTCGGTAAGGAGTGTGTACGTTCTGTTTGTGCCTGTGTTAATTCTGTCACTGTAAGGAGTGTGTACGTTGTCTTGGTGGCTGTGTTAATTCTGTCACTGTCTGTAAGGAGTTTGTACATTCTCTTGGTGCCTGTGTTGATTCTGTCACTCTCTGTAAGGAGTGTGTACGTTCTCTTGGTGCCTGTGTTAATTCTGTCACTGTCCGTAAGGAGTGTGTATGTTCTCTTGGTGCTTGTGTTTATTCTGTCACTGTCGGTAAAGAGTGTGTACGATCTCTTGGTGCCTGTGTTAATTCTGTCCCTGTCCGTAAGGAGTGTGTACGTTCTCTTGGTGTCTGTGTTCATTCTGTCAGTGTCTGTAAGGAGTGTGTACGATCTGCTGGTGCCTGTGTAAATTTTGTCACTGTCTGTAAGGAGTGAATACGTTCTCTTGGTGCCTGTGTTTATTCTGTCACTCTCAAGGACTGTGTACATTCTCTTGGTGCCTGTGTTAATTCTGTCACTGTCTGTAAGGAGTGTGTACGTTCTCCTGGTGCCTGTGTTTATTCTGTCACTCTCAAGGACTGTGTAAGTTCTCTTGGTGCCTGTGTTAATTCTGTCACTGTCTGTAAGGAGTGTGTACGTTCTCCTGGTGCCTGTGTTAATTCTGTCACTGTCGGTAAGGAGTGTGTACGATCTCTTGGTGCCTGTGTTAATTCTGTCACTGTCTGTCAGGAGTGTGTACGATCTCTTGGTGCCTCTGTTAATTCTGTCATTGTATGGAGTGTGTACGTTCTCGTGGTGCTTGTGTTAATTCTGTCACTGTCTGCAAGGAGTGTGTACGTTGTGTTGGTGCCTGTGTTAATTCTGTCACTGTAAGGAGTGTGTACGATCTCTTGGTGCCTGTCTTAATTCTATCACTGTAAGGACTGTGTACGTTATCTTGCTGCCTGTGTTAATTCTGTCACTGTCGGTAAGGAGTGTGTACGTTCTCTTGGTGCCTGTGTTAATTCTGTCACTGTCTGTAAGGAGTGTGTACGTTCTCTTGGTGCCTGTGTTAATTCTGTCACTGTCTGTAAGGAGTGTGTACGTTCTCTTGGTGCCTGTGTTAATTCTGTCACTGTAAGGAGTCTGTACGTTCTCTTGCTGCCTGTGTTAATTCTGTCACTGTCTGTAAGGAGTGTGTACGTTCTCCTGGTGCCTATGTTTATTCTGTCATCTCAAGGACTGTGTACGTTCTCTTGGTGCCTGTGTTAATTCTGTTACTGTCTGTAAGGAGTGTGTACGTTCTCCTGGTGCCTGTGTTAATTCTGTCCCTGTCTGTAAGGAATATGTACGATCTCTTGCTGCCTGTATTAATTCTGTCACTGTCTGTAAGGAGTGTGTACGTTCTCTTGGTGCCTGTGTTAATTCTGTCACTGTCGGTAAGGAGTGTGTACGTTCTGTTCGTGCCTGTGTTAATTCTGTCACTGTAAGGAGTGTGTACGTTCTCTTGGTGTCTGTGTTCATTCTGTCAGTGTCTGTAAGGAGTGTGTACGATCTGCTGGTGCCTGTGTTAATTCTGTCACTGTCTGTAAGGAGTGAATACGTTCTCTTGGTGCCTGTGTTTATTCTGTCACTCTCAAGGACTGTGTACGTTCTCTTGGTGCCTGTGTTAATTCTGTCACTGTCTGTAAGGAGTGTGTACGTTCTCTTGGTGCCTGTGTTAATTCTGTCACTGCCGGTAAGGAGAGTGTACGTTCTCTTGGTGCCTGTGTTAATTCAGTCACTGTCTGCAAGCAGTGTGTACGATCTCTTGGTGCCTGTGTTAATTCTGTCACTGTCTGTAAGGAGTGTGTACGTTCTCTTGGTGCCTGTGTTAATTCTGTCACTGCCGGTAAGGAGAGTGTACGTTCTCCTGCTGCCTGTGTTAATTCAGTCACTGTCTGCAAGGAGTGTGTACGATCTCTTGGTGCCCGTGTTAATTCTGTCCCTGTCTGTAAGGAGTGTGTACGATCTCTTGCTGACTGTGTTAATTCTGTCACTGTCTTTAAGGAGTGTGTACGATCTCTTGGTGCCTGTGTTAATTCTGTCACTGTCTGTAAATAGTGTGTACGATCTCTTGGTGCCTGTGTTAATTCTGACACTGTCTGTAAGGAGTGTGTACGATCTCTTGGTGCCTGTGTTAATTCTGTCACTGTCTGTAAAGAGTGTGTACGTTCGCTTAGTGCCTGTGTTAATTCTGTCACTGCAAGGAGTGTGTACGTTCTCTTGGTGCCTGTGTTAATTCTGTCACTGTCTGTAAGGAGTGTGTACGTTCTCCTGGTGCCTGTGTTAATTCTGTCACTGTCGGTAAGGAGTGTGTACGATCTCTTGGTGCCTGTGTTAATTCTGTCACTGTCTGTCAGGAGTGTGTACGATCTCTTGGTGCCTGTGTTAATTCTGTCATTGTATGGAATGTGTACGTTCTCGTGGTGCTTGTGTTAATTCTGTCACTGTCTGCAAGGAGTGTGTACGTTGTGTTGGTGCCTGTGTTAATTCTGTCACTGTAAGGAGTGTGTACGATCTCTTGGTGCCTGTCTTAATTCTGTCACTGTAAGGACTGTGTACGTTATCTTGCTGCCTGTGTTAATTCTGTCACTGTCGGTAAGGAGTGTGTACGTTCTCTTGGTGCCTGTGTTAATTCTGTCACTGTCTGTAAGGAGTGTGTACGTTCTCTTGGTGCCTGTGTTAATTCTGTCACTGTCTGTAAGGAGTGTGTACGTTCTCTTGGTGCCTGTGTTAATTCTGTCACTGTAAGGAGTCTGTACGTTCTCTTGCTGCCTGTGTTAATTCTGTCACTGTCTGTAAGGAGTGTGTACGTTCTCCTGGTGCCTATGTTTATTCTGTCATCTCAAGGACTGTGTACATTCTCTTGGTGCCTGTGTTAATTCTGTTACTGTCTGTAAGGAGTGTGTACGTTCTCTTGGTGCCTGTGTTAATTCTGTCACTGCCGGTAAAGAGTGTGTATGTTCTCTTGCTGCCTGTGTTAATTCAGTCACTGTCTGTAAGTAGTGTGTGCGATCTCTTGGTGCCTGTGTTAATTCTGTCCCTGTCTGTAAGGAATATGTACGATCTCTTGCTGCCTGTATTAATTCTGTCACTGTCTGTAAGGAGTGTGTACGTTCTCTTGGTGCCTGTGTTAATTCTGTCACTGTCGGTAAGGAGTGTGTACGTTCTGTTCGTGCCTGTGTTAATTCTGTCACTGTAAGGAGTGTGTACGTTGTCTTGGTGGCTGTGTTAATTCTGTCACTGTCTGTAAGGAGTTTGTACATTCTCTTGGTGCCTCTGTTGATTCTGTCACTCTCTGTAAGGAGTGTGTACGTTCTCTTGGTGCCTGTGTTAATTCTGTCACTGTCCGTAAGGAGTGTGTACGTTCTCTTGGTGCTTGTGTTTATTCTGTCACTGTCGGTAAGGAGTGTGTACGATCTCTTGGTGCCTGTGTTAATTCTGTCCCTGTCCGTAAGGAGTGTGTACGTTCTCTTGGTGTCTGTGTTCATTCTGTCAGTGTCTGTAAGGAGTGTGTACGATCTGCTGGTGCCTGTGTTAATTCTGTCACTGTCTGTCAGGAGTGTGTACGATCTCTTGGTGCCTGTGTTAATTCTGTCATTGTAAGGAGTGTGTACGTTCTCGTGGTGCCTGTGTTAATTCTGTCACTGTCTGCAAGGAGTGTGTACGTTGTGTTGGTGCCTGTGTTAATTCTGTCACTGTAAGGAGTGTGTACGATCTCTTGGTGCCTGTGTTAATTCTGTCACTGTAAGGACTGTGTACGTTATCTTGCTGCCTGTGTTAATTCTGTCACTGTCGGTAAGGAGTGTGTACGTTCTCTTGGTGCCTGTGTTAATTCTGTCACTGTCTGTAAGGAGTGTGTACGTTCTCCTGGTGCCTATGTTTATTCTGTCATCTCAAGGACTGTGTACGTTCTCTTGGTGCCTGTGTTAATTCTGTTACTGTCTGTAAGGAGTGTGTATGTTCTCTTGGTGCCTGTGTTAATTCTGTCACTGCCGGTAAAGAGTGTGTATGTTCTCTTGCTGCCTGTGTTAATTCAGTCACTGTCTGTAAGTACTGTGTGCGATCTCTTGGTGCCTGTGTTAATTCTGTCCCTGTCTGTAAGGAATATGTACGATCTCTTGCTGCCTGTGTTAATTCTGTCACTGTCTGTAAGGAGTGTGTACGTTCTCTTGGTGCCTGTGTTAATTCTGTCACTGTCGGTAAGGAGTGTGTACATTCTGTTCGTGCCTGTGTTAATTCTGTCACTGTAAGGAGTGTGTACGTTGTCTTGGTGGCTGTGTTAATTCTGTCACTGTCTGTAAGGAGTTTGTACATTCTCTTGGTGCCTGTGTTGGTTCTGTCACTCTCTGTAAGGAGTGTGTACGTTCTCTTGGTGCCTGTGTTAATTCTGTCACTGTCCGTAAGGAGTGTGGACGTTCTCTTGGTGCTTGTGTTTATTCTGTCACTGTCGGTAAGGAGTGTGTACGATCTCTTGGTGCCTGTGTTAATTCTGTCCCTGTCCGTAAGGAGTGTGTACGTTCTCTTGGTGTCTGTGTTCATTCTGTCAGTGTCTGTAAGGAGTGTGTACGATCTGCTGGTGCCTGTGTTAATTCTGTCACTGTCTGTAAGGAGTGAATACGTTCTCTTGGTGCCTGTGTTTATTCTGTCACTCTCAAGGACTGTGTACGTTCTCTTGGTGCCTGTGTTAATTCTGTCACTGTCTGTAAGGGGTGTGTACGTTCTCCTGGTGCCTGTGTTTATTCTGTCACTCTCAAGGACTGTGTACGTTCTCTTGGTGCCTGTGTTAATTCTGTCACTGTCTGTAAGGAGTGTGTACGTTCTCTTGGTGCCTGTGTTAATTCTGTCACTGCCGGTAAGGAGAGTGTACGTTCTCTTGCTGCCTGTGTTAATTCTGTCACTGTCTGCAAGGAGTGTGTGCGATCTCTTGGTGCCTGTGTTAATTCTGTCCCTGTCTGTAAGGAGTGTGTACGATCTCTTGCTGACTGTGTTAATTCTGTCACTGTCTTTAAGGAGTGTGTACGATCTCTTGGTGCCTGTGTTAACTCTGTCACTGTCTGTAAGGAGTGTGTACGTTCTCCTGGTGCCTGTGTTAATTCTGTTACTGTCTGTAAGGAGTGTGTACGTTCTCTTGGTGCCAGTGTTAATTCTGTCACTGCCGGTAAAGAGTGTGTATGTTCTCTTGCTGCCTGTGTTAATTCAGTCACTGTCTGTAAGTAGTGTGTGCGATCTCTTGGTGCCTGTGTTAATTCTGTCCCTGTCTGTAAGGAATATGTACGATCTGTTGCTGCCTCTATTAATTCTGTCACTGTCGGTAAGGAGTGTGTACGTTCTCTTGGTGCCTGTGTTAATTCTGTCACTGTCTGTAAGGAGTTTGTACATTCTCTTGGTGCCTGTGTTGATTCTGTCACTCTCTGTAAGAAGTGTGTACGTTCTCTTGGTGCCTGTGTTAATTCTGTCACTGTCCGTAAGGAGTGTGTACGTTCTCTTGGTGCTTGTGTTTATTCTGTCACTGTCGGTAAGGAGTGTGTACGATCTCTTGGTGCCTGTGTTAATTCTGTCCCTGTCCGTAAGGAGTGTGTACGTTCTCTTGGTGTCTGTGTTCATTCTGTCAGTGTCTGTAAGGAGTGTGTACGATCTGCTGGTGCCTGTGTTAATTCTGTCACTGTCTGTAAGGAGTGAATACGTTCTCTTGGCGCCTGTGTTTATTCTGTCACTCTCAAGGACTGTGTACGTTCTCTTGGTGCCTGTGTTAATTCTGTCACTGTCTGTAAGGAGTGTGTACGTTCTCTTGGTGCCTGTGTTAATTCTGTCACTGCCGGTAAGGAGAGTGTACGTTCTCTTGGTGCCTGTGTTAATTCAGTCACTGTCTGCAAGCAGTGTGTACGATCTCTTGGTGCCTGTGTTAATTCTGTCACTGTCTGTAAGGAGTGTGTACGTTCTCTTGGTGCCTGTGTTAATTCTGTCACTGCCGGTAAGGAGAGAGTACGTTCTCTTGCTGCCTGTGTTAATTCAGTCACTGTCTGCAAGGAGTGTGTACGATCTCTTGGTGCCTGTGTTAATTCTGTCCCTGTCTGTAAGGAGTGTGTACGATCTCTTGCTGACTGTGTTAATTCTGTCACTGTCTTTAAGGAGTGTGTACGATCTCTTGGTGCCTGTGTTAATTCTGTCACTGTCTGTAAGGAGTGTGTACATTCTCTTAGTGCCTGTGTTAATTCTGTCACTGTAAGGAGTGTGTACGTTCTCTTGGTGCCTGTGTTAATTCTGTCACTGTCTGTAAGGAGTGTGTACGTTCTCCTGGTGCCTGTGTTAATTCTGTCACTGTCG
Source organism: Mobula birostris (assembly GCF_030028105.1). Lineage (NCBI taxonomy): Eukaryota > Metazoa > Chordata > Chondrichthyes > Myliobatiformes > Myliobatidae > Mobula > Mobula birostris. The sequence continues at coordinate 4,871,433 of NC_092375.1, read as the reverse complement.
GTAAGGAGTGTGTACGATCTCTTGGTGCCTGTGTTAATTCTGTCACTGTCTGTCAGGAGTGTGTACGTTCTCGTGGTGCCTGTGTTAATTCTGTCACAGTAAGGAGTGTGTACGTTCTCTTGGTGCCTGTGTTAATTCTGTCACTGTAAGGAGTGTGTACGTTCTCTTGGTGCCTGTGTTAATTCTGTCACTGTCGGTAAGGAGTGTGTACGTTCTCTTGCTCCCTGTGTTAAATCTGTCACTGTCTGTAAGGAGTGTGTACGTTCTCTTGGTGCCTGTGTTAATTCTGTCACTGTCTGTAAGGAGAGTGTACGATCTCTTGTTGCCTGTGTTAATTCTGTCACTGTAAGGAGTGTGTACGTTCTCTTGGTGCCTGTGTTAATTCTGTCACTGTCTGTAAGGAGTGTGTACGTTCTCTTGGTGCCTGTGTTAATTCTGTCACTGTCGTTAAGGAGTGCGTACGATCTCTTGGTGCCTGTGTTAATTCTGTCACTGACGGTAAGGAGTGTGTACGTTCTCTTGATGCCTGTGTCAATTCTCTCACTGTAAGGAGTTTGTACGTTCTCTTGGTGCCCGTGTTAATTCTGTCACTGTAAGCAGTGTGTACGTTCTCTTGGTGCATGTGTTAATTCTGTCACTGTCGGTAAGAAGTGTGTACGTTCTCTTGGTGCCTGTGTTAATTCTGTCACTGTCGGTAAGGAGTGTGTACGTTCTCTTGGTGCCTGTGTTAATTCTGTCACTGTAAGGAGTGTGTACGTTCTCTTGGTGCCTGTGTTAATTATGTCACTGCCGGTAAGGAGTGTGTACGATCTCTTGGTGCCTGTGTTAATTCTGTCCCTGTCTGTAAGGAGTGTGTACGATCTCTTGGTGCCTGTGTTAATTCTGTCCCTGTCTGTAAGGAGTGTGTAAGTTCTCTTGGTGCCTGTGTTAATTCTGTCACTGTAAGGAGTGTGTACGTTCTCTTGGTGCCTGTGTTAATTCTGTCACTGTCTGTAAGGAGTGTGTACATTCTTTTGGCACCTGTGTTAAATCTGTCACTGTCCGTAATGAGTGTGTATGTTCTCTTGGTGCCTGTGTTAATTCTGTCACTGTCGGTAAGGAGTGTGTACGTTATCTTCCTGCCTGTGTTAATTCTGTCACTGTCTGTAAGGAGTTTGTACGTTCTCTTGGTGCCTGTGTTAATTCTGTCACTGTCTGTAAGGAGTGTGTACGATCTCTTGGTGCCTGTATTAATTCTGTCGCTGTCTGTAAGGAGTGTGTACGATCTCTTGCTGCCTGTGTTAATTCTGTCACTGTGGGTAAGGAGTGTGTACGTTCTCTTGGTGCCTGTGTTAATTCTGTCACTGTCGTTAAGGAGTGCGTACGATCTCTTGGTGCCTGTGTTAATTCTGTCACTGACGGTAAGGAGTGTGTACGTTCTCTTGATGCCTGTGTCAATTCTCTCACTGTAAGGAGTTTGTACGTTCTCTTGGTGCCCGTGTTAATTCTGTCACTGTAAGCAGTGTGTACGTTCTCTTGGTGCCTGTGTTAATTCTGTCACTGTCGGTAAGAAGTGTGTACGTTCTCTTGGTGCCTGTGTTAATTCTGTCACTGTCTGTAAGGAGTGTGTACGTTCTCTTGGTGCCTGTGTTAATTCTGTCACTGTCTGTAAGGAGTGTGTACGTTCTCTTGGTGCCTGTGTTAATTCTGTCACTGTCAGGAGTCTGTACGTTCTCTTGCTGCCTGTATTAATTCTGTCACTGTCTGTAAGGAGTGTGTACGTTCTCCTGGTGCCTATGTTTATTCAGTCATCTCAAGGACTGTGTACGTTCTCTTGGTGCCTGTGTTAATTCTGTTACTGTCTGTAAGGAGTGTGTACGTTCTCTTGGTGCCTGTGTTAATTCTGTCACTGCCGGTAAAGAGTGTGTATGTTCTCTTGCTGCCTGTGTTAATTCAGTCACTGTCTGTAAGTAGTGTGTGCGATCTCTTGGTGCCTGTGTTAATTCTGTCCCTGTCTGTAAGGAATATGTACGATCTCTTGCTGCCTCTATTAATTCCGTCACTGTCTGTAAGGAGTTTGTACATTCTCTTGGTGCCTGTGTTGATTCTGTCACTCTCTGTAAGAAGTGTGTACGTTCTCTTGGTGCCTGTGTTAATTCTGTCACTGTCCGTAAGGAGTGTGTACGTTCTCTTGGTGCTTGTGTTTATTCTGTCACTGTCGGTAAGGAGTGTGTACGATCTCTTGGTGCCTGTGTTAATTCTGTCCCTGTCCGTAAGGAGTGTGTACGTTCTCTTGGTGTCTGTGTTCATTCTGTCAGTGTCTGTAAGGAGTGTGTACGATCTGCTGGTGCCTGTGTTAATTCTGTCACTGTCTGTAAGGAGTGAATACGTTCTCTTGGTGCCTGTGTTTATTCTGTCACTCTCAAGGACTGTGTACGTTCTCTTGGTGCCTGTGTTAATTCTGTCACTGTCTGTAAGGAGTGTGTACGTTCTCTTGGTGCCTGTGTTAATTCTGTCACTGCCGGTAAGGAGAGTGTACGTTCTCTTGCTGCCTGTGTTAATTCAGTCACTGTCTGCAAGGAGTGTGTACGATCTCTTGGTGCCTGTGTTAATTCTGTCCCTGTCTGTAAGGAGTGTGTACGATCTCTTGCTGCCTGTGTTAATTCAGTCACTGTCTGTAAGTAGTGTGTACGATCTCTTGGTGCCTGTGTTAATTCTGTCACTGTCTGTAAGGAGTGTGTACGTTCTCTTCGTGCCTGTGTTAATTCTGTCACTGTAAGGAGTGTGTACGTTCTCTTGGTGCCTGTGTTAATTCTGTCACTGTCTCTAAGGAGTGTGTACGTTCTCCTGGTGCCTGTGTTAATTCTGTCACTGTCGGTAAGGAGTGTGTACGATCTCTTGGTGCCTGTGTTAATTCTGTCACTGTCTGTCAGGAGTGTGTACGTTCTCGTGGTGCCTGTGTTAATTCTGTCACTGTAAGGAGTGTGTACGTTCTCTTGGTGCCTGTGTTAATTCTGTCACTGTAAGGAGTGTGTACGTTCTCTTGGTGCCTGTGTTAATTCTGTCACTGTCGGTAAGGAGTGTGTACGTTCTCTTGGTGCCTGTGTTAAATCTGTCACTGTCTGTAAGGAGTGTGTACGTTCTCCTGGTGCCTGTGTTAATTCTGTCACTGTCTGTAAGGAGAGTGTACGATCTCTTGTTGCCTGTGTTAATTCTGTCACTGTAAGGAGTGTGTACGTTCTCTTGGTGCCTGTGTTAATTCTGTCACTGTCTGTAAGGAGTGTGTACGTTCTCTTGGTACGTGTGATAAATCTGTCACTGTCGGTAAGGAGTGTGTACGTTCTCTTGGTGCCTGTGTTAATTCTGTCACTGTCGTTAAGGAGTGCGTACGATCTCTTGGTGCCTGTGTTAATTCTGTCACTGACGGTAAGGAGTGTGTACGTTCTCTTGATGCCTGTGTCAATTCTCTCACTGTAAGGAGTTTGTACGTTCTCTTGGTGCCCGTGTCAATTCTGTCACTGTAAGCAGTGTGTACGTTCTCTTGGTGCCTGTGTTAATTCTGTCACTGTCGGTAAGAAGTGTGTACGTTCTCTTGGTGCCTGTGTTAATTCTGTCACTGTCGGTAAGGAGTGTGTACGTTCTCTTGGTGCCTGTGTTAATTCTGTCACTGTAAGGAGTGTGTACGTTCTCTTGGTGCCTGTGTTAATTCTGTCACTGCCGGTAAGGAGTGTGTACGATCTCTTGGTGCCTGTGTTAATTCTGTCCCTGTCTGTAAGGAGTGTGTACGATCTCTTGGTGCCTGTGTTAATTCTGTCCCTGTCTGTAAGGAGTGTGTAAGTTCTCTTGGTGCCTGTGTTAATTCTGTCACTGTAAGGAGTGTGTACGTTCTCTTGGTGACTGTGTTAATTCTGTCACTGTCTGTAAGGAGTGTGTACATTCTTTTGGCACCTGTGTTAAATCTGTCACTGTCCGTAATGAGTGTGTATGTTCTCTTGGTGCCTGTGTTAATTCTGTCACTGTCGGTAAGGAGTGTGTACGTTATCTTCCTGCCTGTGTTAATTCTGTCACTGTCTGTAAGGAGTTTGTACGTTCTCTTGGTGCCTGTGTTAATTCTGTCACTGTCGGTAAGGAGTGTGTACGATCTCTTGGTGCCTGTGTTAATTCTGTCCCTGTCCGTAAGGAGTGTGTACGTTCTCTTGGTGTCTGTGTTCATTCTGTCAGTGTCTGTAAGGAGTGTGTACGATCTGCTGGTGCCTGTGTTAATTCTGTCACTGTCTGTAAGGAGTGAATACGTTCTCTTGGTGCCTATGTTTATTCTGTCACTCTCAAGGACTGTGTACGTTCTCTTGGTGCCTGTGTTAATTCTGTCACTGTCTGTAAGGAGTGTGTATGTTCTCTTGGTGCCTGCGTTAATTCTGTCACTGCCGGTAAGGAGAGTGTACGTTCTCTTGCTGCCTGTGTTAATTCAGTCACTGTCTGCAAGGAGTGTGTACGATCTCTTGGTGCCTGTGTTAATTCTGTCCCTGTCTGTAAGGAGTGTGTACGATCTCTTGCTGACTGTGTTAATTCTGTCACTGTCTTTAAGGAGTGTGTACGATCTCTTGGTGCCTGTGTTAATTCTGTCACTGTCTGTAAATAGTGTGTACGATCTCTTGGTGCCTGTGTTAATTCTGACACTGTCTGTAAGGAGTGTGTATGATCTCTTGGTGCCTGTGTTAATTCTGTCACTGTCTGTAAGGAGTGTGTACGTATTCTTAGTGCCTGTGTTAATTCTGTCACTGTAAGGAGTGTGTACATTCTCTTGGTGCCTGTGTTAATTCTGTCACTGTCTGTAAGGAGTGTGTACGTTCTCCTGGTGCCTGTGTTAATTCTGTCCCTGTCTGTCAGGAGTGTGTACGATTTCTTGGTGCCTGTATTAATTCTGTCACTGTCTGTAAGGAGTGTGTACGTTGTGTTGGTGCCTGTGTTAACTCTGTCACTGTAAGGAGTGTGTACGATCTCTTGGTGCCTGTGTTAATTCTGTCACTGTAAGGACTGTGTACGTTATCTTGCTGCCTGTGTTAATTCTGTCACTGTCGGTAAGGAGTGCGTACGATCTCTTGGTGCCTGTGTTAATTCTGTCACTGATGGTAAGGAGTGTGTACGTTCTCTTGATGCCTGTGTCAATTCTCTCACTGTAAGGAGTTTGTACGTTCTCTTGGTGCCTGTGTTAATTCTGTCACTGTCGGTAAGGACTGTGTACGTTATCTTGCTGCCTGTGTTAATTCTGTCACTGTCTGTAAGGAGTTTGTACGTTCTCTTGGTGCCTGTGTTAATTCTGTCACTGTCTGTAAGGAGTGTGTACGATCTCTTGGTGCCTGTATTAATTCTGTCGCTGTCTGTAAGGAGTGTGTACGATCTCTTGGTGCCTGTGTTAATTCTGTCACTGTGGGTAAGGAGTGTGTACGTTCTCCTGGTGCCTGTGTTTATTCTGTCATCTGAAGGACTGTGTACGTTCTCTTGGTGCCTGTGTTAATTCTGTTACTGTCTGTAAGGAGTGTGTACGTTCTCTTGGTGCCTGTGTTAATTCTGTCACTGCCGGTAAAGAGTGTGTATGTTCTCTTGCTGCCTGTGTTAATTCAGTCACTGTCTGTCAGTAGTGTGTGCGATCTCTTGGTGCCTGTTTTAATTCTGTCCCTGTCTGTAAGGAATATGTACGATCTCTTGCTGCCTGTATTAATTCTGTCACTGTCTGTAAGGAGTGTGTACGTTCTCTTGGTGCCTGTGTTAATTCTGTCACTGTCGGTAAGGAGTGTGTACGTTCTGTTCGTGCCTGTGTTAATTCTGTCACTGTAAGGAGTGTGTACGTTCTCTTGGTGCCTGTGTTAATTCTGTCACTGTCTGTAAGGAGTTTGTACATTCTCTTGGTGCCTGTGTTGATTCTGTCACTCTCTGTAAAGAGTGTGTACGTTCTCTTGGTGCTTGTGTTTATTCTGTCACTGTCTGTAAGGAGTGTGTACGATCTGCTGGTGCCTGTGTTAATTCTGTCACTGTCTGTAAGGAGTGAATACGTTCTCTTGGTGCCTGTGTTTATTCTGTCACTCTCAAGGACTGTGTACGTTCTCTTGGTGCCTGTGTTAATTCTGTCACTGTCTGTAAGGAGTGTGTACGTTCTCTTGGTGCCTGTGTTAATTCTGTCACTGCCGGTAAGGAGAGTGTACGTTCTCTTGCTGCCTGTGTTAATTCAGTCACTGTCTGCAAGGAGTGTGTACGATCTCTTGGTGCCTGTGTTAATTCTGTCACTGTCTGTAAGGAGTGTGTACGTTCTCTTGGTGCCTGTGTTAATTCTGTCACTGCCGGTAAGGAGAGTGTACGTTCTCTTGCTGCCTGTGTTAATTCAGTCACTGTCTGCAAGGAGTGTGTACGATCTCTTGGTGCCTGTGTTAATTCTGTCCCTGTCTGTAAGGAGTGTGTACGATCTCTTGCTGACTGTGTTAATTCTGTCACTGTCTTTAAGGAGTGTGTACGATCTCTTGGTGCCTGTGTTAATTCTGTCACTGTCTGTAAATAGTGTGTACGATCTCTTGGTGCCTGTGTTAATTCTGACACTGTCTGTAAGGAGTGTGTACGATCTCTTGGTGCCTGTGTTAATTCTGTCACTGTCTGTAAGGAGTGTGTACGTTCTCTTAGTGCCTGTTTTAATTCTGTCACTGTAAGGAGTGTGTACGTTCTCTTGGTGCCTGTGTTAATTCTGTCACTGTCTGTAAGGAGTGTGTACGTTCTCCTGGTGCCTGTGTTAATTCTGTCACTGTCGGTAAGGAGTGTGTACAATCTCTTGGTGCCTGTGTTAATTCTGTCACTGTCTGTCAGGAGTGTGTACGATCTCGTGGTGCCTGTGTTAATTCTGTCACTGTCTGTAAGGAGTGTGTACGTTGTGCTGGTGCCTGTGTTAATTCTGTCACTGTAAGGAGTGTGTACGTTCTCTTGGTGCCTGTGTTAATTCTGTCACTGTAAGGAGTGTGTACGTTCTCTTGGTGCCTGTGTTAATTCTGTCACTGTCGGTAAGGAGTGTGTACGTTCTCTTGGTGCCTGTGTTAAATCTGTCACTGTCTGTAAGGAGTGTGTACGTTCTCTTGGTGCCTGTGTTAATTCTGTCACTGTCGGTAAGGAGAGTGTACGATCTCTTGTTGCCTGTGTTAATTCTGTCACTGTAAGGAGAGTGTACGTTCTCTTGGTGCCTGTGTTAATTCTGTCACTGTCGGTAAGGAGTGTGTACGTTCTCTTGGTGCCTGTGTTAATTCTGTCACTATCTGTAAGGAGTGTGTACGATCTCTTGGTGCCTGTGTTAATTCTATCACTGTAAGGAGTGTGTACGTTCTCTTGGTGCCTGTGTTAACTCTGTCACTGTCGGTAAGAAGTGTGTACGTCCTCTTGGTGCCTGTGTTAATTCTGTCACTGTCTGTAAGGAGTGTGTACATTCTCTTGGTGCCTGTGTTAATTCTGTAACTGTCGGTAAGGAGTGTGTACGTTCTCTTGGTGCATGTGTTAGTTCTGTCACTGTCGGTAAGGAGTGTGTACGATCTCTTGGTGCCTGTGTTAATTCTGTCACTGTAAGGAGTGTGTACGTTCTCTTGGTGCCTGTGTTAATTCTGTCACTGTCTGTAAGGAGTGTGTACGTTCTCTTGGTGCCCGTGTTAATTCTGTCACTGTCGATAAGGAGTGTGTACGATCTCTTGGTGCCTGTGTTAGTTCTGTCACTGTCTGTAAGGAGTGTGTATGTTCTCTTGGTACCTGTGTTAAATCTGTCACTGTCTGTAAGGAGTGTGTACGTTCTCCTGGTGCCTGTGTTAATTCTGTCACTGTAAGGAGTGTGTACGATCTCTTGGTGCCTGTGTTAATTCTGTCACTGTAAGGAGTGTGTACGATCTCTTGGTGCCTGTGTTAATTATGTCACTGTCAGTAAGGAGTGTGTACGTTCTCTTGGTGCCTGTGTTAATTCTGTCACTGTAAGGAGAGTGTACAATCTCTTTGTGCCTGTGTTAATTCTGTAACTGTCTGTAAGGAGTGTGTACGTTCTCTTGGTGCCTGTGTTAATCTCCTCTGGGTGCTCTGTGCTGCTCCCATTGCCCTGAGATGTGCTGTTAGGGCTACTGAGTCATGGGAACACTATTTATTTCGAGGTACAGCGTGAAACAGGCCCTTCTGGCGCTAGGAGCCGTGCTGCCCAGCAACCCACCTTTTTAACTCCAGCCAAGTCACAGGACAATTGACAATGTGCAATGAATCTACGAACCAGTACCTCCTTGCACTGTGGGAGGAAACCAGAGCACCCGGAGGAAACCCACGCGCACACGGAAAGGACATACAAACTTTCATTTAGAGAGTGATGTTATGGAACTCTGAACTCTGACGCCCCATCGCACCAAATGCCGCGCCACCGTGTTTTGTTGGCGGCAGATTCATGGCAAAGCATGGGCTGTGACAATTGAAGAATGATCTCAGATGCTCACCAGTAATGCAAATGCGTCTGCCACCATCAACATGTAGAAGACATTGTTCCAACCCGTAGGAGAGATGAGACCAGCTAACAAGGGTCCTATAGCAGCACCTGTGGAGAGGAGGCAGCACAGGACGCAATCAGTCCAACGATCAGCACAGCACAGCACACCACACAAATAGTTACAGGACAGTGCACTGTTAAGGGCAAGAGCCTTCGGTATCGATGAGCAGAGGCATCTCGGAGTCAAGCTCATCGCTCCTGGAGAGTGGCCACGCTGGTAGACAGGGTGATTAAGAAGGTTTATGACGGGCTTGTCCTTAATAGTCGAGGCACCGAGATCAAAAGTCAGGAAGTTTATTAAACTCTAGTTCAGCCGCAACTGGAGTATTGGGTACAGTTCTGGTCGTCCCATTACAGGAAGGATGCTGAGGCTGTGGAGAGGGCTGTATTCTGTCTGGATTAAAGGGCACGCACTATCACAGGAGGCTGCACGGACTTGGGTGGTTTTCTCTGGGGCAGCGCAGGCTGAAGGGACATCTGATAGAGGTTTACAACATTATGAGAGGTACAAGTAGACATACAATATACTTTTCCCATGTTTCAAGTGTCTAACACCAGAGGGCATGCATTTAAGGTGACTGGGGGCGACTTATTTACTTATTTTTACATAGACAGTGGTGGGTGCCTGGGGTGGTGGAAGAGGCAGATACATTCGAGACTTTTAAGAGACGTTTAGGCAGGCACATGGATGAGAGGAAATGTTAGGATATGGACGTGGTGTAGTAGAAGAGATTAGTTTAGTTGGCAATTTGATTACTAAATTAATTGGTTTAGCACAACACAGTGGGCAGAGGGGATTGTTCCTGTGCTGTTCTGGTCCGTGTTCTGTGTTCTCTGTATACAACTGTTAACCACTTGGAGGGGCCACGAGAGCCCACCAGGACGATTGGGTAGTTCGCACTCTGAGTGCGTTCAGAGTCAAAGAACAACACAGAACAGATCTGGGCTCTTCGGTCAAATTAATTGCTCCTGACCATTCAGTCCATTAAGGCTGCTCCACCATTTGATTGCGGCTTATTTGTTAAGATTAACTGCAATTCATTAGTCACTCTAAAGTTCCGACGGCCCAACCAGTGGCAGGAGCAGGGCACAGCGACCAGGCTTCTCACAGGTCAGTGACGTTTGTTTGAAAGGAGCTTTGCAGATGTTGAGGCTCATTCTAGTGGCAGGAGCAGGCCACAGCAATGAGATTTCTCACAGGTCGGTGATGCATATTTAAAAGTACAGAAGGGACAAGCGGGGCAGCCATTGTTGGGAGTAGGACAGTGGTGAGAGTAGGCGTGTCAGGCTTTGGCTCAAAGGAGGCTTCAGCTCGAAACAGCCGTCGGCTCTGGGTGAGCTTCTGTTCAGGTTCCCTTTTTATTTTATCTTACCACACCTCGTGTAGTAAATGGCTGTTATGTGTTCTTCATGCCGGATGCTGGAGTCTTGGGAGACCCAGAGTCTCCCTGGGAACTACATCTACATGAAGTGCATCCGGCTGCAGCTCCTTGAAGACCTGGTCAGGGATCTGGAGCAGCAGCTGGATGATCTTTGGCTTGTACGGGAGAGTGAGGAGATCATCGATCAGAGTTACAGGGAAGTAGTCACTCTGAAGTTGCAGGAGATGAGTAGCTGGGTGACTGTCAGGTGAAATGGAAATGTGAATAGGAGGTTAGCGCAGACCACCCCTGTGGCCTTTCCCCTCGATAATAAGTACAGCGTTTTGGATACTGTTGTGGGGGATGAGCTCCCAGGAGAATGCCACGGCGACCGGGTTACAGGCACTGAGCATGGGTCCGTGGTGCAGAAGGGAAAGAGGGAGAAGAGGGGAGTGGTGGTGAGGGGACAGACAGGAGGTTCTGTGGACGTGAACAGGACACCCGGATGGGATGCTGCCTCCCAGGCGCCAGGGTCTGGGACGTCTTGGATCGCGTCCACAACATTTTGGATAGTGAGAGGGAAGGAGAACAGCCAGATATCTTGGTACATATTGGTACCAATGTAATAGGAAGGAAAAGTAAAGAGGTCCTGAAAAGAGAATTTAGAGAGCAAGGTAGAAAGCTGAGAAGCAGGACCACCCAGGTAGTTATTTTCTGGATCGCTGCCTGTGCCACACACCAGTGAGGGTAGAAACAGGATAATCTGGCAAATTAATGCGTGGCTGACAAATTGGTGCAGGGGGCAGGGCTTCAAGTTCTTGGATCACTGGGATCCCTTCTGACCTGTTCAAAAGTGATGGCAGACATCCCACCTCTCCCAGAAGTTCCGGGAGTCTCCCGCATATTAATGGTGGCTCCCTGATGACCGCAAAGTATATACAATGTCCTGGAAATTGATTTTTTTGAGAGCGAGCGCAAGAGCAAGAAAGCAAGCGCGAGACAGTGAGCGCAAATGAGAGAGCGCGAGAGAGAGCAAGAGAAAGCAAGCGCGGCAGAGAGCAACCACGAGCGACAGAGCGCGTGTGCGAGAGAGAGAGAGAGAGAGAGAGCAAGAGCGAAAGTGTTCCAGAAAAGAAAATATGAAACGTATGTCACCCCAGACTACACTAAAGTGTACCCCTGCCTAATAGGGGTCAAAATAATGACAGTGTTGCTCGCTGCACTGTTTGCAACAGTGACTTTTCTATTGCCCATGGTGGGTTAAGACTGTAAAAGTCATGTTGAGGTGAGTTTAACAGGTGTCATTCGTTCATTAGCATAGCTAACATTATTTAAACTAGCTGGCTGGCTGCTAAGGAGCTACTCTATTGCAGACATCCCACCTCTCCCGGAAGTCTCCCACAAATTGATGGTGCTACCTCCCTGAAATGAGCTTTTGCAGGGTGGGATGTCTGTGATGGGTTGCATCTGAACCTGAGGGGAACCAATATTTTCATGGACAGGTTTGTTAGAGCTGATGGGAAAGGTTTAAAATAAATTGGCAGAGGGGGTTGAACTAGAGTGAAGGGAATCATGATGGGGCGGTTGGTAAAAGATAATGTGAAGTCAGACTGTCAGGAATGGTAGGCAGATGACAGGACTTAATTGCAGCCAGCAGGGCGAGTATCAGTGCAGTGGGGATGCAGAATCAAAAAGGGTCGCAAATACAAGATGCAAAGTGTTATAATTCAGTGCACAGAGTATGGAGTACAAGAAATAAGGTGGATAATCTTGCTACACTATTACAGATTGTGGCTGAAGGATGGTTGTAGTTGGGAGCTGAATGCCCATGGTTACACATTGTTTTGGAGGGATAGGAAGGTAGGCACAGGGAGTGGTGTGGCTCTGCTGGTAAATAATGGCATCAAACCATGAGAAAAATGTGACAGAGGGTGAAAAGATGTTGAATCCTTGTGAGCTGAGTTAAGAAACTGCAAGGGTAAAAGGACCCTAATGGCAGTTATACACAAGCCTCCCAGCAGTAGCTGGATGTGGACCAAAGATTACACCGGGAAATAGAAAAGGCGAGTCAAAAAGGCAGTGTTATGATAGTCACAGGAGATTTCAACATGCAGGTTGATTGGGAAAATCAAGTTGGAAATAGATCTCGAGAGAGAGAGTTGAATACAGGAGCATTAAAATTTGGAAGGAGTTGATGGGATTTTCTTTTTTGTAGAAGGAAATGGGCTCAGTGTGGTTGAACGCTATATGATTAGTACCAACTAAGTGGGCCAAAGGACCTCATTATGTTGTGTAACTGTTTACTACTACTACTGTCGACTCAGGCCTAGGGGCCGGCATCGGGCACGATGACGGACTCTCCACTTCTCCCTCATCAGTGTGTTCAGTTCGTCTACATTAACTGCGCTGAGGTCTTCTAATAGTATCTGGATATTGTATCGTAAAAATGACTGTGCTCAATTCTGGTCACCTCACTACAGGAAGGATGTGGAAACTATAGAAAGGGTGCAGAGGAGATTTACAAGGATGTTGCCTGGAGTGGGGAGCATGCCTTATGAGAATAGGTTGAGTGAACTCGGCCTTTTCTCCTTGGAGCGACGGAGGATGAAAGGTGACCTGATAGAGATGTACAAGATAATGAGATAATATTGTGTACAGTTCTGGTCACCGAATTACAGGAAAGATATCAACAAAATACAGAGAGTACAGAGAAGATTTACTAGAATGTTACCTGGGTTTCATCTCCTAAGTTACAGAGAAAGGTTGAACAAGTTGGGTCTTTATTCTTTGGAGTGTAGAAGGTTGAGGGGGGACTTGATAGAGGTATTTAAAATTATGAAGGGGATAGATAGAGTTGACGTGGATAGGCTTTTTCCATTGAGAATGGGGGAGATTCAAACAAGAGGACATGAGTTGAGAGTTAAAGGGCAAAAGTTTAGGGGTAACATGAGGGGGAACTTCTTTACTCAGAGAGTGGTAGCTGTGTGGAATGAGCTTCCAGCAGAAGTGGTTGAGGCAGGTTCGATGTTGTCATTTAAAGTTAAATTGGATAGATATATGGACAAGAAAGGAATGGAGGGTTATGGGCTGAGTGCAGGTTGGTGGGACTAGGTGAGAATAAGAGTTCGGCATGGACTAGAAGGGCCGAGATGGCCTGTTTCCATGCTGTAATTGTTATATGTTATATATGACAGACATTGATCATGTGGATAGTCAGAGGCTTTTTCCCAGGGCTAAAATGGCTAACACAAGAGGGCATAGTTTTAAGGTGCTTGGAAGTCGGTACAGAGGAGATGTCAGGGGTAAGATTTTTACATAGAGAGTGGTGAGTGCGTGGAATGGGCTGCCAGCGGTGGTGGTGGAGGCGGAAACGATAGGGTCTTTTAAGAGACTCCTGGATGGATACATGAAGCATAGAAAAATTGAGGGCTATGGGTAAAGCCTAGGTAGCTCTAAGGTAAGGACATGTTCGGCACAGCTTTGTGGGCCGAAGGGCCTGTATTGTGCTGTAGATTTTCTACGTTTCTATGTTTTTCTATGAGTGCTTACGAGATGGCTTTTTGGAGCAGTTTGTCATTGAGCCTAGTAGGGGATCAGCTATACTGGATTGGGTGTTATGTAATGAACCAGAGGTGATTAGGGAGCTTAAGGTAAAAGATCCCTTAGGAAACAGTGATCACAATATGATTCAGTTCAACTTGAAATTGATAGGGTGAAAGTAAGGTCTGGCATGGCAGGTTTTCAGTGGATTAAAGGATATTACAGTGGTATGAGAGCAGAGTTGGCCAAAGTAAATTAGAAGGAGATGCTGACAGGGATGACAGCAGAGCAGCAATAGCATGAGTCTTTGGGGATAAAAAAAACATGTGAATGGGAAGTGGAATTAAAATGGGTGTCCACTGGGAGATTCCGCTTTTTCTGACGGACAGAGCATAGGTGCTCGGCAAAGCAGTCTCTCAATCTAGCGTCAGGTGTCACTGATATACAGGAGGCCACACTGGGATACAGTATAAGACCCCAACAGACTCACAGTGAAGTGTTGCCTCACCTGGAAAGACTGTTTGGGGCCCTGAGTGGTACTGGGGGAGGAGGTGTAAGGGCAGGTGTGGCACTTGTTTTGCTTGCAAGGATAAGTGCCACTGGGAGATCAGTGAGGAGGGACAAATGGACAAAGGAGTCGCGTAGGGAGCGACCCTGCGGAAAGCAGAAAGAAGAGTGGGGGAAGGAAAAGATGTGCTTGCTAGTGGGATCCTGTTGGAGATGGTGGAAGTTATGGAAAAGATCATTAATGTTGTGTCTTTATTTAAGAAGAGTAGCAGGAATAAGGGATTCTGAAGAATGGGGTTTATTTGCATTTGGAATGGCAAGGAATGATTTGGGATAGTCAGCATGGCTTTGTGAGTGGGAGATTGATGAGAGAGTTACAAACACAAGTCAGGCAGTGTCTGTGGAGGAGAATAAACAGTTGATATTTCAAGCCGACACTCTTCATCAGTTATGAGGATAGGTCACAGTCTGTAAGGATGAAGGTTCTTGTCCTGAATCCACCTTAATTTACTTATATAAGGCGTGATCTGCTTGGATGGGTGACGGGGTGGAGCTGCGTCTCTACCAAAGGAGGTGTAGGGCGCTCCTTCCCTCCGCTAGCCTGCATGTCACCCTCGGGCAAGGTGTAGCACCTGCTTAGCCCCCGATCAGGGTCACATGAAGCTATGGGAGCAGGTGGTGGATGGTCGTATGAGCAGCCGGTGCACATCACAAGCCCTGGTTATGTGACCACTGACACCAGGAAGACATTGCTAATGGCTGGAATCACCCATCTTGTAAAGACACTGCCCAGAAGAAGGCAATGACAAACCACTTCTGCAGAAAAATTTGCCAAGAACAACCATGGTGATGGGAAGACCATGATCGCCCACATCATATGACACTGTACATAATGAACGAACAAATGATCTATTTGGATGGCATGCGAACAAGAGATTTCTACTGTATCACACTTTCAAAGTAAATATGCAAAAAGATAGGTCTGGTCCATGGGTTGAGATTCTAAATTGGAGAAAGGCCAATTCTGACAGCATCAGAAAGACTTTGGCAAGGTGGTTTGGGAGAGGCTGTTTTCTGGCAAAGGTGTAGTTGGTAAGTAGGAGATCTTCAAAAGTGAAATTTAGAGTACAAAGCTTATATGTCCCTGTAAAAGGTAAAGAGAACAAGTGTAGGGACCTTGGTTTTCAAGAGACATTGAGGTCCTGGTTTAAAAAGAAGGAGGTGCATATAGCAGGTACGGGCAGGCAGGAACAAATGAGGTGCTTACGGAGTATAAGAAATGCAAAAGAACACTTATAAAAATAAATTAGGAAGGCTAAAAGAAGGCATGTGGTTGCCATTGCAGACAAGATGAAGAATCCTAAGAGATTCTACAATATGTTAAAAGCAAAAGGATTGCAAGGAACAAAATTGGTCCTCTGGATCAGGGGTCCCCAACCTTTTTTGCACCGCGTACCGGTTTAATATTGTCAATATTCTTGCGGACCGGCCAACCCGGGGGGGAGGTTTGCCAACGGACAAGAGTAGCCGTCAAATATGTTGGGTTTACCAGAGAAAGACTACCATGACCATGAAGTCTTGCGCGGGCACCAGTGCGTATGCGTGTACGTGCCGATATTTTCCTTCTACAAATCGTTTTTGCCAATTCTGTTGGGGGGTGTGGTGTTAATTACGACCGGAATATAGGTGATAAGTGGCTAATACACTCAATTTCGTTTCTAAAAGGGTTTATCTAACGAATTTAATATTAAACACACAGCACATATTTTCCTTGCATGAATATAGTGATAAGTCAATTATCAGAGGAGGAGAGGGGAGCTTGAAGTAAGTGTTGAACAAACTTCCAGTAGAAGTGGTAGAGGCAGGTTCGATATTATCATTTAAAGAAAAATTGGATAGGTATATGGACAGGAAAGGAATGGAGGGTTATGGACTGAGTGCAGGATGGTGGGACTAGGTGAGAGTGGCGTTCAGCACGGACTAGAAGGGCAGAGATGGCCTGTTTCTGTGCTGTAATTGTTATATGGTTATATAAGTCACTTACAAGTTAATAGCATCATAACATTTTAAGTAACGTTTGGATATTAAACACACAGCACATATTTTCCCTGTATGAACATATAAAATCATTGCAACACACCAATATCGCTGAATCAGTGGCAGTCCTTGGCTTGTTTCCCTGCAACAAGATGGTGATGGGAGACAGCGATACTCGAAGGGTGTTCCTTATGTCCAGTCTATTCCGCAATTTAGTTTTCGTTGCATTCATTGCAGAAAACCTCGCTTTGCAGAGATATGTTGGAAAGCAATGTTTTCAGTGCTTTCGTGGCTATCTCAGAATATTTAGCCTTGACTTTGATCCGGAATGCCGGCAGAGATGTTATGTCAAACATACTTTTCAGCTCGCCGTCATTTGCAAGCTCGAGGAGTTGATCTCCTTCCTGCGCTGACATGGATGATGCGCGGGTAATGACCTCACATGCGTTCAAGCTCAACAGCGGGCATGACAAGGAATGAGGAAAGGTTTCTTCGCGGCCCGGTGGCTCATGCTTTGCGGCCCGGTGGTTGGGGACCGCTGTTCTGGATGGTCAGAATGGTAATCCGAATGCGCAGCCAAAAGAGATGGGGAAGATCTTAAATGATTTTTTTTGCGTCTGTGTCGAGAGACAGACACAGAGTCTAGAGAAGTGACATCAACTTCATGGGCCCTACACAGATTACAGAGGAGGAAGTGTTTGCTATCCTGGCATAAATAAGGGTGGATAAATCCCTAGGGCCTTGAAAGGGTGTTCCCTTGGACCCTATGGAAGAGAAGTGCAGAAAATGCCGGGGCCCTAGCAGAGATATTTAAATCATCCTTAGTGATACTCCTCATCAGAGTATCGGAGGGTAGCAAATGTTGTTCCGTTATTTAAGAAAGGCACTAAACATAAACCAGGAAATTCTAGGCCAGTGAGTCCAACACCAGCAGTGGGAAAGTTATTGGAAGGTATTCTAAGGGACCGGATATATCAGTATTTGGATAGACATGGACTGATTAAGGATAGTCAACAATGCTTTGTGAGTGGTAAGTCATGTCTGACCAATCATATAGAGCTTTTTGAGGACCAAGAAAATGGATGAAGGCAAGGCAGTGGATCTTGTCCACATGGACTTCAACAAGGCACTTGGCAAGGTCATGCCTGGGAGGTTGGTCAGGAAGGTTCAGTCGCTCAGCATTCAAGATGATGTAGTAAATTGGATTAGACATTGGCTTTGTGGGAGAAGCCAGAGAGTGGTAATCAATGGTTGTCTTTCTGACTGGAGGCCTGTGATGAATGAAGTGTCGCAGAGATTAGTGCTGGGTCCATTGTTGTTTGTCATCTTTGTCAGTGATCTGAATGATAATGTGGTTAACTGGATCAGCAAGTTGACACCAAAATCGTGGGTGTAGTGGACAGCGAGGAAGGCTATCATGGCTTGCAGAGGGATATGGACCAGCTGGGAAAATGGGTTGAACAATGGCAGATGGATTTTAATGCAGGCAAGTGCAAGATGTTGCACTTCGCTAGGACCAACCAGAGTAGGTCTTACATAATGAATGGTAGGACACTGAGGAGTGTGTTTGAACAAGAGATCTGGGAATAATTTGTTGAATGTGGCGTCACAGGTAGATAGGGTTGTAAAGAAAGGTTTTAGCATATTGGCCTTCATAAATTGAAGTATTGAGTACAGGAGATTGGAAGTTATGTTGAAGTTGTACAAGATGTCGGTGAGGTCTAATTTGGAGTATTGTGTGCAGTTTTGGTCACCTGCTTGCAGGAAAAAATGTAAATAAGGCTGAAAGAGTACTGTGAAATTTTATAAGGATGTTGCTGGATCTGGAGGACCTGAGTTACAAGGAATGATTGGATAGGTTAAAACTTTATTCTTTAGATTGTAGAACATTGAGAGGAGATTTGATTGAGGTATACAAAATTATGAAGAGTATAGATAGGGTAAATGTAAGCAGGCTTTTTCCATTGAGGTTGGGTGGGACTACAATTAGTGGTCATGCATTAAGGGTGAAAGGTGAAAAGTTTAAGGAGAACATGAGGAGAAACCTTTCACTCAGAGGGTCACTTGAGTACGGAACGAGCTACTAGTGCAAGTGGTGCACGCGAACCCAATTTCAATGTTTAAGAGAAGTTTGGGTAGGTACAATGGATGATAGGGATATGGAGGGCTACGGTTCCAGTGCAGGTCAATGGGAGTAGACAGCTTAAGTGGTTTCGGCATTGACTAGATGGACCGCAGGACCTGTTTCTATGACTCTATGACATGACAACAATGAGCCATTAGCAATAGGATGTTAATTTATTACACCCACCTATGGAGCCAGTCCCATCAATAATTGCAGTCACTGTAGATAAGGCTTTGGAATTTCCTGCCAAGCTCTTGTGTGTGCCCTGAAATCAGAAATCATCCAGGGGTTTACAGAACAAGCACAGACAGTTTCAAACCGCTCCAGTAGCATTCAGTAACACCAGTGTAGTCCCACAGCCACGGTAAATTCAGACAGACCAGACCAGCTCACAGTGAACCAAAGGGCTGGTGAATTGGCTCACTATTTCCAGTAAGATGGCGGGGTGCACGTTTGCAGCGGCCTCTCCAGGTCCAATCAAAGGTGTAATTGTGCGTCCTTTACATCTTTTTTACAATCATAAGACACAGCTGGATATTAGGAACATCAAGTACCCCATCAGCAAGTTCCACCATACAAAAGGAATTATTATTTCTTGTTTTGGCTTTACAACATTTTGATGTGTATGTTGTTTCAACTCAGAAACCACTCATAGTTTACACCAATCATAATCCATTAGTGTTTTTGAGTAAGATGAAAGACAAAAATAGGTTACTGAATTGGAGTTTGATGTTACAGGAGTATAATATTTTGATAACTCATATTAAAGGTCAAGATAATGTGATTGCTGACTGTCTATCTAGATGTTGAATGTACAATGTAAGTTTTTTTTGATGGAGTGGTATTTTAACATTTGTAACACTTACTGTATATTAGTTTGCAAGGTTCTGTATGATAATACTGTGGATATTGTGTATGTTGTAGATTTTATACATTTGTATCTTTTTTGTAGATAGTTAGTTGTTTAAATTTTGCTCATAAAAGACCAAAATTTTCCCTTTTTTGGAGGGAGATGTTACATACCTCATGGGTATCTTGTGACTGTCTTATGACCATGATGTAATTGAGTATCTTGTGAGCATGATGTAATGGTCTTGTGATGGTGGGGTGATGTGATTTCCCCGCCACTGTGAGGTCACGTGATGACATGTTCCCTACAGGTATATAAAAGGGAAACCCCTGTTGTGACGCAGTTAGTTTCATTAGTTCGTCAGTTACTCTGTTATGCTGCGTATTCGTCTTATGACGCAGTTTCGTTTTAAAGTGAAGTTTTACTTTCTATTGTAAGGTAAAATCGTTGTGCCGGCAGTTTTGCCAATCGCTGCCATTTTTGTTTGGTGTATTTTTGATTTACCTTTACAATCTAGTATTGGGGAGTGAAGACAGTACCAAAGTATGGGAACCCGAAGGATCCAGTAAAGTTGGTGTCGTTCGGCGGTTTCATACAGGATCGAGCTTATTGAATCTTCATTCAGGAACAGTGACCTCCATCTGAGATAACTCCTGTAAGATCAGGAAGGTTTGTGCAGTGTTCATTCGCCCGGAAAAGGTTAGTTCCTTTAAGCCGTTTCACTTCCTTCATCGTGAATCCTTTGGACCAGATCAGCAGTAACGTCACGTCTTCAAAGAAATCCGTTTCCAAAGAAGTCTCTCCTTATTGACTGTGTAAATCACTTGGACTTTCGAATTTACCACTTTAAGACTGTGATCAAATTTACCACTTTAAGAACTGTTCCAGAGTTACCATATAGCAGCTAACTTCCGATTAAGTTAGTCATTTGAATACTTTTAGCTACTGTTGAGCAGAGTTTAATAAACGTTTATGTTTGTTTTTAAAACCTGACTCAATTATATATTCATTGTTGTTGGTCACATGACAAGTGCGATGGGCATCCATGCTGGGTTGGGCGTTGGCTTCTCCCATTGATGGTGCTCTCCAGTGTTCGCTTGGTGATAGACGAGTTGGAATGGGATCACCCACGACAGCACTACCACGTGATGATCAGATTACTGTGGGCTTGTTCTTGCTGTCAACATCCCATGCACCGTGTATAGTACGTGACACGATGTCACGATGGTGCTAAACGGCGACTCCTCTGCTTGCTTGCATCTTTGGAAACAGCTTGATTTCTATCTTTGATATCACATTTTTTTCCTTTTCAAAGTTCTTTTGAAGACCCTGGCCTGGAGTTACATTCTGACTTTTTTTCTTTGTGGGATTGAGACCCGATCACGGGGCCTCACGACACTCTCAGGTTCCGGATCTTCGTGGCTCTGGAGACATGCTGATTCTAAGCCAGTACCCCTGATAGAAGCATTGCGGGAGAACACGGAACATCAGGAGCAGCGGGTTAGCTGCCAGGGGTTGAGTGTCCAGAGACCGGCACCATTCTGGGTGCAGAGCTCAGAGAAAGCAATACAACAGACTTCTAACATCATCAATCAGCAGGTTGTTTGTTATGTCTCCCCTCTGGCTGTGAAACAGGGACACCTTGTTTTCCCTTATTAGGGAGAAAGAGAGAGCCTGTAGCATGTGGAATTACCTGGTGGACGAGTAGTTTTTGGGGTGATGCAAGTCTGTGTCCATATCGACGCTTGCTGCACGAGTGCTCAGTGGGGGGCACTGATGCTCTTTTTGCTGGTGAGGGTGGGCGAGTTGTTGCCTTGCTGCTGCTTGTATGTGGGAGGGGGAAGATGGGGGGTCTTTGGGGTTCTAACTTTTAACTGTCATTCATTCTATGAGGCACTCCTCTGTTTTCATAGATGTTTGCAAAGAAAAAGAACTTCAGGATGTACAAACGTTTGTATATTGCATATATTTCTCTGACATTAAATGTACCTGTTGAAGCCTATTATGTTTTATGTGTGACTATGTATAACTGCATGTTTACTACTACGTTATATGTGCTTGTGCTGTGTATGACTGTTGGTGTTGTGTTTTGCACCTTGGCCCCAAGGAACAGTGTCTCGTTTGGCTCTGTTCATGGGTATTCATGTATGGTTGAACAACAATTAAACTTCAACTTGAACTATTGTCACCCTGTCTTAGGCAGATGTGGTTAAACTGGAAACCCGAGTAACACACAAAATGCTGAGGAACTCAGCAGGTCAGGCAGCATCTATCAAAGTGAATAAGCAGTCGATATTTTGGGCAGAGACCCTTCATCAGGACTGGAAGGAAGGGGGAAGCAGCCAGAATGAGGTGGTGGGATGAGGGGAAGGAGTACAAGCTGGAAGGTGATTGGTGAAGCCAAGAGAGGGGGAGAGTAGGTGAGTTGGGAGAGGATCATGTTTTGATGGCATAGAAGGCATTGAGCTCATCCGGGAGCAAAGCTTTGTTGTTACGTATCACTTGGTTTCACTTTGTAACAGCACTCAAGCCCTGCCACAGTTGTCAAGCATCCTTCAGTGCTTCACGTTTGTCCAGAATTGCCACTTCACCCGCAAGCTCGCTTTCTGGGGATCATACCTGGACCTCTTGTATCTTACTTGGTCAAGAGTCCTGAATGCCACTGATTTGGCATTCCTCTTCACAGTACAGCAGTGGCCTAGTGTTTTGAGACCACCGGTACAGCAAGTTATATGCTGATGATAATTCAGTAGAGATTTCTTCAAACAAGCATGACTGAAGTTCTTGACTAAGTTTGAAATGTGGTAGGGTGGACAGTTTCTTGTTTGCTGACGGCAGCGTTCAATATCTCGGGTGCCTGATTTACGTCGCCTTTTGCCGGTATCAGGTAGTGCTCTTCAGTTCATTGTCCATTCCAATGTCTGATGGGGGAAAGGAAGGAGCTGTTCCTGAAGCATTGAGTGTGTGTCTTCAGGCTCTTGTGCTTTCTCATTGATTGTAGAATGAGGAGAAGGCATCTCTTGGATGCTGGGAATCCTTAACGATGGATGCTGTCTTTTTGAGGCATCACCTTCCAAAGACGTCCTGGATGCTGGAGAGGCGAGTGCCCATGATGGAGCTGGCTGAGTTCACAGCTTTCTACAACTGTTTCCCATCCTGTGCAGTGGCCCCTCCAAACCAGACAGTGATGCAACCAGTCAGAATGCTCTCCACAGTACATCTGTAGAAATTTGTGAGTATCTTTAGTGACATACCATCTCCTTAAACTCAGAATGAAATATAGCCCTTGCCTTGCCTTCTTTGTAATTGCATCAATATGTTGGGCCCAGGGTAGATCTTCAGAGATGCTGAGATCCAGGAACTTGAAACTGCTCACTCTTTCCACTGCTGATCCCTCGATGAGGACTGGTGTGTGATCCCTCAACTTCCCCTTCCTGAAGTCCATACTCAGTTCCTTACTACACTAACTGCCATCCAACACTTTCATCTACTCAAAGATCAGTCTAACTCTTCCCTTTCATATAGTCTTCATTTTTCTATCCTCCATGTGCCTATCTAAATGTCTTAAATGTCCTTAATGTATCTGCCTCAACCACCACCCTTGGCAGGGTGTTCCATACACTCACAACCGTGTAAAAACTTACCTCTGACAATCTCCCATATTTCACTCAAATCACCTTAAAATTATGCCTCCTTGTATTAGCCATTTCCAGTTTAAACACTCCTCTTCACTCAAAAACAGTTACTTTCTCCATACAGTAAGGCTGATCAACACCATCACCCACTAACCTATCCCTCCACACCCCAACCACCACTGTTTTGTCATTTCCTGTCAGAGTCACCTTATGTACAGACACTCCTGTGCCTAGTGTTACTTTATGGACATACAATCAATCTATATATATAAGCTATCGTATGTATTTATATTTACAGTATTGTGCTTTTTATTATTGTGTTCTTAATCTTCGTGTTTTTTGTGCTGCATCAGATCCGGAGTAACAATAATTCCATTCTCATTTACACTTGTGTACTGGAAATAACATTAAAGCTGAATAATCAGCATGGTTTAACATTTTAGATAGCTGAACAAACATGATCGCCCACATCATACGATTTGGCACATAATGAACGAACTGGAAATGACATTAAACAATCTTGAACTGTGAATCTTGATCACTGCTACCAATTCTGGTATCATGGAGTCCATTTTCCTTCTTACCATCTCAAAATTCACCAAATTGCCATCAGGAAGATGCTAAAAGTCCATCACCTCCAGGACTCCTTGTCATCTCTGAAGCTCCCTTCCTGTGGCTATCCACCTTCTCAACAAAACTCACTCAGGTGTAATACCCTAACCGTCCCTGCACAACATCCGTCAAATGGTCTTTCCTACTCTCCTTGTTCTGTTGATAATTATTGAGTCTGTTCAGATGTCCACATTTAACTAAGTTTGATTACTGACATTTGCACATGTGACCATTCTGCTAACTGTTGATTGCTCATGGCAGTTTGCATTATTGTCTTGTAAATTGTTGGTTGCTGTGTGTTGTCTGTCGTGGTATTGTCCTGTGTTTGATGCTTGGCACCGAACAGTAATCAATTCTGGTGTGTTTCACACAGTGGTAATAAAGTGATCCTGATTCTGATGTAGGGAATGAACTGTCTGAACACGATGCAAAGCAGAAGTTCTTCACCGTACAGGCAACAGTAATAAACCAATACCAATAGGCTCTGGAATCTCCTCCCACCTCTCCATCCCACTGTTGTCCTTAATGTCCTCCTCAAAATCTTACAATTTGTCTAGGTTCTCATCACCCATCCTTGCCCCACCAACCTGGTTAAAGCCAGTGCCTGACAACAGCTCGAGAAGTTGACGTTGTTACTGGATTTAACTACTCACCAAATCAGCAGACACTGCAGTCGTGATCAGGGCATACGGTCCATTCACCAAGGCCCCACAGCCTATCAGCATCACTGTGGAACAAAATGAAGGTAGACATCATCACTGGGTGTAGTGCTGAGATTTGAAAAGGGGAGGAGATTACAGTAAACCATTTCTTGTCAGTAAGGTTGTGAACTTTGACAGTTCTATAGGAGATGCTAGCCCAAATCAGCAAATAAACAGAATATTGAATTATCTGGTCTTCTTTCAAAACATAGAACAGTACAGCCCATATATCATGAAGGATCCCACCCACCCTGCTCATGGACTGTTTGTCTCACTCCCATCAGGACCATCAAACTCAAAAACAGTTACTTTCCCCAAGCAGTAAGACTAATCAACACCTCCACCCACTAATCCACCCCTCCACATCCTTCTCTGGTTGGCTGCCAGTGACTAGTGGTGTTCCACAGGAGTTGGAGTTGGGACTGCTTCTTTTTATGCCGTATATCAATGATTTAGATGATGGAATAGATGGCTTTGTTGCCAAGTTTGCAGATGATACAAAGGTTGGTGGAGGGGCAGGTAGTGCTGTGGAAACAGGAAGGCTGGAGAAGAACTTAAACAGATTAGGAGAATGGGCCAGAGAGTAACAAACGAAATACAATGTTGGAAAATGCATGGTCATGCACTTTAGTAGCAGAAATAAATGTGCAGACTACTTTTTAAACTGGAAGAAAACCCAAAAATCAGAGATGCAAAGAGACTTGGGAATCCTTGTGCAGAACACACCAAAGGTTAACTTGCAGGTTGAGTCGGTGGTGAGGAAGGCAAATGCAATATTAGCATTCGTTTCAAGAGGTCTAGAATACAAAACCAGGGATGTGATGCTAAGACACTGGTGAGGCCTCACCTTGAGTATAGTGAACAGTTTTGGGTTCTTCATCGAGGAAAAAATGTGCTGGCATTGGGGAGGATTGAGAGGAGGTTCACAAGGATGATTTCTGGAATTAAAGGGTTATCATATGTGAAACCTTTCGAATGTTGAAAGACCTAGACAGAGTAGATGTGGAAAGGATGCTTCCCGTGTTGGGGGAGTCTAGGTCAAGAGGGCACAGCCTCAGGATAGAGGGGCGTCCACTTAAAACAGAAACGCGGATAAATTTCTTTAACCAGAGCGTGGTGAATTTGTGGAATTTATTACCACAGGCGTCTGTGGAAGCCAGGTCGTTGGATGTATTTAAGGCAGAGATTGATAGGTTATAGATTGGACATGACATCAAAGGTTACGGGGAGAAGGGGGGAGTGGGGCCAATGAGGGGTGAAAAGGATCAGCCATGACTGATTGGTGGACAGACTCGATGGGCCAAATGGCCTAATTCGGCTCCAATATCTTATGGTCTCATGTATTTATATTTATTGTGTTTTTATTATTATTGTGTTCTTTATCTGATTGTGTTCTTTTGTGCCACATCTGATCCAGCATAGCAATTATTCCACTCTCCTTTACGCTGGAAATGACATTAAACAATCTTGTATCTTGAATTGCAACAAATGACATATCTGACTAGTTGGTAGGAGCAGGATTCCACTCACCGCTGATGGTTTTCAGACCCATGTAGCCAACTGTGGAAAATATGTAGAGCTGCGGGGGCACAAACACAATATTCACCCATTATTCTCAGTAGCAGATACACGTGTTAATTATTGTCACACACAAGGCACAGGTTGCAAAAAAGCAAAGCTACTCGGGTAACTGAATCCCCCATGGATGATGAAGTACAAGGTGTAAAACCAGACAATCTGCCAAACATGCATTGCCCCGATGTACAAACAAACAGTAACTTGCCAAAATTTCAAACGTTTGGAGAGGGTAATGGTGGCAATTGATAATAACAGGGCAGAGAGAATTACCATGAGAAAAATGATCGCAGAAGACAAAGCTTCAACAGTGATTATAAAGAACTCTCTATTGAGTGATATAGAACAGTAGAAAAGAGGAAGAAGCCCTTCAATCCACAACATCTGTACCAAACATAATGCCAAATTAAACTAAACCAATCAGCCTACACATGGTCCATATCCCTCCATTCCCCTACCTGCCTACCATTGCTGTCGTATCTGCCTCCATCCCTTACCCTCACAGCCCACTCCAGGCGCCCACCACTCTCCGAAGAAGAAGAAAGCCCTTAACTCTGAGTGGAATCATCAGGATGCCGTCATGACAGCATGTTTTTAGCAGGCTTTCTTATTTTTACGAGGCCGAGTTGCTAGCTCGACGCTCAACCCAGCACGGATAGAAAGCGTGCAAGGGAGCTGGCTGGATTCGAACTGGGGAGCCTTCGCTCCGAAGTCTGGCACTGATGTTACTACGCCACCAGCCGACTACCGCCGCTCTCTATGCAAACAAAAAATCTCCTTAAAACTTTCCTCCTCCCACTTTAAAGTTCTGTCCTCTCATATCTGACACTTCCAGCCTGGTGAAAGTGCTGACTACTGACTCTAGCTATGCCTCTCACAATTTTCACCACTCAGCTAATGAGGAAAGAATCCAGGTGAGTTAGCCACAAGGCACTGGAGGTTTAAGATCACATATTTCCTTTACCCAATACACCCCAATATGTAGAATTTATGTATATTTTCCCCACCCCATATGGCTGGTGAGTGTGTGTACTTCTCCCTCAATCTCAGGTCCTCTACCTGGGAGCTTGACGGTTTGGCGCAGTGTCCTTGCTGTTCCGAGCAGTGCGCTCTTCTGGACCGAGATCTCAGATGTTACTCCCGGGATTTGTTAGAGTCACTCTTCCTGTCCAGGTGTCACAGCTCCAAGTGCTCCTATCACCACTGGGATTACTCTGGCTTTAACCTTCCACATCCTTTCTACCTGCTCTTTCAAGCCCCGGTACTTCTCCAGCTTCTCATATTCTTTCTTCCTGATGTGACTGGCATTTGGGATTGCCACATCTATTACTATTGCTTTCTTCTGGTCCGTGTCCAGTATTACTATGTCTGGTCGGTTGGCCAGTACCTGCTTATCAGTCAGTATTTGGAAGTCCCACAGGATCTCAGCTCTGTCATTCTCCACGACCTTCTCAGGTGTTTCCCATTCGGATTTGGGAGAGTCCAATCCATACTCCATGTAGATGTTCCTGTGCACAGTTCCTGCAGCTTGGTTGTGCCATTCTATGTATACTGTCCCTGCCTGTATCTTGCACCGTGCTACTATGTGCTGGATGGTTTCAGCTGATTCCTTGCACAGTCTGCATCTTGGGTCTTGTCTGGTGTGATAGACCCCTGCTTCTATCACTCTTGTGCTCAGCGCCTATTCTCGTGTACAGCCATGAACAGAGCCTCTGCACTGTCCCTCAGCCCAACAATTTCCAGCCATTGGTAGGACTTTCTTACGTCAGCCACCTCTGAGATCTGGCGATGGTACATCCCATACAGTGGCTTGATGTCAGTGGCTTGCAGTTCATTCCTTGGCCAGCACGCTATTACGGCTGGGTATCTGATGACTGGTAGGGCGAGTGTGTTAATGGCTCTGATCTTGTTCTTCCCATTCAGCTGGACAAGGCTGGACAACATACATATATAGACCGGGTTTATGGATCCTTAAGGTTGTTATAGGCCAGGGATTTAGCAGGGATAAGCTCTCACTACCTATTAAATGCTCCCAATAGTGTGCATCTCAAATAGCCTCTGACAACCAAGTCCAGCTCCTGGCCTTCTCCTGAGGCTCAGCTATTAAGCCCAGTGGAACCATTTCTACTGACAGGAGAAGGGGCAAAGGAGGTTACCAGTGCCCTAAAATCAGTCACTTTGGGTAGTTGGGGCTTGTCAGCCATGGTTGGCAGCTCATCTAGGAGAAGGAGATCTCTGATCTCAAACCTCTGCTGCCTCATAGCTATACCCATGCATCGGGAAGGCTTTGGGATTAAACCTTGGAGAAAAGTCTGGAGCTGGAATCCCCAAGGCAGTCCTACGTTGAGTTCAACACTGACGGGCAACTCCTGCGACACCGCTAGTGCCAAACTGTATCAATCTCTGCCATTCCTTTGAAGACATCAGCTGTGTGGAGAGGGGAAGCCTGTTGCATGGGCAACAGTTTGCTCTCCATAGCATACTGTCCTGGCTTGTGTAATAAGTAAACAGCTGGGACACAATATCCATAAGTCAACCCTGACCAACAGAAGGCCTCTAGACAGGATTTATATTTATATATAATCACAGACACTGAGGTTCCACACTTATCCCTGTGGAGCACCAATGCTCACAGACCTCCAGTCAAAAGGAACACCACTACCTCCTCTGTCTTGTACTGCTAAGCCAATTCTGAATCCAGTCCAAATCTCCACGAATCCCATGTGTCTCAATTTTCTCGGTCACCCTATCATGAGAGACCTTGTCAAAATGCTTTATGAAGTCCACGCAGACAACATCCCCTGCTCTACTCCATTGTTGGGGTTTTCTCTATGGAATGAATGTGGATGAGAGGCGACTTGTTACAGGTGTATAAGATGATAAGAGGCATCAATAGACTGGAGTGTCAGCACCTTTTTCCCAGGTTGGTTATGACTAATACAAGAGGACATACTTCTAATATGATTGGAAGAAACTACAGAGGGAATGTCAAAGGTAAGTTTTTTTTGTTTGTAAGACAGGGGCTCCCCCACAGATGGAAACTTGAATTAATATTTGTGGGCAAGAGAGATGGAAGCGTGGAGATGTTAAGAGCACAGCCCACTATTCTCCCCAGAGAAGATAAGGAAGAAGACCTGAAGGACCTTTAAAAAAAATTTGTGGATGGCACATTAGCACAACATTTTACAGAGTCAGCAATCACCAATATGATTCAATTCCCACCACTGTCTACAAGGAGTTTTATGTTCCCCCCCCCAATTGAGTGGGTTTCCTCCATATTCCATAGAAATACAAGTTAATAAGTTAATAATTTAATAAGTTGTGGGCATTTGATGTTGGTGCCAGAAACATGGCAACATCTGCCCACAGCACATCCTCTGACTGCATTGATCTTTGACGCAAAAATCAAGTTTTAGTGTACATGTGATAAATAAAGTTAACCTTTCTCTTAAGGAAGGAAGAGGGTTTATGGGGATGAGTGAAGAGAGCATGGCAGCTTATCATGTATAAAGTCTCAAATGGCAACAGACCAAGAATGCAGAGTGTTGTTGTTGTGCTCGGTCTGAAGCTTCAGATTGGAGTGCAGTTAGAAAAACACTAGCCACAGAACACCACATCACAAAAAGCAGACCCTTTGGCCCCTCTAGTCCATGCTGAGCCATTCATACTGCCTAGTCCCATCGACCTGCTCCTGGACCATCGCCCTCCGTACTCCTCCCATCCATGTACCTATACAATCTTTTCTTAAATGTTGAAATCAAAATCGCATCCACCACTTGCACTGGCAACTCGTTCCACACTTTCACAAGCCTCTGAGTGAAGTTTCCCCTCACGTTCCCCTTTCACCCTTAACCCACGAGTTCGAGTTGCAGTCTAAACCAGTGGAAAAGCTTTTGCATTTATCTATACCCTGATACGTTTGTATACCTCTATCAAATCTCCCCTCCTACACGCTAAGGAATAAAGTCCTAACCTATTCAATCTTCCCTATAACTCACACCCCCAAGCCCTGGCAACATCACTGTAAATTTTCTCTGCACTGTTTCAATCTTACTGACATCCTTCCTGTAAGGAGGTGACCAGAACTGAACACAACGCTCCAAATTAGGCCTCATCAACGCCTTATACAATTTAAACATAACATCTCAATTCAGTACGTTGATTTATGAAGGCCAATGTGCCAGGAGCTCTCTTTATGACCCTATCAAGGAATTATGGATCTGTATTCCAAGATCCCTCTGATCTACGACACCCCTACCACTCACCGTGCAAGTCTTATCCTGGTTTTTCCTCCCAGAGTGTAACACCTCACACTTGTCTGCATTAAATTCCAATTGCCATTCTTCAGCTCATTCAGACCACACTGTAACCTTTGAAAGCCTTCCTCACTGTCTACTACGCCCCCAATCTTGGTGTCATCTGCAAATTTGCTGATCCAGTCTGTGACATTATCATCACAGGATTCAAAAAAAGCTTCAGAAAGTTGCAAACTCTGGTGGCTCCATGATGGCCACTACCCTTGCCAACATCGAGGACACCTTCCAAGGGCAATGCCTCAAAAAGGAGGCATCTGTTATTAAGCAACCCCATCATCCAGGAAGCGGTCTCTTCTCATTGGTATCATCAAGGAGGAGGTACAGGAGCCTGAAGACCCACACTTACTGATTCAGGAACAGTTTCTACCCCTCTGCCATCCAATTTCTGAATGGACAATGAGCTCATGTATACGACCTCAGTATACAATTTTTGCTCTTACTTTGGACTACTTATTTAATTTATATTGTATATAATTAAGTATTAATCCTTCCACTAAAGATATCTTTACCTCCCAAAGCTATCAAGGCTGTGAAACAACAATACAGGGAGAAGATTGAGTTCCTCCAGCATTTTGCATGGGTTGCTCTGAGTTCAAGATTTGCAAGGCGATGTTACAGCTCTATAAAACCCTGACCAGACCACACTTGGAATATTGATTTCCAGCATATGCAGAATCTTGCATTTATGATTCCTTACCAGTTCACTAATGGGAGCTTACACTTGTATTTGCATTTCTAACAAGCACTGGCTGTTCATATCTCGGAGACTTCTGAGAAGCAAGCCACAGTGCTGAAGAATTTTCCTTCAGGGATAACATTATGAACAAGTCTTACTGTAGGTGCAGCCAGCAGCAGCATTGCTCCACAAGTAGTTGCCCTCTTCCTTGTCCAATCAGATATCAGCCCCGCAAGGATGCCACCTGCCAACACAAGCATCACAGAGTTATGACAATAACACATAGGAGAGAATTGGACAGTTGGGCTCATCATGTCTTCTCATGGGTGATTTATTATTCCTTTCAGCCCCATTCTCTTGCCTTCTACCTATAAACTTTGACACCCTGACTAATCAAGAATCTATTAACCTCAACTTTAAATATACTCAATGACTTGGCCTCCACAGTCCCCCATGGCAATGAATATCCATAGATTCACCACCTTCCTCCTTATCTGTTCTAATTGGACATCCACTGCTGTGTCCTTGGGTCCTAGACTCCCCCACGATAGGAAACATCTTCTCCACATCCACTCTGCCCAGGTCTTTCAGTATTCAATCGGTTTCAATGAGACCCCCCCCCCCCCCACCGCTCCATTCTTCTAAACTCCAGTGAGTACAGGCCCAGAGCTATCAAACACTCCTCATTCATTAACCCTTTCATTCCTGGAATTATTCTCATGAACCTCATACATCAACACAGTGACAGTAAAATGCCGATAATCCAGTTTGGGAATCTGAATGGTTCAGCATCTGGCTCACTCATTTGGACACCAAGTCCTTGTTACCCACGGGCTTGGGTACTTGCAAGCTCACCTGTGTATGCTAATCACAATTTTCCATGTACTTCAATTTTATTGATAGCTTTCCTGTAGGTAGGTGACCAGAACTACACACTATATTCAAAATTCAGCCTCACTAACATCTTGTACAGATTCAACATAACTTCCCATTTCCTGTATTCAACAGCCTGATTTATGACGGTGAACTCGGACAGCTCCACCATGGGCACCAGCATCCCCAGCATCATGGACATCTTCAAAAGGTGATGCCTCAAAAATGTGACATCCGTCATTAAGGATCCTCACCACCCAGGGCATGCCCTCTTTTCATTACCACCGTCCAGCAGGAGGTACAGGAGCCTGAAGGCACAGACTCAACATTTCAGGAAGAGCTTTTGTCCCTCCGCTATCAGATCTCTGAATGGATGTTGAACCCATGTACACTACCTCAATGGCTTTTTTGCTTTCTTTTTGCATTACTTATTTAATTTAATTTTTTTTAATGTTTTTATTGTAATTCATAGTTCTTAAAAAATTATGTATTGCAATATACTGCTGCCATAAAACAACAAATTTCAAGGCGTATGCCATATGGTCACAAAGGGAGCTTTTTATGACCTAATCTACCTGTGGTGCCACCTTCAAGGAACTACGGATCTGTATTCCCGGATATACAGTCATTAGTCTAATACAAGTTGTGAATTGCAGTGAACATCAAACAGCTAAGTAATGCCTGGGTTAGGTATCTACCAATATCTGATGCCTCGTAGCTCAATCTAAAGCACTTGGTGTATCCTTTCATCAGGAAATTTAAAAATAATTTTGTGGAACCATACCTGCAATTCCACCTACGTCGAAGAGTGTCGAAAGATCGCCAGCTTTTTTGGCATCAATGTGCTCTAGGAAAAATAAATTAAACGAAGAAAAGTTAGATGTATCATTCTCGCTGGGAAGTGCAGAGCTCTGCCTACACAGAAATGTCCTTCTCAGTTCTGGAAGTGACCTTGTCCAACCAAGTGCTTTGAATGTTCTGGGGTGAACCCTGTGAATGGGAATAGAAACATAGAAACATAGAAAATAGGTGCAGGAGTAGGCCATTCGGCCCTTCGAGCCTGCACCGCCACTTATTATGATCATGGCTGATCATCCAACTCAGAACCGCGCCCCAGCCTTCCCTCCATACCCCCTGATCCCCGTAGTCACAAGGGCCATATCTAACTCCCTCTTAAATATAGCCAATGAACTGGTCTCAACTGTTTCCTGTGGCAGAGAATTCCACAGATTCACCACTCTCTGTGTGAAGAAGTTTTTCCTAATCTCGGTCCTAAAAGGCTTCCCCTCTATCCTCAAACTGTGACCCCTCGTTCTGGACTTCCCCAACATCGGGAACAATCTTCCTGCATCTAGCCTGTCCAATCCCTTTAGGATCTTATACGTTTCAATCAGATCCCCCCTCAATTTTCTAAATTCCAACGAGTACAAGCCCAGTTCATCCAGTCTTTCTTCATATGAAAGTCCTGCCATCCCAGGAATCAATCTGGTGAACCTTCTTTGTACTCCCTCTATGGCAAGGATGTCTTTCCTCAGATTAGGGGACCAAAACTGCACACAATACTCCAGGTGTGGTCTCACCAAGGCCTTGTACAACTGCAGTAGTACCTCCCTGCTCCTGTACTCAAATCCTCTCGCTATAAATGCCAGCATACCATTCCCCTTTTTCACCGCCTGCTGTACCTGCATGCCCACTTTCAATGACTGGTGTATAATGACACCCAGGTCTCGTTGCACCTCCCCTTTTCCTAATCGGCCACCATTCAGATAATAATCTGTTTTCCTATTTTTGCCACCAAAGTAGATAACTTCACATTTATCCACATTAAATTGCATCTGCCATGAATTTGCCCACTCACCCAACCTATCTAAGTCACCCTGCATCCTCTTAGCATCCTCCTCACAGCTAACACTGCCACCCAGCTTCGTGTCATCCGCAAACTTGGAGATGCTGCATTTAATTCCCTCATCCAAGTCATTAATATATATTGTAAGCAACTGGGGTCCCAGCACTGAGCCTTGCGGTACCCCACTAGTCACCGCCTGCCATTCTGAAAAGGTCCCGTTTATTCCCACTCTTTGCTTCCTGTCTGCTAACCAACTCTCCACCCACACCAATACCTTACCCCCAATACCGTGTGCTTTAAGTTTGCACACTAATCTCCTGTGTGGGACCTTGTCAAAAGCCTTCTGAAAATCCAAATATACCACATCCACTGGTTCTCCCCTATCCACTCTACTAGTTACATCCTCAAAAAATTCTGTGAGATTCGTCAGACATGATTTTCCTTTCACAAATCCATGCTGACTTTGTCCGATGATTTCACCGCTTTCCAAATGTGCTGTTATCACATCTTTGATAACTGACTCCAGCAGTTTCCCCACCACCGACGTTAGGCTAACCGGTCTATAATTCCTCGGTTTCTCTCTCCTTCCTTTTTTAAAAAGTGGAGTTACATTAGCCACCCTCCAATCCTCAGGAATTATTCCAGAATCTAACGATTCGCACATGTGGTCTTAATGGGGAAGAAGTAATTATCATAGGAAGTCAGCACTTTAAAAATCATTGTATGATTATGCAGGGAGTTAATGGTTTTAAAAGGTGGACATAATGCTTAACATCTATTAAAACTCTAAAGGCAAAGCTTTAACCTGTAACCTTCGATGTCCTTACTAATCAAGAGCCTATCAGGAGGAGGAGAAGATGGCGGCGCGACGCAGCGCGCGCGGCCTCTCCGGTGATGAATATCTGTAATCTGTCAAGTAGGGTGCCGTGCACAATTCTGATTGGATGGAGGCAGACGTGAGAGCGCGGAGGAACATCTGGTGAAACTTCTGAAGTGCCTGCTTCGCTGCCGCTGCTACTGTGTGATCTAAAATCTCTGGAGGGGAAGGACCCGAATCCTTGGCTTTGCCTGTTGCTTGGCGGCCGGGGCCGGGGTCGAAGCGCTCGGTGCTCGGTGTCGGAGGGCTGGTCAGAGGCTCGAAGTTTTCGGTTGGACTCAGAGTCCGACTGCGGTCGGGTGCTTCCAGGGTGCTGCATCAGCAAGTCTGTGGTGCTGGAAGCTCTCGGCAGGGAGAGTTTCTTCCTTCTACTGTCTGCATGAGATGATGGGCTATCAGGACTTTGAGACTTTTTTTTACCGTGTCCATGGTCTGCTCTTACAAATTACGGTATTGCTTTGCACTGTTGTAACTATATGTTATAATTATGTGGTTTTTGTCAGTTTTAGTCTTGGTCTGTCTTGTGTTTCTGTGATATCATACCGGAGGAACAATGTATCACTTTTTAATGCATGCATTTCTAAATGACAATAAACAAGGACTGAGGAATCTAATCTAATCTAATCTAATCAACCTCTGCTTGAAGTACACCCAATGACTTGGCTTCTACTGCCATCTGTGGTAATGAATTTTACAGATTAATCACCCCCTGGCTAAAGAAATTCCTCCTCATCTCCATTCTAAATGGATATCCCTTGATTCTGAGGCTGTGTCCTCCAATCCTAGACTCCCCCACTCTAGGAAAATCCTCTCCACGTCCCCTCTATCTAGACCTTTCGCGTCATATAAGACAGAGATAATAAGCCTGATCCTGATTCTGATTCTGAAAAGCTGTCACTTCTCAAAGGAAAAGCTGTTGCTGTTTAGTCCTTCAGGTGCAGTGAATTCACTGAGGACAAAGCTACACAAAATAACCACACCAGAAACCACATTAGTAGTTTCCACTCTAGCTTCGTCTGACACTGCTACTCACCTTTGTTGGCAAGATACATCGGGAGCCAGAAAAGGAATGTGTAACTGACAAGCTTGGCAAAGAGCAGACACAAGGAAAACTCCATCACTCCCTGCAAAACATGATCAGTCAGGCAGTCATTACAACATGTTACCAGCACTAAAGCCAGGGTCAACACAGCTCCTCCATCTCAACCAAAGGGGTCACAGAACAGTACAGCACAGTAGGAGCAGTGCGATCACTCCAGTTGATGCTCTCCTATTGGATCCACAGGTGGCTGTAGAGGCAATCGGGATTCCAAATATGGATTCCCTCAATGGAGAACAGCTGTCTGTGGCTTTGTTTAATGTGGGGATGTGATACACTGGCAGCACATGGATCTTGACAGATCAAGGTTAGGGTCCAGTGGCATGGAATGGAAGATGTCTGGGTGCCCTGCACCGCTGTAGATTTCCTCTATCTTCACTGCCACTGTGATGCATCATTTTCCTCCAGATCCACCGCTGACGTCTCGGTTGGATCGTTCTACATTTGGAACCTCTCCTTCCACCTTACCGCGAGCTAAGCTCCAAACGGCATCACAGAAATCCACAAGGCTCTTCACCATGACAAGGTGATGATCCTCGGAGAAAGACAGTACAGGCCCTTCAGCCCACGTTGTTGTGCCAACCCTCTGGCTAAAGAAATTCCTCCTCATTATTTAATAGTCTTATAACAGTGGGACAGAAGGTGATAGGGGAGTAATTTTAAGGTGTTAGGTGGAAAGTATAGGGGGATGTCAGAGGTAGGTTTTTGTTATACAGAGAGTTGTGGGTGTGTGGAACACTCTGCCGGAGGTGGTGACAGAGGCAGATACATTTGGGACATTTAAGAGACTCTTAGACAGGCTGATGGATGGTAGAAAAATGGAGAGCGATGTGGGAGGGCAGGGTGAGATTGATCTTAGTGTGGTTTATAAGTTTGTCACAGCATCATGGGTGAGGGGCCAATACTGTGCTGTAATGTTCTGCGTTCTCAGCCTGGTGGTAGGTGCTTTCAGGCTTTTGTATCTTCTACCCAATGGTCCTGGGAGAGGGCAGAAGGGAGAACGTCAGGGTAGGTGAAATTTTTAACTAGGCTGACTTTTCTGCTTTCTAATTCACCAGGGTGGCAGAGAATTATGCACAGTGAGCCAACACTGTGACAGGATAAAGATCACGAAGGTTTTGACAAGAAATGCATGGGTTTGTATTTAATTCTAAAACACTTACAGGGATCTGCAAGGCTCCGAGGAAGCTGATGGCTGTAGGTGAAGTGCTTCTCTCGCCGCTGACTGCAACAACGTGACTGTTCACTAGACCATTGGCCTTGGCCGAAATCTTCACATCACTCTCCTTTAGAAAGCATTCCTCCTCAGGGTCCTATTTTCAATATTTATTTTTAAATGTGAGCATTTTTCAAAATACTATAGAATATCCAAAAATAACAGAAGGTACTGAAAGAAGAAAACAACGAATTTCATGAGATATGTCAATGATAATTTTATTTTCTATTCAGAGATACAGAGTGGAACAAATGAGACACACCACCCAGCAACCCACAATTTTAATCCTAGCCTAATCACAGGACAATTTACAATGACCTATTAACACTATTTATGGTTTTATTACTATTTAATTATTTATGGTGCAACTGCAACGAAAACTAATTTCCCCCGGGATCAATAAAGTATGACTATGACTAACCTACTACCTGGTACGTTTTTGGAATGTGGGAGGAAACCCACGCAATCACAGGGGAGAATGTACAAGCTCCTTACAGACAGCAGTGGGAATTGAACCGGCATCGCTGACTCCATAATAGCACTATGCTAGCCATGACGCTACCATCCCAAATAATACATCAGATTCTGGTAATCATTAAAATCTATTCCTCTGGTCATCAGTTATGATATTTCCTTCTGTAACGATGTTAATTCTGCTTTGGTTATCACTTTAGAAGTTCCTCAGGCTACTTTAGTGGGTGAAGGTGCTATATGGATGGCAGTTATTGTCATCAAGTTAGGAGGCATAACTGTGAGTGTGGAGACTGGCAGTACAAAACTTATTAGTTATAATTGTTGAATGTTGGTTTTTGTTACATGTCACATCAGCACACCACAGCAAATTTCTAATACATTAAATAGACTCTCAGTAGCCACCTTATTATTAACCGCCTGTACCTAATAAAGTAGCCACTGAGTGTATGTTCGTGGTCTTCTGCTGCTGTCGCCCACCCACTTCCAGGTTGAACTTGCTGTGTGTTCAAACATGTAACATGTGGTTATTTGAGTTACTGACACCTTCCTGTGAGGCTGACCCATTCTCCTCTGACCTCTCTCGTTAACGAGGCGTTTTGCCCACAGGATGCTTTGTTCTACTCACTGGATATTTTATTGATTTTTGCACCATTCTCTGTAAACTCTAGAGACTGTTATACATAAAAAACCCCAGGAGATCAGCAGGTTCTGAGATCCACAAACCACCCCATCTGGCACCAACAATCCTTCCATGGTCAAAGTCACTTAGATCACATTTCTTCCACATTCTGATGTTCGGTCTGTACAACAACTGAACCTCTTGACCATGTCTGCACGCTTTTAAACATCAAGTTGCTGC
Organism: Mobula birostris; assembly: GCF_030028105.1. Taxonomy (NCBI): domain Eukaryota; kingdom Metazoa; phylum Chordata; class Chondrichthyes; order Myliobatiformes; family Myliobatidae; genus Mobula; species Mobula birostris. The sequence goes on along the minus strand of NC_092375.1, from coordinate 4,833,736 downwards.
CACATAATTGGCTGATTAAATATTTGCGTTAGCGAGCATGTGTACAGAATAAAGTGACCACTGAGTGTATATGGTGAATAAAGCTGGTCCTTGATTGCACCTTCGACAGCCTCTTGGTGTGCTGATCTATGTATTTCTACACTCATGACCTTCTCCAGAAATGCAGTACAGAGCATCCGAACATGCTGCAGCACTGTGTGGCACAGAAACAGCACCACGGCAGACAGGAAAGCTCTACAACAGGAAGTTAAAACTGCCCAATGCATCACCGGCTCCGGACAACCCACCATCAAGGACATACATACAGAAACATGCCGGAAAAGAGCCAGCAATATCGTGAAGGGTCCCACCCACCCTGCTCATGGGCTGTTTGTCCCACTCCCATCCTTGGGAACAGCATTCATTCTAGGACCACCAGACTCAAAATCAGCAGTAAGGCTGACCAACACTTCCACCCACTAACCTATCCCTCCGCACCTCTAACCACCACTACTTTATCAGTTCCCATCAGGGTCACCTTATGTACAGGTACACTTGTGTCACTATACAAACTCACGATCTGTCTGGTGGATGTACACAAGCTCTCAAAGTTAACTGATTATCAAAGTATATAAACTATACACAACCTTGAGATTCGCCTCCTTATAGGCAGCCACAAAACAAAGAAATCTAATAGAACCCATTTTAAAAAGACTGTCAAATACTCAATGTACAGGGGGGAAAAAAATTGTGCAAACAATAAAAGTAAGCAAATAACATTGAGAACTGAAGTTCACGGAAGTGAGTTCACAGTCACGAAGCCAGTCCCAGCTGATCCAGGGGCCTGTTAGTTGCAGGGCAAAGTCTCAGTTCAGTACAGAGACGAGTAAGCCTTGCCAAGCAGTGAGAGCCCACCCCCTCCTCCAGCTTCAACACACTGACCGTTCCAATCTGGCCAGGTGCTTAATTCAGCCCAAACATTAGCTCGTTCCTTGCTCTCAGGCCTGGGCCCAGTTGCTTCAACTCTACCGCACTTTAATTCTACTGCTTCAAATTGTCTCTATCCACTCCAGCAATGGTCAAGCATTGGCTTGTTCCCCACTCTCAGGTCTGGGCCCTGCCACCTCAATTCAGCCCGTACATACCACACCACAACCACCCTGCAACTTCAAGACTTCAATTCACACCACAAAAATGACAGGGAGATCAACTCCGAAAGGGAAGTTAAAGGCTATTGATTGCAATGATCATCTTCGAGAGAAAGTGTGATCAATAAATTAATTAGTAGCTGTGTTTGCTGCCAGCAAGTCAAGGTTGAACTTCACCAGCACCATCTTAAACCGAAATATAATGTTATATTTATTTTTTTTGTGTTCTTCTGGTTTTGTGTTTCTGTTTGTTGTGTTTTTTTGTGCTGTATCGGATCCTGAGTAACAATCATTTTTTTCTCCTTTACACTTGTGTACTGAACTGGCTTCACTTGCCTTGGCAGCTCACAGCTGTGGACTCAGTTCTGACGAATCTATGGTTTGTTGTTTGATGTTTTGTGTGCTACTTGTTCACTTTTTGCTGTTTGCACAATTTGTTCCTTTTTTGCACATCTGATGGTCTTGTGTGGGGGTGTTCATTAAACAGGTTCTACGGTGCTTCTTTGTTTTGTGGCTGTCTGCAAGAAGACAAATCTCAAGGGGCTGAGAGGGAAAATTGATCAGCCATGATAAAATGGCGGAGCAGACTCGCTGGATCGAATGGCCTAGTTCTGCTCCTCTATCTTATGCTCTTATGGCATACAAACTTTGATAATAAATCTACTTTGAACTTTTGAACTTTGAAGAACGACAATCTTGAATTTTGAATCTCTGTATGCCCAGTTGCTAGCTGTACAAGAACATGGTCATACTGTATTTTAATACAGTATTTCTGTTTTTTCCACAATTTTTAATCTATTCAATATATGTGTACTGTAATTGATTTGCTTATTTATTATTATTTTATTTTATTTTCTCTGCTAGATTATGTATTGCATTGAACTGCTGCTGCTAAGTTAACAAATTTCACGTCACATGCCAGTGATGATAAACTTGATTCTGATTCTGCCTTTTTACCTTGCTTTGTATACCACACCAGTGAGACACACACTCGCCCTGCACAGGTAGAAAGCTGTGAGTAAACACAAGCTCCCGGCACATTTACTTACCATAAATGAGTTGCTTTTTTGTTGTTGGTAAGCTTTGCACTTGTGTTTAAATGTGTCCCACCCATTCAGTGACTTGGACGGCTTCTGTGAACAGAAGAAAAATATTAATATCCAGCAATCTTAATAGAGTCATAGAGAAGTACAGTACAGAAATGGGCCCTTCAGCCCATCTAGTTCATGCCAAAACCATTTAAACTGCCTACCCCCATCAACCTGCATGGGAACCGTAGCCCTCCCTCCCTACACCTACTATCTATGTACCTTTCCAAACTTCCCTTAAATGTTGAAACCAAGCTCACATGCACCATTTGTGCCAGCAGCTTGTTCCACACTCTCATGACTCTCTGAGTAAAGTTACCCCTCACGTTCCCCTTAAACTTCTCGCCTTTCACACTTAACCCATGGCCTCTGGCTGTAGTCCCACCCAGCCTCAATGGGAAATGCCTGCTTGCATACCCCTCATAATTTTATATACCTTTATCAAATCTCCTCTCAATCTTCTAAGTTCTAAGGACTAAAAGGTCCTCCAAACCCAGCAGCATCCTTGTAAATTTTCTCTCTACTCTTTCAACTTTATTCACATCTTTCCTATAGGTAGGTGACCAAAACCGCAAACGGCACTCCAAATTAGGCCTCAAAAACATCTTATACAACTTCAACATAATATCTGAGGTCCCGTACTCAATACCTTGATTTAACAATCAAAGATACAGCAATCCAAATACAGTGGATTCCATTTAATCTAGACACATTGGGACCAACACATTTTGGCCCAAGTAAGCAGCTGCCCCAACTAGCTGAAGTTTCATGGAAATAGTTAAAAAGGTTTTTAAAAGACAAAATACCGTTTAACTGTGGAACAATTTATGTATTTAGGTGAAATATAAAACCAATTAGAATACAGTAGTATACAACTGTAGTTCCTAATAGTTAATCTCGGAGGAATTCTTCTAGTGTACATTGCTGTCTTTTTTTGACTGACTGTAAACAAACAAAATCAGTGCAGATAATAGACCACATTCATTGCCTTCCTGCAGGAAGTAGGGACAAAATCCAACCATAAAAGTTCCCAGCACAGCATTATCAAAAATCACTGCTTTTTGAATCAGTGCCTTTTGAACCAAACACTTGGAAAAAAGATTATGAGAGGAAATTGGCAGGCAATATAAAAACGGACTGTAAAAGCTTTTATAGATATGTAAAAAGGAAAAGACTGGTAAAGACAAATGTAGGTCCCCTGCAGGCAGAAACAGGTGGGTTGATTATGGGGAGCAAGGACATGGCAGACCAATTGAATAATTATTTTGGTTCTGTCTTCACTAAGGAGGACATAAATAATCTTCCAGAAATAGTAGGGGACAGAGGGTCCAGTGAGATGGAGGAACTGAGCGAAATACATGTTAGTAGGGAAGTGGTGTTAGGTAAATTGAAGGGATTGAAGGCAGATAAATCCCCAGGGCCAGATGGTCTGCATCCCAGGGTGCTTAAGGAAGTAGCCCAAGAAATAGTAGATGCATTAGTGATAATTTTTCAAAACTCGTTAGATTCTGGACTAGTTCCTGAGGATTGGAGGGTGGCTAATGTAACTCCACTTTTTAAAAAATGAGGGAGAGAGAAACCGGGGAATTATAGACCGGTTAGCCTAACGTCGGTGGTGGGGAAACTGCTGGAGTCAGTTATCAAGGATGTGATAACAGCACATTTGGAAAGTGGTGAAATGATCGGACAAAGTCAGCATGGATTTGTGAAAGGAATTTCAGAAGGCTTTTGACAAGGTCCCACACAGGAGATTAGTGTGCAAACTTAAAGCACACGGTATTGGGGGTAAGGTATTGGTGTGGGTGGAGAGTTGGTTAGCAGACAGGAAGCAAAGAGTGGGAATAAACGGGACCTTTTCAGAATGGCAGGCGGTGACTAGTGGGGTACCGCAAGGCTCAGTGCTGGGACCCCAGTTGTTTACAATATATATTAATGACTTGGATGAGGGAATTAAATGCAGCATCTCCAAGTTTGCGGATGACACGAAGCTGGGTGGCAGTGTTAGCTGTGAGGAGGATGCTAAGAGGATGCAGGGTGACTTAGATAGGTTGGGTGAGTGGGCAAATTCATGGCAGATGCAATTTAATGTGGATAAATGTGAAGTTATCCACTTTGGTGGCAAAAATAGGAAAACAGATTATTATCTGAATGGTGGCCGATTAGGAAAAGAGGAGGTGCAACGAGACCTGGGTGTCATTATACACCAGTCATTGAAAGTGGGCATGCAGGTACAGCAGGCGGTGAAAAAGGCGAATGGTATGCTGGCATTTATAGCGAGAGGATTCGAGTACAGGAGCAGGGAGGTACTACTGCAGTTGTACAAGGCCTTGGTGAGACCACACCTGGAGTATTGTGTGCAGTTTTGGTCCCCTAATCTGAGGAAAGACATCCTTGCCATAGAGGGAGTACAGAGAAGGTTCACCAGATTGATTCCTGGGATGGCAAGACTTTCATATGAAGAAAGACTGGATGAACTGGGCTTGTATTCGTTGGAATTTAGAAGATTGAGGGGGGATCTGATTGAAACGTATAAGATCCTAAAGGGATTGGACAGGCTAGATGCAGGAAGATTGTTCCGGATGTTGGGGAAGTCCAGAACGAGGGGTCACAGTTTGAGGATAGAGGGGAAGCCTTTTAGGACTGAGATTAGGAAAAACTTCTTCACACAGAGAGTGGTGAATCTGTGGAATTCTCTGCCACAGGAAACAGTTGAGGCCAGTTCATTGGCTCTATTTAAGAGGGAGTTAGATATGGCCCTTGTGGCTACGGGGATCAGGGGGTATGGAGGGAAGGCTGGGGTGGTGTTCTGAGTTGGATGATCAGCCATGATCATAATAAATGGCGGTGCAGGCTCGAAGGGCCGAATGGCCTACTCCTGCACCTATTTTCTATGTTTCTATGTTTCTATGTGCAAATGGCGCAATTTAACAACCGTGCGTTCTAAGCGTGGTGTGGTTTCTAACGACCACATAAATGCATGTGATTGATGCCAATTAGAAACTGTTCAGCAACAGTCTGTCCCAATTAAGGGGCATGTTGTCCTCGATAAACAAAGGGAATCCCGGCTATTTTTTGTTCTTTAAGAGTTGTCCCAAATAAATGGCTGCCCTAATTAACCAATTGTCCAATGAACCAGAACCCACTGTATTAGACGATTCACATGGATGCACCTCCTTTGGACTTGTTACCTACCGTGTGTGTTATTTAGGCGTTGTGACACTGGAGGCTGCCATTTGGCCTTTTATGTGTTGTGTGAGTTATATATACTGTACACTGTCTGTGCACCTTGGCAGGGAGGAAGGTTGTTACATTTAGTGGTATACATGTATATGGTTGAATGATAAACTTGAACTTGAAATGAGCCTTCCCTCCATGGAGTCTGTCTCAGTAATATAGCCAGTATAATCAAATAATGTACCCACCAGGGATGTTCTCTCTTCCCCCTCTCCATTCAGGCAGAAGGTAGAACAGCCTGAAAATACATCCCACCAGAATCAAGAGCAACTTCTATCACACCAGTTTTAAGACTATTGAACTAACCTCTTGTATGATAAAGATGAACACTTGATCTCACAATCTATCTCACTATGAGCCTGCACCTTATTGTCTGCCTGCATTGCATTTTTTCTGTCACGGTAAAACTTCATGGGTTAACTCACTTGACAGGATTAACGTATGAGTAGTGTTTGACAGCTATGGGCCTGTACTAGCTGGAGTTTAGAAGAATGCAGGGGGGAACCTCATTCAAACCTACTGAATATTGAAAGGCCTAGATAGAGTGGATGCGGAGAGGGTGTTTCCTATAGTGGGGGACTCAAGGACCAGAGGGCACCATAGGGATGCCCATTTAGAACAGAGAGAGGACGTATTTCTTAAGCCAGAGGATAGTGAATCAGTGGAATTTATTGTCACAGATGGTTGTGGAGGCCAAATCATTGGGTATATTTAAAGTGAAGGTTGACAGGTTCTTGATTAGTCAAGATGTCAATAGTTACAGGGAGAAGGCAGGACAATGGAGACAATAAATCAGCCATGATGGAAATCAGACTCGATGGATCGCTGCTCCTATAACTCATGGTCCAGCAAAAACATCAACCCCCCACCACCCACCATGCAAGCAACACCAAAGCCCCGAGAAACCCTGATCCAGAGTGATTCTAAAACTGCTGTCCATTCCAATAGTTTCTGATGGACTCTAGATCATGGTCTCTGAGGGCTTGCTCTCTCTCTCTCTCTCCCTCACAAGAGATAGAAAGACATCACTCCTGAAATAGTGAGAGGGGACACCCACAGTTCAAAACCAACCACAGGTATTCAGCCTCAAATTACGTATCTGCACTTCTCCTCCCCTAAAGTGGCCACGTGAGGCTCATCAATTTTTACAGAGAACATTCTATCCTGATGATTCACAGCCAGGTGTGGCAACTGCTCAGCCTAAGACCACACAACATTGCAGAGTTGTCAACACCACCCAGTCTATTACACAAACCAGTCTTTCCTCCTGCAATTCTGTCTATATTTCCTGCTGTCCCAGGAGTGCAACCAATATTATTAAGGACTCCCTCACCCTCGACTCTCTCTCATAAGACATTCTTATCTTCAAAAGGTGATGCCTCACAAAGGCAGCATCCATCATTAAGGACCTCATCACCCAGGACGTTCCCTCTTCTCATTGCAACCATCACGAAGGAGGGGAAGGAGCCTGAAGACACACACTCAACATTTCAGGAACAGCTTCTTCTCGTCTGGCATCAGAATTCTGAATGGACAATGAACCCATGACCACTTTCTTGGTATTTTTTTGGGGATTTTTTGTCTTTTTGCAATACTTATTTAATTTAATTCTAATATTTATTTGCCAGCTGGTGGCGTAGTAGCATCAGCGCCGGACTTCGGAGCGAAGGCTCCTGAGTTCGAATCCAGCCGGCTCCCTTGCATGCTTTCCATCCATGTTGGCTTGAGCATTGAGCTAGCAACTCGGCTTCGTAAAAATAAGAAAGCCTGCTAAAAACATGCCGTCATGACAGCGTCCCGATGATTCCACTCAGAGTTAAGGGCTTTCTTCTTCTTCTTCCAATAGTTCTTACAGTAATTTACAGCATTTTTACAAATTATATGTTGCAATATTTGCTGCCACAAAACAACACATTTCACAATATATGCCAGTGATAATAAACCTGATTCTGATTCTCTTCTCAGCTGTCCCATCAGGCAAAGATACAAAACTCTGAAAGCACATACCGCAAGGCTAAAGGACAGCTTCTAGCCCACTGTTGTCAGACTATTGAACTATCTCCTTGTACAATATGATGGACTCTTGGCCTCACAATCTACCTTGCACCTTATTGTCTGGCTGCACTGCACTTTCTCGGTACCTGTAACACTCTATTCTGCACCCTGTTATGTTTTTCTCCTGTACTAGCACCGTACACAGTGGTAATGAAATGATCTGTCTGGATGGAGGCTAAACAAAGTGTTCCACTGTGCCTCCATTCACATCAGAATAGCGAACCAATATACAGTACTGTACTGTGCAAACGTCTTAGCTACACATATATTATGAGGGTACCTTGGATTTTTGCACAGTACTGTACTTGTCAAAGTGGAGCAGAGAGTGAGTTTGTAAATCTGACAGGAGCAAAGTGCATTGGGAATGGCAAAGATGGAGCCCCACAGGAGGGGTGTGGGACAGGTGGCAGAAAAGAGATGCCAGGGACAGGCAAGGTCGTTTGATTCCAAACAATTAGTTTATTACTCATTACAGTATGTCCCTCTGATGCTTCCTGCTCCCTCCCCTCTCCCTTCCCCTTTTCCCAACCATGATTCCCCTTTCCCTGCCCCTTCCCACTCTGTCTCATACAGACACATATCAGAATCAGGCTTATCATCACTCACATATGTCATGAAATTAGTTTTTTTGCAGCAGCAGCAGTGCAGAACAATACATAAAATTACTAAAGTATTGTCCAAAAGTCTCAGGCATACTAGCTATATATATGTGACTTAGACTTCTGCATAGTACTGTACATGGTCTTCCCACGGAGCTGAATGAGTGCAACTAGGGGGTCCGTGCAGAGGCCAGAAAGAGGACACTGATTCAGCACAGACATGATGGGCCGAAGGGCCTATTCCTGAGTTTTGTTCTGTATTACTTCCCCTTCAGCAAACATGGAGGATAGTGCAACCAATGTCATTAAGGACTCCTTCACACCAGACATTCTCTCATAAAACATCCCTGTCTTCAAAAGGTGATGCCTCACAAAGGTATTGATGCTACTTTCCAGCACCCCAAGGTGTCTGGTGTTGGTGGACCAGGTCTAGGATGCATCTCTAATCCAGGTAGCATCTCCTTTGCACTTTCTCCATAGCCTCCATATCCTTCCTGTAGTGGGCTGATCAGAACTGTACACAATACTCCTAGAGATGTGACCAAAGTTTTATACAGCGTAACGTAACCTCCTTAACACAGAGCTTCTGCAGACGTTGGAAATCCAGAACACACACAAAATACCGGAGGAACTCAGCAGGTCAGGCAGCATCTATGGAGGGGAATAAACAGTCGGTGTTTTGGGCAGGACTGGAAAGGGAAGGGAAGGAAGCCAGAATAAGGAGGTGGGGACGGGAAGGCATACAGTATGAGCTGGCAGGTGATAGGGGAGGCCAGGTGAGGGGGAAGATGGGTGGGTTGGGAAGGGGGATGAAATAAGAAGCTGGAAGCTGATAGGTGGAAGAGGTAAAGAGCTGAAGAAAGAACCTGATAGGAGAGAAGAGTGGATCATGGGAGAAGAGGGACCAGAGGGTGGTGATGGGGATGTGAAGAGAAGAGAAAGGAAGAGTGGAATGAGAATGGGGAATGAAAAAGAGAGGAGAGAGGGAGAAGAAATAACTAGAAGTTAGAGAAAGAAATGTTCATACCATCAGGTTGGAGACTACCCAGACGGAATAGGGGATGACGTTCCTCCAACCTGACTTTGGAATCACCATGGCAGTAGAGGAGGCCATGAACAGAGATGTCAGAAAGGGAATGGGAAGTTGAATTGAAATGGGAGGTCACTGCATCTTACTGTCTACCTGCTCTACACTTCATCTGGGACTGCAGCACCGTATTCTACATTTTGGCATTGATTCCCTTGGTAAAACCTCGATGCACGTACATTAGGAAATGATCCGTATGGCTGCACTTCAGTACATATAACAATAATCAACTAACTCCAGTACAACCGCTCAGCAAAACCAACAGCTTGAGAGAATCAGTAGTTAGTGACCTTCGCTGAAGTAGTGCAGATCATCAGGACTATATGAATAGACTAGGAGAGTGAGGGAAGATTTGATAAAGGTGTTCAAATTTATGAGGGATTTGGATAAGCTTTTTCCACAGAGGCTGGGTGAGACTAGAACTACAGGGTGAAAGGTGAAATGTTTAAGGAGAACATGAGGGGGAACTCTATCGCTCAGAGTGTTGGAACAAGTTATGAGTGGAAGTGATGAATTCAGGTTTGATTTCAATAATTAAGAGAATATTGGAGAGGAGGGGAATGGAGGGCTGTGGCCCGGGTACAGATTGATGGGATTAATTCAGCATGGGCTAGATGAGCCAAAGGGCATGTTACTGTCCTGTAGAACTCTATGGCTCCATATTTCAATACAACTGTATCACTCTCATTCCAATTTCACAGGGGTAATTACAAGTTGTGATGTCTGCACAGAATGCTTTTGGATGGGAATTGGGAAAATTACAGAACACAGCCCTGGAAAGAATCTGCCAAATTCAGGGGTGTTTTTATTCCACATTCAGTATATATCTGTCCCACCAACTAAACAGGCGTCTGTGCATGAACCTACAGAATAAAGACTGTTTTATTCAGGCTTCTGTCATACATCAATATTCAGAAATACTCACTCGGGCTCGGACCACAGCACACTTCACATCACGTGGATCTGTAGGAAAGAGTAACTGTGAGGACATGGGGTTTGCAGCACAATGATTATTCCTGCACTCCCTCTACAAATCATGCACAAATATCACAGTGAACTTTACTCTGCATCTAACTCATGCTATTCCTGCCCAGGGAGTGCATGATGGGACAGTGTAGAGGGAGCTTCACTCTGTATCTAACTGTCCCTGCCCTGGCAGTGTGTGATGGGACAGTGTCGAGGGAGCTTCACTCTGTATCTAACTGTCCCTGCCCTGGGAGTGTGTGATGGGACAGTGTAGAGGGAGCTTCACTCTGTATCTAACTGTCCCTGCCCTGGCAGTGTGTGATGGGACAGTGTCGAGGGAGCTTCACTCTGTATCTAACTGTCCCTGCCCTGGGAGTGTGAGATGGGACAGTGTAGAGGAGTTTCACTACCCATCCAATTTTGCTTTGGAAGCCTGGTTCTGTTAGTTTCCATAGTAGTTCCTGAGTTGGAGATCAGCACCATTCTATCTGTTAATGTTTGTAACAATTGGTTCTGAATAGTGCAGGTAGAGTGCCCCTTTCCCAAAAATCCAAATTCTCTGAAATCAGAAGCTTTTTGAGCGCTGACTTGACCCCAGAAATGGAAAATTCCACATAGTGCGAGGGAGTTTCCCAGGCATTGTGTAGGTTTCTGCACACGAAAGACAATTCTGCTAAACAGTAGCACATAAATTCAGAGTGAGAAATGATGGTAATGCCAAACAGTCGCTGACTGTCCTGACTGTCCATGTAGGTGACCGAGCTAGTGATAGCTTACCTTTCTGATGGTTCAATGTACACCTTACTGTCTCATGCAGAAAAAATATTTAAAATTTGGCATAAAACTTCCTTCACAGTATATGTATGAGATGTATATGTGATGTAAACAGATTTCATGCTTAGACTTGGGTCCCATCCCCAAGTACCTCATTATATAAATTCAAATATTCCAAAATCAGAAATCCAAAACATTTCCGGCCCCAAACCTGTACTTTCAAAGGCTCAGGGCACAGTAGCATAGCGTTTAGAGTGCCAGTGATCCAGGTTCAATTCCCTCCGCTGTCTGTAAGGAGTTTGCAGAAGGTCAGTAAATATCTGTCACACCAACTAAACAGGCATTTGTGCATGGACTGTGTAGTAACCCTGTGACCTTGTGGGTTTCCTCTGGGTGCTCCAGCTTCCTCGCACATTCCAAAGACGTACAGGTCAGGGTTAGGATGTTAATTGGTCACATGGGTGTAACTGGGCAGTGCAGGTTCATTGGTCCAGAAGGGCCTGTTACTGTGCTATAGTCTAAATAATGGTCCTGGGTATGACTCGAAACTGCAACCGGTGATGAGGCTCTGACTGGGGACTTTCAGAGCTTTAGGGAAAGTGGAGTTACCCCTCAGTCATTCATTGCTCCCAGGGCCGCTCTGACCCGCTCTGATTTATTTAATGTGTACAGTGAAACAATATTACAAAAAATAAGAGACATCTTGGGAATCAAAGTTGGCGGTGAAAACATCAATAATTTCAGATATGCAGATGACACTGTTAATTGCAAGTACGGAGGAAGAAATACAAAACTCAATTGATATAGTTGTTGAAGAAAGTGCAAAAATAGGTCTATCAATTTGCAACAAGGCAGAATGTATGGTGATATCCAAAAAGAAGGAGAATCCTATCTGCAGGCTGAGAATAAACGGGGAAGACATAAAACAAGTACAGAACTTTTGCTACTTAGGAAGCTGGGTGACATCAGATGGCAGATGCGACGTGGACATCAAAAGAAGAATAGGGATGGCAAAAGACACCTTTACGAGAATGAAGAGTATACCGACCAATACTAAACTAGGCATGACAACCCGCCTCAGAGTACTGAAATGTTATGTTTATCCAGTTATGTTATATGGCTCAGAATGTTGGACAATATCTAGTAACATGAGGAAACGAATTGAAGCAGCAGAGATGTGGTTTTGGAGGAGGATGCAAAGAATTTCATGGACAAAACGACTATCTAACGAGGATGTCATGAACAGAGCAAACACAAAAAGAAAAATAATGTATGAGATCATGAAAAGGCAACGTAACTTCATTGGACATGTGATTAGGAAAGAGGAGTTGGAATGCACGGTAATTATGGGAAAGATTGAAGGGAAGAAAGCAAGAGGAAGACAAAAACAAATGATGATGGAGACAGCAGCTAGAGAACTGGAAATGAATACCAATGAATTGATCCACTTGACCCGAAACAGGAGTGTGTGGGCCAGGGCAGTCAAAGCTCAAACTGGGCATGGCACCTGATGACAATGATGAATCTAAATAAAAATGACAGCTTAGATATCAAATAGACCAACCTGGTACAAGAATAACTCACACTGGGAGCCTCACCATTAATATCTCACTAACATTCTGAGCAGAAACAGACTTCTGAATTTCAAGGTTTGCACAATAAATCATTAGTTGTACCAGGATTGAAGATGTGATACTTTATTGGAATAGTTTCAAATTCCTGGACATGGCAAGGCAGGGTAGCATGGTGGTTAGCGTGACACTTTACAGTGCAGGCAAACAGAGTTCAATTCCCACCACTGTCTGTATAGAGTTTGTACACTCTCCCCGTCACTGCACGTGTTTGCTCCCACTTTCAAAAGATTAGAGTTAGTATTTGTGAACATGCCACATCAGTGCCAGAAGCACAGCAACTCGTGTAGACTGCCCCCAGCACCTCAAAAGGTATTGGCCATTGATGCAAACACCTTTCATTGTACCTTTTGATATACATGTGTAACAGATGAAGACTTTCTTTATAAACTTAATAAAGCTGGACTGAGAAGTGGCAGATGGAGTTCAAGTGAGAAAAGTGTGAAGTGATTCACTTTGTGTCTTTGCGTGGCCAAGTGGTTAAGGCGTCAGCCTAGTGATCTGAAGGTCGCTAGTTCGAGCCTCAGCTGAGGCAACGTGTTGTGTCCTTGAGCAAGGCACTTAACCACACATTGCTCTGTGACAACACTGGCGCCAAGCTGTATGGGTCCTAGTGCCCTTCCCTTGGACAACACCGGTGGCGTGGAGAGCGGAGACTTGCAGCATGGGCAACCGCCGATCGTCCATACAACCTTGCCCAGGCCTGCACCCTGGAAACCTTCCAAGGCGCAAATCCATGGTCTCACAAGACTAACGGATGCCGAAAAAGATTCACTTTGGATGGACAAATTTGAAGACAGAATACAGCGTTCATGACACTTTGGAAGAACAGAGAGATCTTGGGGTCCATGTCTGTACATCTGCCAAGTTGCCATGGAAGTTGATAGGGTTGCGAGGAAAGCATGTGATGTGTTGGCCTTCATTCATTATGGGAGTGGGTTCAAGAGCTGTGAGGTAATGTTATAGCTCCATAAACCCCGGTTAAACCACACTGGAGTATCGCGTTCAGTTCTGGTCGTCTCACTACCGGAGGGATATGGAAACTTTCGAAAGGGCACAGAGGAAATTTACTAGAGGGCATATCTTATGAAGTTGAGCAACCTAATGTTTTTCTCTTTGGAGAGGAGGAGGGTGAGAGGTGACCTGATACAGGCATACAAGATGATAAGAGGCATCGATCAAGTGGACAGACAGAAACTTCCCAGGGTGGAAATGGCTAATTTCACCCTGGAATTCCACCCTGGAGGCATAATATACAGCTTAAAAAAAAAGTCACTAAGAAGGTAAAGATGGAATACAAAAGTAAACTAGCTAATAATATTGAAGAGAATAACAAAAGTTTCTTCGGATACATAAAGTGTAAAAGAGAGGCGAGAGTAGATATTGGACTGCTGGAAAGTGATGGTGCAGAGGTAGTAATGGCAGATGAACTAAATGAGTATTTTGCATCAGTCTTCTCTGTATGGCACTAGCAGTATGGTGGAAGCTCCAGGTGTCAGGGGTCATGAAGTGTGTGAAGTGCCATTACAAGGGAGAAGGTTCTTGGGAAACTGAAAGGTCTGAAGGTAGGTAAGTCACCTGGAGCAGATTGAATACACCCCAGGATTCTGAAGGAGGTGGCTGAAGAGATTGTGGAGGCATTAGTGATGATCTTTCAAGAATCAGTAGAGTTTGGCATGGTTCCAGAAAACTGGAAAAACTGCAAATGTCAATCCTCTCTTCAAGAAGGGAGAGAGACAGAAGAAAGGAAATTATAAAGATAGTTAATCTGACCTCAGTAGTTGGGAAGATATTGGAGTTGATTGTTAAGGAGGAGGTCTCAGGGTAATTGGAGGCACATGATAAAATGGGCCAAAGCCAGCATGGTTTCCTCAAAGGAAAATCTTGCCTGACAAATCTGTTGGAATTCTTTGAAGAAAAAACAAGCAGAATAGACAAAGGAGAATCAGTTGATGTAGTGTACATGGATTTTCAAAAGGTCTTTGACAAGGTGCCACACATGAGGCTGCTTAACAAGTTATGAGCCCATGGTATTACAGGAAAGATTCTAGCATGGATAAAGCAGTGGCTGATTGGCCCGAGGCAAAGAGTGGGAATAAAGGGAGCCTTTTTTGGTTAGCTGCCAGTGACTAGTGGTGTTCCAAACGGATCTGTGTTGGGATGATTCTTTTTTATGTTATATGTCAATGATTTGGAGGATGAAATTGATGGCTTTGTTGCAAAATTCGCAGACAATACAAAGATTAGAGGCGCAAACAACAGGAATTCTGCAGGTGCTGGAAATTCAAGCAACACACATAAAAGTTGCTGGTGAATGCAGCAGGCCAGGCAGCATCTCTAGGAAGAGGTACAGTCGACGTTTCAGGCCGAGACCCTTCGTCAGGACTAACTGAAGGAAGAGTGAGTAAGGGATTTGAAAGTTGGAGGGGGAGGGGGAGATCCAAATTGATAGGAGAAGACAGGAGGGGGAGGGATGGAGCCAAGAGCTGGACAGGTGATTGGCAAAGGGGATACGAAAGGATCATGGGACAGGAGGTCCGGGAAGAAAGACAAGGGGGGGGGGGGACCCAGAGGATGGGCAAGGGGTATATTCAGAGGGACAGAGGGAGAAAAAGGAGAATGAGAGAAAGAATGTGTGTATAAAAATAAGTAACAGATGGGGTACGAGGGGGAGGTAGGGCATTAGCGGAAGTTAGAGAAGTCGAAAGGGAAAGATGTGCTTAGTGGTGGGATCCCGTTGGAGGTGGCGGAAGTTACGGAGAATAATATGTTGGACCCGGAGGCTGGTGGGGTGGTAGGTGAGGACCAGGGGAACCCTATTCCTAGTGGGGTGGCGGGAGGATGGAGTGAGATCAGATGTACGTGAAATGGGGGAGATGCGTTTAAGAGCAGAGTTGATAGTGGAGGAAGGGAAGCCCCTTTCTTTAAAAAAGGAAGACATCTCCCTCGTCCTAGAATGAAAAGCCTTATCCTGAGAGCAGATGCGGCGGAGACGGAGGAATTGCGAGAAGGGGATGGCATTTTTGCAAGAGACAGGGTGAGAAGAGGAATAGTCCAGATAGCTGTGAGAGTCAGTAGGCTTATAGTAAACATCAGTGGATAAGCTGTATAGCAGACATCAGTGGATAAGCTGATAGTAGACATTAGAGGGGCAGGTAGTTTTGAGGAAGGACAGGCACTACAGAATGACTTACACAGATTAGGAGAATGGGCAAAGAAATGGCAGATGGAATACAGTGTCAGGAAGTGTATGGTCATGCACTTTGGTAAAATAAATGAAAGGGTTGACTACTTTCTAAATGGAGAGAAAATACAAAAAAAACTGAGGTGCAAAGGGACTTAGGAGTTATTGTGCAGGATTTCCTAAAGGTTAATTTGCAGGTTGAGTCTGTGGTGAAGAAGGTAAATGCAATGTTAGCATTCATTTCAAGAGGACTAGAATATAAAAGCAAGGATGTAATGTTGAGACTTTATAAAGCACTGGCGAGGCCTCACTTGGAGTATTGTGATCAGTTTTCAGCTCCTTATCTCGGAAAGGACATCCTGAAACTGGAGGGAGTTCAAAGGTGTTTCACGAAAATGATTCCATATTTCGCTTGTCATATGAAGAGCGTTTGATGGCTCTGGACTCATATTCATTAGAATTCAGAAGATTAAGAGGTGACCTCACTGAAACTTATCGAATGGTGAAAGGCCTTGATAGAGTGGATGTGGAGAGGATGTTTCCTGTTGTGGGAGAGTCTAAGACCTAAGGACACAGCCTCAGAATAGAGGGTTGTTCTTTTAGAACAGAGATGAGGAGGAATTTCTTTAGCCAGAGAGTGGTGAATCTGTGGAATTCACTGCCACAGGCAGCTGTAGATTTTATGTATATTTATGGCAGAGGTTGATAGATTCTTGATTGGTCAGGCTGTGAAGGGATACGGGGAGAAGGTAGTCGATTGAGGCTGAGAGGGAAATGGACCAGCCATGATGAAATGGTGGAGCAGACACGATGGGCCAAGTGGCCTCATTCTCTTCCTATATCTTATGGTC
Source organism: Mobula birostris (assembly GCF_030028105.1). NCBI lineage: Eukaryota > Metazoa > Chordata > Chondrichthyes > Myliobatiformes > Myliobatidae > Mobula > Mobula birostris. Next base: position 4,817,140 of record NC_092375.1, on the reverse strand, counting down.
TTATAATTTAAAGATGTTTGGACAAAAGTATAGGGGAGATGTCAGAGGTAAGTTTTTTCATATAGAGGGTGGTGAGTGGATGGAATGTGCTGCTGCAGGCAGTGGTAGAGGCAGATACATTATGAACATTTAAGAAACTCTTAGATTGGCATATGGACGATACAAAAGGAGGGTAATGTTAGCTTGATCTGAGAGTAGGGTCAAAGGTCAGCAAAACATTGTGGGTTGAAGCGCCTGTCTTCTTAATCTTTCTAAGTTAACTGTCATTTGTCACCCCCAAAATCGTATACAAGTACTCACGTTCGATTAGGAACAGGAAGCAGACCACTCCCATAGCAGCAACAATGACGCCTGGCACCACAAAGGACAACCCCCAGCTGCTGGACACCCAGTGTGCAGCTATCAGGGAGCCCAAGATGTTCCCCACAGAGGTATGAGAATTCCAGATCCCCATTATCAAGCCTCGCCTGTCAAATGCACAGAAAGCACAGGAACTACAGGTTTAATATCACCTGAATATGGTGTGAAACTTGTTATTTTGCAGCATAATAATAACAACAAATATAAGTATATATACTAAAAAATTAAAGATGTAAGTTGTACAAAAAGAAAGGGAAAAATTAGTGAGGAAGCGTTTATGGGTTCAATGCCCTTTCAGAAATCTGATGGCAGAGGGAAAGAAGCTGTTCCTGAATCACCGAATATGTGCCTTCAGGCTCCTGTACCTCCTCCCTAATGGTAGTAATGAGAAGAGGGCATAACCTGGGTGATGGGGTCTGTAATGATGGATGTGCCTTCGTGAGGCATCACTCCTTGAAGACATCCTGGACACTGGAGGGGCATCTGTACAGGAAGGAGCTGGCTGAGTTTACAACTTTCTGCAGCTTTTTCTGATTCTGCGCGGTGGCCTCTCCAGACCAGACATGATGCAACCAGAGGCATCCAAGCAAAACACAATGTGAAGAACTCGGAAATATCATCAGATGGTGTCTTACTTTCCCTTTCCAAACCAGTTACCAATGCAGGTCACGACACTGGGCCAGCCTGTTGTCTGCACTAAACCATTCGCGATCTGTCAACAAAACAATCAGAGGTTAAAGTCAACACAAGAGTCAACATCGTTTATTAACTGGACTCTAACAACTGTCTTTAACCATTTAAAATGGCACTGGTGAGACACAAAGACGACAATAAAATACCAAATACTCTAATAACACACATCAAAGTTGCTGGTGAACGCAGCAGGCCAGGCAGCATCTCTAGGAAGAGGTACAGTCGACGTTTCAAGCCGAGACCCTTCATCAGGACTAGCGAAGGGTCTCGGCCCGAAACGTCGACTGTACCTCTTCCTAGAGATGCTGCCTGGCCTGCTGCGTTCACCAGCAACTTTGATGTGTGTTGCTTGAATTTCCAGCATCTGCAGAATTCCTGTCATTTGCAAATACTCTAAGCATCACTTTTTTACGGACAATGAATAGTCTGTTACTTCCCTTTTGGAGTTGTGCCTTTGAATCACCTGTATGACCTGGCATTTCTGCAGTGCTCTGGAGGATTTGGAGAACCAGAGTTTTGAAGGTAAAGTGCTGGGGCTTGGCAGGTACAGGCCGAATCGAAGTGGGGCCTGGGCCTGTGGGCGAGGAACGAGCTGATGTTTGTCCGATTTAAACATTGAGCTAGATTTAAAAAGTCAACTGCAGGCCAAATCGAGGTAGCAGAGCCTGTGCCCAAGAGCGAGGAACGAGCTGATGTTTGTCCAGTTTAAACATTGAGCTCGATTTAAAAAGTCAGCTGCAAGCCAGAACGAGGTAGCAGAGCCTGTGCCCAAGAGTGAGGAACAAGCTGATACTTGGACATTGCTGGAGGGGTTTTGGGGTTGAATTGAAGTGACAGAGTCTCAGCCAGAGAGCAAGGATTGAGTCGATGTTTGGCCGATTTAAGTGTAGGAGCAGGTTGAAAATGTGCAGTTATCCACTTTGGTGGCAAAAATAGGAAAACAGATTATTATCTGAATGGTGGCCGATTAGGAAAGGGGAGGTGCAACGAGACCTGGGTGTCATTATACACCAGTCATTGAAAGTGGGCATGCAGGTACAGCAGGCGGTGAAAAAGGCGAATGGTATGCTGGCATTTATAGCGAGAGGATTCGAGTACAGGAGCAGGGAGGTACTACTGCAGTTGTTCAAGGCCTTGGTGAGACCACACCTGGAGTATTGTGTGCAGTTTTGATCCCCTAATCTGAGGAAAGACATCCTTGCCATAGAGGGAGTACAAAGAAGGTTCACCAGATTGATTCCTGGGATGGCAGGACTTTCATATGAAGAAAAACTGGATGAACTGGGCTTGTACTCGTTGGAATTTAGAAGATTGAGGGGGGATCTGATTGAAACGTATAAGATCCTAAAGGGATTGGACAGGCTAGATGCAGGAAGATTGTTCCCGATGTTGGGGAAGTCCAGAACGAGGGGCCACAGTTTGAGGATAGAGGGGAAGCCTTTTAGGACCGAGATTAGGAAAAACTTCTTCACACAGAGAGTGGTGAATCTGTGGAATTCTCTGCCACAGGAAACAGTTGAGGCCAGTTCATTGGCTATATTTAAGAGGGAGTTAGATATGGCCCTTGTGGCTACGGGGGTCAGGGGGTATGGAGGGAAGGCTGGGGCGGGGTTCTGAGTTGGATGATCAGCCATGATCATAATAAATGGCGGTGCAGGCTCGAAAGGCCGAATGGCCTACTCCTGCACCTATTTTCTATGTTTCTATGAAAATGTCGGGGTGCAGGACTGGAGGCAAGGGTTCAGCTCGTCACTTGGTGAGGTTTACTCATCTCTCTGCTGAACTGAGGCTGTGGCCTGCTAATGGTCTCCTGGACCAGCTGCAGTGATGAACTGGCTTCGTGGCTGTGAACTCATTTTCATGAACTTTAGTTCTGAGTATCATTTGTTTACTTTTTATTATTTGCACGATTTGCTCCTTTTCCACACTTTGGGTATTTGACGGTCTTTTTTTTTTAATGGGTTCTATTGAGTTTCCTTGTTTTGTGGCTGCCTGTAAGGAGACAAATTTCAAGGCTATTGGCGGTGTACTACTTTCACTTGCTCCTCAATCACACTTCATATACCTGGGCACAAGGAGAACAGCCTGGCCCCTGTCACCCACACAGTTCTGAAGGCTGAACAGAGCAATGCCATTTTTATACAGAAATTAATGATTAGATACAGATATTGATCTAATAGAAATGTTGTGCACTTCTGAATCCCATCATTCACGTATTTAAGTACCAGTCATAATACATATTTCAGGTGTTAATAACCAATAAAATCTCTGTGTTAAACACCAACAACACTTGAGATTTAGTAAAATAACTGTCCAATTGTAAGTATTAGCCTAGAACCCTTTGCTTGTATCTATACCTTATCTGGGTATGCTTAGTAAGCTTGGTTCTTGAGCTTGAACAGAAAGCCTGTACAAAGGAGAGTTAAGCTTTCCAAGGTCGTCTTCAGCCTGGGTGACTGCACTATGTCCACAAACTGTTTCTTATCATCTTTACTGTTGCCTTAATGAACTTCCATGCTCAGAAAAGACTATGATATGTCTGTACTCTGTTCTGTTGGCACAACATTTTAACCTTCTCCTTGTTGCAATTTATCTAAGGTTTTGGGCACCTTATCCAAGAAAAGACATGCTGGCATTGGAGAGTGTCCGGAGGAGTTTATGAGAATGATCCCGGGAATGAAAGGATTAACATATGAGGAGCATTTGATGGCTCTGGGCCAGTACTCGCTGGAGTTAAGTACAATGAGAGGGGATCTCATTGAAACCTATCAAATATTGAAAGGCCAAGACGGAGTGGATGAGGAGAAGATATTTCCTATAGTGGATGCATCTAGGACCAGAGATCATAGCCTCAGAACAGAGGAACATCCATTTAGAACTGAGATGAGTAGGCATTTATTCAGCCAGAGGGTGGTGAATCTGTGAAATTTATTGCTGTATTCAGTTGTGAAGGCCAAGCCATCAAGTATATTTAAAGCAGAGGTTGATAAATTCTGGATTAGTCAGGGAGTCAAAGGTTACAGGGAGAAAAGCAGGAGAATGGGATTGAGAGGGTTAATAAACCGGCTGTGATGGAATGGTGGAGCAACTTGATGGGCCAAATGGCCTAATTTTGCTCCTATATCTTATGGTCAAACTTCAACAACTGCACTTTGAGCTCATTGGAAAGCACTACAATTAGACTAGAATCAACAAGCTAGCCTAACATGAGAACATCTCTTCAACAGTTAACAGTAAATATTCTATGAAGATCATATTTGAATAGAAAATTTGCACCCTTTAGATAGCTTTGTGTTTCTAATGGAGGTCACAAGCCAAAAAAAGAACAGTCCATTATTATGTCTGTCCAAATTACAAGGACATAATGATATCCTAGCTTTGGGTGCAGGGAAGGGAGCAGTGAGGAGTTCAGTGGTAAACTGGAGCTCAAGTGGGTGAGGAAGCAGCCAGCCCGTGCAAAGGGTCTGTAAGGGTGAAGAGGGAGAACGAGAGGAAGGGAAACAAGATGGTGAGAGACATTGGCGAAATTATAAATTGGTAAATTGGTTTATTATTGTCACATGTACTGAAATACAGTAAAAAAAACTTTGTTTTGCCTGCCACCCATGCAGATCAATTCATGCATTAACCCTTTCATTCCCGGGATCATTCTCGTGATCCTCCTCAGGATCCTCTCCACAAAGTAAGACTTGTGCTCTGCTTAAACTCTCATTTTTTAAATTTTAATTTAATTTATATTCTACTCCCTTGGTCTCACTTGCTGTATCTTCTTGTCTGGTCAGCCATCCCATATCATTCACCCTTTTATTTTCTGTGCAGCATCTAAAGATGAGGAAGTTTATAAAATTATGAGTGATAAATAGAAGCTAGTTTAAGATGGTGCTGGTGAACCTCAGTGACTTCTGGCTGGTGACCGATGAAACGAGGAAAACAACTAAATACCTTTTTAATCACAAACAAGAGAAAATCTGCAGATGTGGAAATCCAAGCAACACACACAAAATGCTGGAGGAACACAGCAGGTCTATGGAAAGGAGTAAACAGTTGACATTTTGGGCTGAGACCCTTCATTGGGACTGGAGAAAAAAGATGAGAAGTCAGCGTAAGGTAGAAGAAGGGGAGGAAGAAATACAAGGTAGTAGGTGATAGATGAAATGGGAGGCAGGAGAGGAGTGAAGGAAGGAGCTGGGAAGTTGATTGGTGAAAGAGATAACGGGCTAGAATCTGACAGAAGTGAACAGAAGGCCACGGAAGAAAGGGAAGGGGGATGAACACCAAAGGGAGGAGATGGGCAGGTAAGGAGATAAGGTGAAGGAGGGAAACAGGAATGGGGAATGGTGAGGGAGAGGCAGCTACCGTAAGTTTGAGAATTTGATGTTCATGCCATCACGTTGGAGGCTACCCAGGTGGATTATAAGGTGTTGCTCCTCCAACCTGAGTGTGGCCTCATCGTGACAGTAGAGGAGGACATGGGCCGACATGTCGGAATAGGAATAGAAAGTGGAATTGAAATGGGTGGCCACTGGGAGATCCAGTATTTTTTGGTGAAGTGGTTTCCCAATCTACATCGGGTCTCACTGACCTACAGGAGGCCACACCAGGAGCACTGGATACAGTAGATGATCCCAACAGACTCACAGGTGAAGTGTCACCTCACCTGGAAGGACTATCAATGGTAGTGAGGGAAGAGGAGTAGGGGCAGGTATAGCATTTTTTCTGCTTGAAAGGATAAGTGCCAGGAGGGAGATCAGTGGGAAGGAACAAATGGGCAAGGAAGTCACGTAGGAGCAATCCCTGCTGAAAGCAGAAAGTGTGGGTGGTGGGGAAAGACGCGTTTGGTGGTGGGATCCAGTTGGAGATGGTAGAGGCTACAGAGAATTATGTGCAGGATGTGGAGGTGGTAGGTGAGGACAAGAGGAGTCCTATCCCTGATAGGGTGGCGGGAGGAGAGGGAGGTCAGAAGTGTGCGAAATGGAAGAAATGCTGGTAAGGGTAGCAGTAATGGCGGAGAAAGGAAAGCCCCTTTCTTTGAAGGAGGAGGACACCTCCTTAGTTCTGGAATGAAAAGCCTCATCCTGAGAGCAGATGTAGCAGAAACAGAACAATTAAGAGAAGGGGTGGCACTTTTACAAGTAATAGGATAGGAAGAGGTACAGTCCAGGTAGCTGTGAAAATCAGTGGGTTTATAAAAGATATGAGTAGATAAGCTGTCCCTAGAGATAGAGACAGAGATATCAAGAAAGGGGAGGGAGGTGTCAGAATGGACCAGGAAAATTTGAAGGCAGGGTGGAAGTTGGAGGCAAAGTTGATGTCCAGGTAAATTTGAGGGCAAGGTGGCACTTTTTCTGGTAAACGACCGCCACAAGCAATAGTCTGTAACTTCCCCTTGGACTTGGAAGTAATTTGAAGTGGCAGGACTGAGGCACGGCAGCTGGCCCATCATCAGAGCAAGGAAGACCTGAGGTCCAATTCATTTAAGCGTCATGAGGAGCCAGAAAGATTGGGTAGAGGCCAAATCAAGGCAGCGGGATCCAGCCCCCAGAGTGTATTGAAGTAACTGAATTGGATCTCTGGTTGACAATTGTGGCGCTGGGCCAGAATGAAAAGGTCAGTGTGTCGGGTCTCGCGGAGAGAATCGGACTGATTCAGCTCACTGTACGGCTGTGCACTGGACTCTCTTTGAGAACTTCAGGTCAGAACATTATTTGCTTGTGTATATTGTTTGCATGATTTGTTTTCCTTTCTCTGCACATTGGGAGTTTGGCAGATTTTTTTTAATGGGTTCTATTGGGTTTCTTTGTTTCGTGGCTGCCTGTTAGGAGACAAATCTCAGGGTTGTACACTGCATACACACTTTGATAATAAATGTACTTTGAACTTTAGGGTAGATGGTCAGAATCCTTTTTCATCCCGGTAGAAATGTCAAATACAAGAGGGCATAGCAGTAATACGATAAAGAGAAGTTTAATGGAGGTGAGCTGTGTAAGTTGTTTTTACAGAGAAATGTGTCTTTAACATTTCTACCAGGATAAAAAAGGATTCTGACCATCTACTCTAAAGTTCAAAGTAGACTTGTTGTGGAATCGGCTGCTGGGGTGCCGGTGGAAGCAGATGTGATAGCGGTGTTTAACAGCCAATCGGACAGGCACATAAAATGTCAGGGAATGAGGCTATGGATGATGTACAGGGATCTCCTGCATCACTGTCTAGTACCGGAATTACAAGGCATCTGGCCGCAAGTCCCTACAAAGGATTGTGAGGGCTGCTCAGAGGATCATCGGAGTCTCTCTTCCACCCATCCGAGAAATTTATCAAGAGCACTGTGCACACAGGGCCCTTAGAATTGTCAATGATCTCTCCCATCCGTTCAACAGTCTCTTTGGCCCCCTACCACCAGGCAGGAGCTACCACAGCATTAGGACAAGGACTGTTAGGGTGGGAAACAGCTTCTTCCCCCAGACTGTGAGGCTGCTGAACTCCCTGCCACCACCCAGGTCTCATCACGTGTGAATCGTCAGTAACGTTATACCGTTTACTTCTTGACTTGTGTCAAAAATACACCTTATGCTGAATGTCATTCTTCTGGAATATACTTTATTAGTTGTTAAATTATTTGTGGTGATATTAGTGTGTGTGTGTGTGTGTGTGTGTGTGTGTGTGTGTGTGTGTGTGTGTGTGTGTGTGTGTGTGTGTGTGTGTGAGAGAGTGTGAGAGTGTGTGTGTCTGTGTGTGTGTGTGTGTGAGTGTGAGAGTGTGTGTGAGAGTGTGTGTGTGTGTGTGTGTGTGAGAGCGTGTGTGTGAGTGTGTATGTGTGTGTATGTGTGAGTGTGTGTGTGTGTGTGTGTGTGAGAGTGTGTGTGTGTGAGAGTGTGTGTGTGAGTGTGTGTATGTGTGAGTGTGTGAGTGTGTGAGTGTGTATGTGTGAGTGTGTATATGTGTGTATGTGTGAGTGTGTGTGTGTGAGTATGTGTGAGTGCGTGAGTATGTGTGAGTGTGTGAGTATGTGTGAGTGTGTGAGTGTGTGAGAGTGTGTGAGTGTGTGTGTGTGTGTGTGTGTGTGTGTGTGTGTGTGTGTGTTATATGTACTGTGCTGTGCATGTCGGTCTGGAGAAATGTTTCATTTTGCAGTATACATGCATATGACTGAATGATAATAAGGTTGAACTCAACGTGCAGACAGATGGGATCAGTTTAATTGGACATCATGGGCCAAAGAGCCCATCCCTAAGCAGTGCTGTTCTACGTTAACTCTCTCACTTGCCCCCGCACAATTTTCTTCCACCCACACTGGGTAGAAGATACAAAAGCCTGAAAGCATGTGCTACCAGACTCAAGGACAGTTTCTCCTCCACTGTTATCAGACTAGTAAACATTCCCCTAGTACAATAAGGTGACCACTTGACCTCATTATGGCCCCTGCATCCTTGTATTCTGAGACTGTGCTCTACAACGATCTGCAGCATAGAATTCCTTCAGCTTAAATAAACTCATCCTTATCTTTATTCCATTCTGAGACTACGCCCTCTGGTCCTAGACTCCTCCGCAATAGGAAACATCCTTTCCACATCCACCCCATCTAGGCCTTTCAAAATATTCGATAGGTTTCAATGAGGTCCCCTGCCTTATTCTCCTAAACTCCAGCGAGTACAGGCCCAAAGACATACTGTCTACCTGCAATGTACTTTCTCTCTAACCATAAAACTTCATTCTGAATTCTGCTATTGTTTTCCCTTGTACTACTTCAGTGCACTGTTGTAATGAAATCATCTGTATGGATGGCACGCAAAGCTAGTTTTTCACTGAACATCAGTCAATGTGGCAATAATAAATTAATTTATCGATTTACACTGTGTTGTGCACCACAGCTAGTGTCACAGTAATAAATTAATTACCAATGAAATACACTACCTTCCTTAGACACAACCCTTTTCTCTTGAATGAAATGGACAACTTGCCTGCTCACCTGAATAAAGATGTAGTACTGCAAGTTGTGAATGTTGTAGAAGTATCCCATGCCAAACAGTGCAGTGAACAAACCACTGGCCAGCATCCCAACCGTGAGGTACAAGCGAATGGATAAACGTTCTCCGATTATTCCACTGGCAGCAAAAGAAAAGGTATCACTAAGGTCAAGGGAAGAGAGGACAGAACCACTGTAGAGGACAGGAGGACATTGATACATTGCCCTGTCACAAACCCTTCAACACAATCAGTCACTCACGTTCTTGATACTGTTTATTAGTTATTTATTTGTTGTCTGATTTTTGAAATGGCAATGTTTGTCTTCTCATGCACGTTATCCATCTTTGTGCGTAGTAATTTTTTTGACTCTATTGTGTTCCTTTGTGTTTTCATTTATTTTATTTATTTAGAGATTTAGCGTGGAACAGGACTCTCCGCACAATGAGCCGTGACAACGAGCAACCCACCTATTTAACCCGAGCCTAATCACAGAACAACTAATAATGACCAATTAACCGGTCCATCTTTGGAGGGTGGATGGAAACAGGAGCACCCGGAATCCCACACAGTCACAGGAAGAACATACATACCCCTTACACACGGCACCAGAATTGAATTCTGAACTCTAACACCCCAAGCTATAATAGCGACTACTGTGAATGCCCACAAAAAAATGAACCTCAGGGCAGTATATGGTGACATATACTGCACATACTTTGATAATAAATTTACTTTGAACTTGACCTAATCTTGCAGCCTTTTTGCACACATTAAATCCAGTAAACAGGATTGAGGCAAATACATGGGAGTAATGATCCATAAATCCTTGAAAGTGGCAACATGGGTACAAAAGTCATAGAGAGCAGTTTTGGTACATTGACCTTCATAAGTCAGGGCACTGAAGACAGCAGTTGGGATTTTATCAGACTTTGGTGAGGTTGAATTTGGAGTATTGCGTGCAGTTCTGGTCATAAAACTTATCAATAAATTTGGGAGTGTTTACTTGAGAGTAAACTTGAAAGTTTACAAGGATGTTCCAGGGACTTGAGGACGTGAGCTACAGAGATAGGGTGAACAGATTCAGACTTTATTCCCTGGACTGTAGGTGAATATGGGGAGATTTGATAGAGGAGGGAGGTTAGTTAGGAAAACTCAGTCGCGAGGTATACATGGAGAGGTGGTAAATTGGATTAGACATTGGCTCGAAGGAAGAAGCCAGAGAGTGGTGGTAGAGAATTGCTTCTCCGAGTGGAGGCCTGTGACTAGTGGTGTGCCACAGGGATCAGTGCTGGGTCCATTGTTATTTGTCATCTATATCAATGATCTGGATGATAATGTGGTAAATTGGATCAGCAAGTTTGCTGATGATACAAAGGTTGGAGGTATAGTAGACAGTGAAGAAGGTTTTCAGAGCCTGCAGAGGGACTTGGACCAGCTGGAAAAATGGGCGGAAAAATGGCAGATGGAGTTTAATACAGGCAAGTGTGAGGTATTGCACGTTGGAAGGACAAACCAACGTAGAACATACAGGGTCAATGATAAGGCACTGAGGAGTGCAGTGGAACAGAGGGATCTGGGAATACAGATACAAAATTCCCTAAAAGTGTCGTCACAGGTAGATAGGGTCGTAAAGAGAGCTTTTGGTACATTGGCCTTTATTAATCGAAGTATTGAGTATAAGAGCTGGAAGGTTATGATGAGGTTGTATAAGGCATTGGTGAGGCCGAATCTGGAGTATTGTGTTCAGTTTTGGTCACCAAATTACAGGAAGGATATAAATAAGGTTGAAAGAGTGCAGAGAAGGTTTACAAGGATGTTGCCGGGACTTGAGAAACTCAGTTACAGAGAAAGGTTGAATAGGTTAGGACTTTATTCCCTGGAGCGTAGAAGAATGAGGGGAGATTTGATAGAGGTATATAAAATTATGATGGGTATAGATAGAGTGAATGCAAGCAGGCTTTTTCCACTGAGGCAAGGGGAGAAAAAAACCAGAGGACATGGGTTAAGGGTGAGGGGGGAAAAGTTTAATGGGAACATTAGGGAGGGCTTCTTCACACAGGGACTGGTGGGAGTATGGAATGAGCTGCCAAACGAGGTGGTAAATGCGGGTTCTTTTTTAACATTTAAGAATAAATTGGACGAATACATGGATGGGAGGTGTATGGAGGGATATGGTCCGTGTGCAGGTCAGTGGGACTAGGCAGAAAATGGTTCGGCACAGCCAGAAGGGCCAAAGGGCCTGTTTCTGTGCTGTAGTTTCTATGATTCTATGGATACAAAATTACGAAGGGTATAGACACAGGGTAAATGCAAATAGGCTTTTTCCACTGAGGTTGAGCAAGACTTTCTTGCTTTTCAAATCTTTTTATTGTTATATTATACAAGAAAAATAACATGAGTACATTGAAGTAACAACACTTACAATGTCTCAAAAAAGACATTATCTTAAAGAATGAAAAAAATTTTGTGATAACAAAAAAAACCTACTAAGCAGAAAAGTGAGGGAAAAAAAAGAGCCCATTAGGTCTACAACCCTGGAGTCATGCATCATACAAAAAGCTTCTAAAAATAAACATCAAACCGCCAGCAAGAAAACAAAATATACTAAAAAATTTACAATTAGATCGTGGAAAAATTATATCAATTAGCTTAAATGATAATAACGAGCAAATGAGCCCCATCTTTTCTCAAAATCAAATAAAGGTTCAAAGGTTCGACTTCTAATTTTCTCCAAACTAAGACATAGCATCACTTGAGAGAACCATTGTGACAAAGTGGGAGCTGATGTATCCTTCCACTTCAACAAAATGGCCCTCCTAGCTATCAATGTAACAAATGCAATAACATGTTGGTCAGACACAGAAATACCATGAATATTTTGAGGAATTATTCCAAAAAGCACAGTTAATTTATTAGGTTGTAAATTAATTTTAAGTGCTTTAGAAATTGTTGAAAAAACCGACATCCAGAACTGTTCCAATATAGAACAAGACCAAAACATATGTGTCAGTGTAGCTATCTCAGTTTTACATCTATCACAATGACTATCAACATTTGAAAAGATTTTAGAAAGCCTCTCCTTTGTCAAATGATGACGATGTACAATTTTAAATTGAATCAGTGAATGGCTAGCACAAATTGAACAAGAGTTAACCAACTTCAAAATCCGCATCCGTCATAAAAGTCAAATTAAGTTCCTTTTCCCAACCCTGTTTAATTTTAGACAAAAGTCGCTTATCCCATTGTAATACTAAATTATAAATTCTTCCAACAGAACCCTTAATCAAAGGATTCATACTCAAAATAGTATCTAACAGGTCAGCCTCCAATATGTAAGGAAAATTACTTAAATATTTTTGTAAAAAATGTCCAACTTGAAGGTATTGTAGAAAGTGTGAGTATGAAAGAGAATATTTATCAATTAACTGTTCAAAAGACATCAATCTATCTTCTTTATATAAATCCAAAAAAGAATTAATACCTTTAATTTTCCAAAGTGAAAAAATTGGATCACTCAAAGAAGGCTTAAAAAAGTAATTTCGATAAATTAAACTACAAAGTTTAAATTTTTTAAGATTAAAAAAATTGCGGAACTGGAGCCAAATTTGTAAAGAATACTTAATCACAGGATATAGGTTTAAATTAACAACTTTAACTAATTGCATAGGTAAAGGAGCTCCCAATAATGAGGTTAAATAAAACTGTTTTACAACTTTCAGTTCCAGGTCTACTCAAACTGGCCGATCACTCTTATCAACCCAGTATAACCAAAAAGACATGTATCGCACATTAACTGCCCAATAATACATTCTTAGATTAGGCAAAGCAAGACCTCCATCCTTTTTCAATTTTTGTAAGTGACATTTACTAATTCTTGGTCTTTTATTATTCCAGATAAAAGATAAAATAATAGAATCAATCCGATCAAAAACCTTCCTAGTCAAAAAAACAGGAATATTCTGAAATAAATATAAAAATTTCAGTAAAATCATCATTTTAACTATATGAATACGACCAACAAGTGAAAATGTAAGTGGACTCCATCTACTAAATAAATACTTCATAGAGTCTACTAAGGGAACAAAATCAGCTTTATAAAGATCCTTATATTTTTTAGTAATTATAATACCTAAATATCTAAAAGAGTTTGTAACTTTAAAAGGAGTATTATCATATATAGAGACAGAATCATTTAAAGGAAACAATTCACTTTTACTAAAATTTATTTTATATCCTGAAAAACCTCCAATTTCATTAAATAATTTTAACAAGGCAGGAATGGATTCGTCAGGGTTAGATATATAAACCAATAAATCATCAGCGTAAAGAGAGATCTTATGCATGGTCTCATTCACAAAAATCCCATGGATATTTTTAGCCTCACGAAGAGCAATAGCAAGGGGTTCTAATATTAAATTAAACAACAAAGGACTTAATGGACAACCTTGCCTTGTCCCCCATGAAAGCTGAAAAAAAGGAGACCTACAATTGTTAGTGACAACAGTAGCAATAGGGGCTTTATATATCATTTTAATCCAATTATTAAAATTAACACCAAAGCCAAATTTCTCTAAAACATTGAATAAATATTTCCATTCGACTCGATCGAACGCTTTTTCAGCATCCAAAGACAACACATTGTGGAGTTTTAAAAGAGGACGAATACATAATGTTAAATAGTCTCCGAACATTTGAAAAGGAATAGGGACCCTTTATAAAGCCTGTTTGATCTTTAAAAATAATTTTACTTAAAATATTCTCCAACCAATTGGCCATTACCTTTGACAAAATCTTAGCGTCGACATTCAGTAATGAAATAGGTCTATATGAAGCACAGTCAGTGGGATCTTTATCTTTTTTAAGAATTAAAGAAATAGAAGCCTCATAAAAAGTAGAGGGTAAGTCACCTTTCACAAAAGAATCCTTAAACATTTCCAACATATACGGAGAAAGCAACTTGCCAAATTTTTTATAAAATTCTACAGGATAGCCATCAAGTCCCAGGGACTTACCAGACTGCATTGAAAAAATTTCGGCTTCAGTGATTTGAGCATCAGGAGTTTTTTGATCCTTAGCCAAGATTTTAGGAAAAACAATCTTTCATAAAAAAGCATTCATTTCAGAGGAATCTAATGGACATTGAGATTTATAAAGCTCAGCATAAAAATCTTGAAAAATCTTATTAATTTCTTTATATTCCTGAACTAAAGTACCATCTTTCCCACAAATTTTCATGATTTGCCTTTTGGTTGCAGCCATTTTTAATTGAGATGCGAGCAGTTTATTATTTTTATCTCCAAACATATAAAATTGGCTCTTTATCTTAAGCAAATATCCTTCAATGAGATGAGTTAATAACAGGTTATATTGTGATTGAAGTTCCACCCTTTGTTTAAATAAATCAGTGTTGGGGGAAATTGCATAGATATTATCTAAATCTTTAATTTGTTTTGAAATTCTAATTCTGCTTCAGTTTGTTTTTTTAAGTTTAGCTGAATAAGAAATAATCTGACCACGCAAAAATGCTTTAAATGTATCCCATATAACTAATTTAGACATACCCGCTATATCATTAAAAAGAAAAAATTCTTTTATCTGGGTTTCAATGAAACTGACAAAGTCAGAGTTTTGCAATAATGTCTGAGACATGTGCCAAGGTGGGCGGGTAAGGGTGACATCATCAAATTCAAAAGACAAGCTCAGAGGCGCATGATCAGATATAGCAATAGCGTCATATTCGCAGGTTTTAACACTAGGCAAGAAGCGGGGATCGATTATAATATAATCAATCCTCAAATTTTTTTATAAACATGTGAGAAGAAAGAATATTCTCTATTATCAGGATGGAGATACCTCCACAAATCAATCAACCCAAAATCAATCAGAAAGGAATTAATAAATGACGTGGATCGATTTGGAAGTCGCTGGTTGGTTGAGCTCTTATCAATCATAGGATTTAAGCAGCAATTAAAATCCCCACCCATTATCAGCATATATTCATTTAAATCAGGCAGTAAAGCAAATACCTTTTTTAAAAAAGGATCATCTAAGTTAGGACTATACAAATTAACTAAAACAACTTTGCTGTTACAGATTGTTCCTTTAACAATTAAAAATCTACCATTAGAATCTGATTCAATATCCTCTTGAATAAATATATTAGGTTTAATAAAAATAGACACGCCTTTTGTTTTACTCTGAGAAGTAGAGTGGAATTGCAGACCATTCCACCATCTAAAAAATCTATTTTGATCTCCCACCCTGATATGTGTCTCTTGAGCAAAAATTGTATCAGGTTGGAATCAGTTAATAATTTTAAAAGTCTTTTTTCGTTTAATAGGATGATTCCAACCACGTACATTCCAACTTATTATATCTGTTTAAATACCATACTATAATTTTATTCTACATTATACATGCACAGAGCACATACCAATACGGGATGATCAAAGATGGCGGTGATGAAGAATACAACCAGACAAAAAAAACACGCATGCTCCAGAACCACCCAATGGGAAAAAACTACAACTAGAGTTAAGGTGAAAGGTAAAATGTTTAAGGGGAACATGAGGGGTAACTTCTTCGTTCAGAGAGTGGCAGGAGTGTGGAATGAGCTTCCAGTGGATTCTTAAGTATTTGCAGTAATGAGCAGGCATATAGGGGTACCGAATAAAGAGGCCACTCACTAACCCTCCCCTCCACACCCCCAACCACCACAACTTTATCATTTCCTGTCAGTCACCTTATGTACAGACACTCCTGTGCCTCGTGTCACTTTATGGGCATACAATCAATCTACATAAGCTTTCTTATGTATTTATGGTTATTGCATCTTTCTATTACCATTCCGCTCTTTATTTTATTTTTTTGTGCTGTATCAGATCCGGAGAAGCAATTATTTTGTTCTCCTCTACACTTGAGTACTGAAAATGACATTAAACAATCCCCTCCTCCCCTTCTTACCCCATCCCTTACTTACTTACTTATTATTTTTTTCTTTTTGCCCCCTAACGATCACAATCACTCCTTGCCTGCTCTCCATCTTCCTCTGGGCTCCCCTCCCCCTTTCTTTCTCCCTAGGCCTCCCATCCCATGATCCTCCCCCTTCTCCAGCTCTGTATCCCTTTTGCCAATCACCTGTCCAGCTCTTGGCTCCATCCCTCCCCCTCCTGTCTTCTCCTATCATTTTGGATCTCCCCCTCCCCCTCCCACTTTCAAATCTCTTACTAGCTCTTCCTTCAGTTAGTCCTGACGAAGGGTCTCAGCCTGAAACGTCGACTGTGTTTTTTCCTATGGATGCCGTCTAGCCTGCTGCGTACCACCAGCATTTTGTGTGTGTTGCTTGAATTTCCAGCACCTGCAGATTTCCTCGTGTTTGAGTTAAACGATCTTAAATTAGGTACAGGAGGTACCTAATAAGGTCACCACTGAGTGTTAAAATTTCTTGCATTTTTTTCTTCTTGTAATATTTTCTTGTATTTTTAACGTATTAGACAGAGAAGCAGAATTAGGCCATTCAGCCCATCATGCCTGCTCTGGCATCCAATCATGGATGATTTATTATCCCACTCAACCCCATTCTCGTCTTCTTCATGAAAATGAGCGGTCCCAACTCCGACCCCTGCATAATAACACCAGTCACCAGCAGCTAACTAGAAAATGAACCCTTTATTCACTCTCTTTGCCTCCAGCCAGTCAGCCAATCCTCTGTCCTTGATTTATCTTTTCTGTAATACCATTGGCTCTTATCTTGTTAAGCAGCCTCATATATGGCCTTCTGAAAATCCAAATACATAACATCAAATACATAACTCCTTTGTCTATCCTGCTTGTTATTTCCTCAAAGAATTACAACAGATTTGTCAAGCAAGATTTCCCCTGAAAGAATCCATGCTGACTAAAGCCTATTTTATCATGAGCCTCCAAGTACCCCAAAACCTCAACCTTAACAATGGACTCTAACACCTTCTCAACCACCGAAGTCAGGCTAACTGGTCTACATTTTCCTTAATTCTGCCTCCCTCCCTTCTTAAAGAGTGAAGTGACATTGAGGAACCATTCCAGAATCATGTGATTCTTGAAAAAACCTCTTTCAGAATTTCCAAAGGGCTCCTTTACCTTCAGCCTCCTAATCAAATTTGGTTCATTACAGAACACCCAATCCAGGACTGTCTTTCCCCTAATGGGGTCAACCACAAGCTGCTCTGAAAAGCTGTCATACATATTCTTCAAATTCCTTTCCTTGGGATCCAGTACCAACCTGATTTTTCCAATCTAGTTGTACATTGAAATCTCCCATGACCATTGCAACATTGCCCTTTTGACATGCCTTTTCTATCTTACGTTGTAATTTGAATCACAAATCCTGGCCACTGCTTGTATGTAATACTTTCTGATCCTATGTCATCTCTTTCTGAAGATTTAATTTCATTTTTACCCAACAGAGCCAACCCATCCCCTCTGCCTACCTGCCTATCCTTTTATACAAGGTGTATCAGTAGATGTGGACCCGGCTGGTGGTGTAGTGGCATCAGCATCGGACTTCGGGGCGAAAGGTCCCGAGTTCGAATCCAGCCAGCTGGCTCCCCTCCATGCAGGGTTACGAGCTGGTGATCTCTTTGGAAACTCACCTGGCAGAAGGCAATGGCAAACCACTGCTGTAACTTGCCTACGTCAGAGAGGCGTGGAGGGAAATCACCCGCTAACCGGAGAAACTCCAATGCAATGCACCCTTCCTTTCCTATCATCAGATGTTAAGCTCCCAATCAGAATCTTCTTTCAACCACGACTCAACTCACAACATCACACCAGCCAATGTCTAACTGCACTACAACTTATTCCACACATTGCGTGTATCGAAATATTACACCTTCAGTCCTGTATTCATCACCCATTTTGATTTTGTCTCTCTGTTACACATCAACTCAGCCCACTGAGTGCAATTTTGCCCTGTAATCTGCCAGTCCTTCCTCACAGTCTCACCACACAATACATTGACTCGTATACTAACTGGCCCACCCTGAGCCCTTTCATTGCAGTTCCCATCATACTGCAGCCACAAAACAACAAATTTCTTGACATAGGTCAGTGATAATGCACCTGATTCTGATTCACTGTGTGTGATTTGGTACTGAGATCTTACCTGGCGTACATTCCAACAGCATAGGCACAGAGGAAGGAGTAATCCAAGGCTCCCAGGAGTTGTTTATAATTACTTTTATCTACAGTTTAATTTAAACACAAGATCGTAATTAGACAATGCTGATAATAACTTTGCAAACTTTATTTTAATATTTTCCCCATTTCTCCCACCCTTTTGTGAGGAACTTGTGAGAGTTTGCCAGCCAACAAGCTCCCAGTCTGGTATCTTTGCCATTTGAATAGTTATAGGTGCCTAGTTTCATGCCAAAGGGCTCTTCCTACCAACAGTAACTCACTGTTACACTCAAATACTTTCTGAAGCCAAATTCTCTCACAACGCAGACTTGTGAAATGTTTCCGCAAGCAAATACAAATGGAAAAAGTGTCATTTTTTCCAATTATTACAGCTGCAATGACACACTACACTGTGAGAGTAGGGAACATAGAACATTACAGCGCAGTTCAGGCTCTTTGGCCCACAATGTAGTTCTAGTCCATTAACCTGCTCTGAGATCAATCTCACCCTTCCCTTTCACATAGCCCTCCATTTTTCTGTCATCTATGTCCCCACCTAAGAGTCTTTGAAATGTCTCTAATGTGTCTGCCTCTGACACCATTCCTAGCAGGGCATTCCATGCACCCACCACTGTATAAAAAAAATTATCTCTGACATCCCTGCCCTGTACTTTCCTCCAATTATGCCCCCTCATATAAGCCATTTCTGCCCAGGAAAAAAAAGTCTCTGTCTATCCACTCGATCTACGCCTCTTATCATCTTGTACACTTTTATCAAGCCACCTCTCGTCCTCCCTCATCCAAAGAAGAAATCTATCTACAGACATCCCACCCTGCAAAAACTCATTTCAGGGAGGTAGCACCATCAATTTGTGGGAGACTCCTGGAACTTCTGGGAGAGGTGGGATGTCTGCAATGGAGTAGCTCCTGAGCAGCTGCCAGCTAGTTTAAATAATATTAGCTATGCTAATGAATGAATGACACCTGTTAAACTCACCTCAACATGTCTTTTACAGTCTTAACCCACCATGGGCAATAGAAAAGTCACTGTTGCAAACAGTGCAGCGAGCAACACTGTTATTATTTTTGACCCCTATTAGGCAGGGGTACACTTTAGTGTAGTCTGGGGTGACGTACGTTTTATATTTTCTTTTTTTGGAACACTCTGCCATGCTC
Source organism: Mobula birostris (assembly GCF_030028105.1). Classification (NCBI taxonomy): domain Eukaryota; kingdom Metazoa; phylum Chordata; class Chondrichthyes; order Myliobatiformes; family Myliobatidae; genus Mobula; species Mobula birostris. Next base: position 4,797,793 of record NC_092375.1, on the reverse strand, counting down.
TCACTCTCTCTCTCGCTCTCTCTCTCGTGGTCGCTCTCACGCTCGCTCTGTCGCACTCTCTCTCTCACTCGCGCACTCTCTCGTGCTCTCACTTGCTCTCTCTCTCTCTCTCAAAAAAATTGATTTTCGTGATATTGTATATAATTTGCGGGCATCAGGGAGCGACTATTAATATGTGGGAGACTCCCGGAACTTCCGAGAGAGGTGGGAAGTCTGTATCTAGCTCAATCTATCATCATAAGACAAGCATTAAGGATTTACTGCATTGACTGTAGATCGAATACAACAGCACTTTTTGAACTTATGATTAATTTTAAAGAGTAAAACATAATTCTTGAGTCTGAGGTATGTTCCAAAAGTGAAGCTGATCAGTCACAGAAAACAAGGCCTTTGGCCCAAGATGTCATCTAAGCCAGTCCCATTAGCTTGCTTTTGGTCCTAATCCCTTTCCTATCCATGCATTGATCCAAGTGTCATCTAAAAGTTGTTATCGAATCTCCTTCATCTTTCTTGAGAGCTGTCTGGCCAACGTTCCCTCTCATTTTTTTTTTACAGGCAGACCAACCATTGCTCAGAGCAGAAAATTTCAACGTGGCTTGAAAACTGTGACAACACTTTATATTAACATTATATACAAGAAACTTCCAACTTTGCAGCAACAGAGGCTTCTCCTCACAGCTCCCATCAGACAGGAGGAACACAAGTCTGAAGTCCCATGCAACCAGATTCAGGAACAGCTACTTCCCTTCGACCAATTGGATTGAGAATGAACCGTCACAACCCCAATCACCATCTCAGTACAGCAACACTGTGACCACTCTGAACCAACCGTCACAACCCTAATCACCATCTCAGTACAGAAACACCGTCACCACTCTGAACCATCCATCACAACGCTAATCACCATCTCAGTACAGCAACACTGTGACCACTTGGTACTGCAATGGATTTCCTTTTCTATATTCTAATTGTGTTCTTTCTTATAAAAGTTTGGTATAAGTGACTGTATGTTTTCTGTGAATGCTGCTGACATGGTGCTATGGGCCTTTACACTTGTACATTCACGTATTTGTATACGTGTGAGGGCAGTATGGTGATATAGCGGTTAGCATAACGCCAGCGACCCAGGTTCAATTCCCGCCACTGTTTGTTAGGAGTTTGTATGTTCCCCCATGACCGTAGGACTTTCCTCCCACATTACAACGATGTACTATGTTAATTGATCATTGTAAACTATCCCAAGATTAGGCTTGGATTAAATCGGGGGATTGCTGGGAGGCAGAGCTTGAAGGGCTGGACGGGTCTATTCTGCACTGTATCTCAATAGATAAAAGAATATTTTTAAGAAAGGCTATGTGTGCGAAAGCATTTCAGTTACTGTGCGGCCGCGCACCCACACAGTTCAGAGGGAACACAGTATCTGGTGTATGTCATAACGCTTGCATGATTTCCTGTATAATTTCTGTAAATTGGTAAATGCAGCTTCGTGAAACAAATTATAATGTTCTGTAGGTCAGATTTTAGCTATGTAGATATTTGTGACAGGATCTGAGTTTGCACTTGATCTGGCCATTCTGATTATCTAGTTGTACGTTGGTGAGGCTGAAGTATTCTGTACGGTTTTGGTCACCCTGTTAGAATAAGGATATCATGAGACTGGAAGAGTCCAAAGAAAATTTACAAGATATTGCCAGGACTCAGGTTCTGAATTTTAGGGAGGAGGTTGGACAGGCTGAGACTTTCTTGCTTGAAATGCAAAGGGCTGACAGATGACCTGTTGCTCTTCATTAGTCATGTATTAAGTTCAAAAGCCACGAGGTAATGTTACCGCTCCATAAAACCCTGATTAGCCACACTTGGAATATCGTGTTCAGTTCTGATCAACTCATTGTAGCTTCAGAGGGGGTGCAGAGCAGATTTACCGGGATGCTGCCTGGATGAGACAGCGTGGCATATAGGGATAAGTTGAGCAAGCTCGGGTTTTCGCTTCGGAGAGGAGGATGAGGGGTGAATTGGTAGAGGTGTGCAAGAGGAAGAGGTAGAGATTGAGTGGATAGCTAGAGACTTTTTTCTAAGCCAGGAAAGGCTATTACAAGGTGGTATAATTTTAGGGTGATTTGAAGGAAATATAGGTGTGATGTCAGAGGTAATTTTTTTTTTTAAACAGAGAGTGATGAGTACGTGCAATGCACTGCAAGGGGTGAGTGATAGAAAATATACATTAGGGACATTGAAGAAACTTTTAAATAGGTACATGCATGATAGAAGAATGGAGGGTTATGCAAGACCATAAGACCACAAGATATAGGAGCAGAATTAAGCCATTTGGCCTATCGAGTCTGCTCTGCCATTTTCCCTCTCAGCCCCAGTCTCCTGCTTCCCGCCCCCTACCCCACATCCCTTCACATGCCCTGACTAATCGATCTATCAGCGTCTGCCTTAAATGTAAAGACTTAACCCCTGTCTCCATAAAGAAATTATTCATCTCCCTTCTAAAAGGACGCTCCTCTATTTTGGCACTGTGTCCCCTGGCCTTAGACACTCCTACCATAGGAAACATCCTCTCTACATCCACTCTATCAAGACCTTTCACTATTAAGTTTCAATGAGATCCACCCTTATTCTTCTGAATTTCAGTGAATACAGGCCCAGCGCTATCAAACACTCTTCATATGACAAACAGTTTAATCCTGGAATCATTTTCGTGAACCTCCTTTGAACCATCTCCAGTTTAAGCACATCCTTTTGAAGATAAGGGGCCCAAAACTGCTCACAATACTCCAAGTGAGGCTTCACCAGTGCTTTATAAAATCTCAAAATTATATCCTTGCTTTTATATTCTAGTCCTCTTGAAATGAATGGAAACATTGTATTTGCCTTGCTGACCACAGACTCAACCTACAAATTAAACTTCATGGTATCCTTCATGGTATAGTTTTTAAACTTTGCAACAAAGGCATCAATTCATTAATCAAATCATTGATTTATAACGTAAAAATAATTGGTCCAAACAAAGAACACCACTAGTCACCAACAGCCAATCAGAAAATGCTTCTTTATCCCCATTCTTTGCCTCCTGCCAATCAGCGACTACTTTATCCATGCTAGAATCTTTCCTGTAATACCATGGGCTCGTAGCTTGTCTATCCTGCTTCTTATTTCTTCAAAGAATTCCAACAGATTTGTCAGGCAAGATTTTCCTTTGAGGAAACCATGCTGACTATGGCCTATTTTATCATGTGCCTCTAAGTACCCTGAAACCTCATCCTTAACAATTGACTCCAACATCTTCCCAACCACAGAGATTAAACTAACTAGCCAATAATTTCCTTTCTTCTGCCTTCCTCCTTTTTTGAAGAGTGGAGTGACATTTACAATTCTCCAGTCTTCTGAAACCATTCCAAAATCTAGTGTTTCTTGGAAGATCATTACTAATGCCTCCACAATCTCTTCAGTCACCTCTTTCAGAATCCTGGGGTGTATGCCTTCTGGTCCAGGTGACTTACCTACCTTCAGACCTTTCAGTTTCCCAAGAACACTCTCCCTAGTAATGATAACTTCGCACACTTCATGATCCCTGACACTTGGAACTTCCAAATACTGCTAGTGTCTTCCACAGTGAAGACTGATGCAAAATACTTATTCAGTTCATCTGCCATTTCCTTGTCCCCCATTACTACCCTTCCAGCATAGTTTTCCAGCGGTCCAATATCCACTTCCACCTCACTTTTACACTTCATGTGTCTGAAGAAACTTTTGTTATTCCCTTTAATACTATTGGCTAGTGTACTTTTGTATTTTATCATTAGCTTCTTCATGACTTTTTAGTTGCCTTCCGTTGGTATCTAAAAGCCTCCAAATCCTCAAACTTCCCACTAATTTTTGCTCCATCATATGCCCCCTCTTTGGGTTTTATGTTGGCTTTGACTTCTCTTGTTAGCCACAGTGTGTTATCTTTCCTTTAGAATACTTCTTCCTCTTTGAGATGTTCATATCCTGTGCCTTCCAAATTGCTTCCAGAAATTCCTGCCATTGTTGCTCTGCCGTCATCCCTGCCAGTGTTCTTTTCCAATCAATTCTTGCCAACTTCTCTTTTATGCCTCTGCAATTTCCTTTACTCCACTGTAATACTGATACATCTGATTTTAGCTTCTCCTTCTCAAATTTCAGTGTGAATTCAATCATATTATAATTGTCTACCCCTCTGTGTTCCTTTATCTTAAGCTCTCTAATCAATTCCAGTTCATTGCACAACACCCAATCCAGAATATCTGATCCACTAGTGGGCTCAACCATGAGCTGCTCTAAAAAGCCATCTCGGAGCATTCCAGAAATTCCTCCCTTGGAATCCAGCACCAACCTGATTCTCCCAATCTACCTGTATATTGAAATCCCCCAACACTACTGTAACATTGTTAAGGGGAAGGATTAGATTGATCTTGGAGTAGGTTAAAAGGTCAGCACAACACTGAGAGCTGAAGAGCTTGCACTGTGCTGTCATGTTGTATGTTCTAATAAGCGTGTACAAATTATGAAAGGCATAGAAATGGTGAATGCACAGTCTTGTTCCTCAGAGAAGGGCACCCAAAAACTGCAGGGCACTGCTTTAGATGAGAGGGGAAGATTTAAAAGGGACGTGGGGGGGGGGGCAGCTTCTTCACACAGAAGGTGGAGTATATCTGACCGCAACGCCATAAGACATAGGAGCAGAACTAGGCCATTCGGCCCATCGAGTTTTCTCTGCCAATCGTTCATGGCTGATTTATTATCCCTCTCGATTATCCTGCCTTCTCCTTGTAACCATTCACAACCATATAAGCAGTACTGTGCAAAAGTCTTTTGCATACTGTACTGTACTTGTCAACGTGGATCAGAGAGTGAGCTTGTAATTCCCGTGGGAGCAGAGAATATTGGGAATGGTGAGGGTGGAGACCCACAGGAGGGGCTTGGGACAAGTGGCAGAGAATGAGTGCCAGGGCGGTGGAGTGGTATGGGTGCAGACGCACCGAGCCATGAGACACCAGGCAAGGTCATTTGATTCCAAACAATTGGTTTATTGCTCATTACAGATTGTCTCCCTGGTGCTTCCGGCTCCCTCCCCTCTCCCTTCCCTTTTCCCAACCATGATTCCCCTCTCCCTGCCCCCTCCCCACTCTCAGTCCACAATAGAGACCTGTATCAGAAACAGGTTTATCATCACTCACATACGTCAAGAAATTTGGGTTTTTTTGGCAACAGTTCAATGTAATTCATAAATTTACTACAGGACTGTGCAAAAGTCTTAGGCACCCTAGCTATAAATATGTGCCTAAGACTTTCACACAGTACTCTAGATGGAACGAGCTGCCAGAGAAAGTAGTTGAGGCAGGAGCAAGTATAATCATAACATTTAGATAGCTTTAGGATAAACTCATGGAAAGGAAATGTTTAAATGGGATTAGCATTGATGGACACCGTGATCAGCATGAAGAATACCATCTCCAAGCTCAATGACTCCATGACTCCAATCAGCTGAACGTTTGGAAAAATTGTTGAAGCTACAGACCAGTGCACTGCAGAGAAATGGGAATATTCTATTGATATTTTAAATAACTGGGTGGCAGGCGAAGATAAGTCTCTACCAAAGGAGGTGCAAGGCGTTTCTCCCTCCACTAGTCTGCAGGTCACCCTTGGGCAAGGTTTAGCATCAGTCGAGGCCCCGATCAGGGTGACGTGGAGCCAGAGGAGCAGGTGGTGGCTGGTCATATGAGCAGCTGGTGCATATCAGACAGACAGTCTCTGAAGAGTATCGATACTGGCTGGGGTCACCTGGCCTGAAAGACACTGCCCAGCAGACGGAAATAGCAAACCACTTCTGCAGAAAAGTTTGCTAAGAGCCACCATGGTCAAAGGCCATGATCACACAGGTCATATGACATGGCACATAACGATGATAACTTTAGATACCACTATCAGATGATTTTAGGATATCTCTCAACAATCCAGGTTGCAATGGAAAATGTTTCTGAAAGTCTGAAAGACACACCAAATTCCAATTTCATGAGACTTTACTTATCGATGTCATGTTGAGGAAGGGGGTAAGGATTGAGGGCAGGATAAACAGCCCTGACACAGACCTGAAACATAGACTCACATACAATCCCCAAAAGTGTACCAGAAAATTCAGGTTTTTCTGGGCACTCTGTGCTGATGCCCCAATGTTCAAGTGCTGATCTATCTATATTGCTAAGTTAGGTTCCTAATATCTGATATAGACATTAAACTGTAAGTTAGAGGAGCACAATTGGGCCTTTCAGCCCATCAAATCTACTCCTTCATTCAATCTCTAAACTCTAGATGGATAAATTTTGTTTCAACCCCATTCTCCAGCCTTCTCCCCTGTAACATCTAACCCCTTACCAATGACAAACCTATCAATCTATGCCTTAAGTACACCTAATAACCTGCCCTCCATAGCCATCTGTGGGAATGAATTCTGCAGACTCACTCACTATCCTCTGGATGAAGCAATTCTTCCTCATCTCAGAGAAATTCCCCCTCATACAGTTGGAATTAATAGTCCACTTGTTAGTAAATATAAATAGAATTGTGTGAAGGTATTTGGCAACTAAGTCAGGGAGAACTCTGGAATCAGGCAAATTTATAGACCATAGACAATAGGTGCAGGAGTAGGCCATTCGGCCCTTCGAGCCAGCACCGCCATTCACTGTGATCATGGCTGATCATCCACAATCAGTATCCAGTTCCTGCCTTATTCCCATAACCTTTGATTCCACTATCTTTAAGAGCTCTATCCATCTCTTTTTTGAAAGCATCGAGAGACTTGGCCTCCACAGCCTTCCGGGGCAGAGCATTCCATATATCCACCACACTCTGGGTGAAAAAGTTTTTCCTCAACTCCGTTCCAAATGGCCTACCACTTATTCTTAAACTGTGGCCTCTGGTTCTGGACTCACCCATCAGTGGGAACATGCTTCCTGCCTCCAGCAGGTCCAATCCCTTAATAATCTTAAATGTTTCAATAAGCTCCCCTCTCAGCCTTCGAAATGCCAGAGTATACAAGCCCGGTCGCTCCAATCTTTCGACATATGACAGTCCCGCCATCCCAGGAATTAACGTTGTGAACCTACGCTGCACTCCCTCAATAGCAAGAATGTCCTTCCACAAACTTGGAGACCAAAACTTCACACAGTACTCCAGGTGTGGTCTCACCAGGGCCCTGTACAGCTGCAGAAGGACCTCTTAAAAAGAAATGAACCCAGGAATGAAAGGGTTAACATATGAGGAGCTTCTGATGGCTCTGGGCCTGAACTCACTGGAGGTTAGAAGAATGAGGGGGAATCTCTTTGAAGTCTGTCAATGAAGGCCTAGATTGTGTGGATGTGAAAAGGATGTTTCCTATAGTGGCTGAGTCTTGGACCAGAGGACACAGCCTCAGAATAGAGGGACGTCCATTTAGAATAGAGGTGAGGAGGGATTTCTTCAGCCAGAGGGTTGTGGAGGTCAAGTTATGGAGAGAGGGCAGGAGAAGGAGGTTGAGAGGGGTAATAAATCAGCCATGATGGAATAGAGGAGCAGACTCAATGGGCTGAATGGCCTAATTCTGTTCCCATGTCTTATGGTCTGATGCAGTTCCAATATCAGCTTCCACAACTTATGTAGATTTTGTTCACTCTATTAGAGGATGCAGACATCTCTGGAGGTACCAGTATTTGCTGACCACTCCCAGCTGGAATCAGAATTAGTTTTCTGTTGTCACATGTAGCAAGATACAGTGCGTTTCAGGCTGAGACCCTTCTTCAGGACCTCCGCGTGTTTAAGATGCAGAGAAATCCTTTTTCTTCAGTAACCCCCATCTCTGTCCTGCGCCCCGCCCTTTCGATCTGAACATCATCCAATCCATGTTTCCCAACATTTCCCCTCTTCACCTCCTTCCCTCTATTCCACGGCCCACTGTCCTCATCCATCAAATGCCATCTTCATCAGCCCTTTGTTAACTCCACCTATCACCTCACCTCCCAGTCCCGCTTTCGCCACTTCACTTGGATCCACCCATCAGCTGCCAGCTCTTGTTCCATTCCTTCCCCACACCTTCTTACTCTGGCATCTCCGTAGACGCTGCCAAATTTCCAGCACTTTCCCCCTCACCTGCTCTCATCTATTACTTGCCAGCTTGTACCACTACCCCTCCCCCAGTTTCTTATTCTGGTTTCTGCCCCCTTCTTTTCCATCCTGATCAAAAGACCATAAGATACAGGAGCAGAATTTGGCCACTAAGCCCGTTGAATCTGTTCTGCCATTCCACAATGGCTGATCTATTATCCCTCTCAACCCCATTCTCCTGCCTTCTCCCCATTGCCTTTGACACCCTGGCTAATCAAGAACCTTTAAATATACCCAATGACTTGGTCTCCACAGCCATTTTTGGCAAGGAATTCCACAGATTTACCATCCCCTCTGGCTACAGAAATTCCTCCTTATCTCTGTTCTAAATGGGCATCCCTCTATTCTGAGGTTGGACCTCTGGTCCTAGACTCCCCCACAATAGGAAACAGCTTCTCCACATACACTCTATCTAGACCTTTCAATATACAAAAGGTTTTAATGAGATCCCTCCTCATTCTTCTGAACTCCAGCGAATATAGGCCCAGAGCCATCAAATGCTCCTGAAAAAGGGTCTTAGCCTGAAATATTGACCGTTTATTCCCCTCCATAGATTCTGCCTGACCTGCTGAGTTGCTCCAGCATTTTGTGTGTGTTGCTCAGATTTCCAGCATCTGTGGAATTGCTTGTGTTTACAAGGGTATTTGACATTTTCCTCTCACAGTGGTAGCCAAGCTGAGCTACTTTCTTTACATCCAAAGCTTCCGCTCCTCAACACTGATTATCCCCCCATTCAGCCTGTAATTATTGTTATTCTTATCACAAAATTAATACGTTCACAAACAGCCCTTCCTGATCCCAATGTTACTCACCAAAGGGTGCCCAGCTACACCACGTGTCATTGGAGAAGGGTTTTCCCAGAAACTTAGCTTGAATCAAATGTTCCTTGTAGCTGTACAGTTCGATTTCATTGGCCAATGCACAATTCTTATGCAATGCACTCTATAAAGAAACAGAGTTCAATATAAACCTGGTGGACACACACACACAAATATATCGAAGAGACCTTACACAGGGAAGTGATTAGTTAAGGGGTATGGCATACGTGCCTTTATTAGTCAGGGCATGAAGTTCAAAAGTCACTAAATTATATTGCAGCTTTATAAAACTCTAGTTAGGCTGCATCTGGAGTACTGCACACAGTTCTGGTCACCCCATTACAGGAAGGATTTTGAGGTTCTGGAGAGGGCGAGGAAGAGGTTACCAATATGCTGCCTGGTTTAGAGGGCATGTGCTATAACTAGAGGTTGGACAAACTTGGGTTGTTTTCTCTGCAGAGGCGGGACAGGATCTGATGAGGATTTATAGGATTATGAGAGGCATAAATAAAATAGACAGACAGTATCTTTCTCCCAGGTTATGTCTAATACTAGAGGGCATGCAGTTAAGGTGAGAGGGATTAATTTCAAGGGAGATGTGACAAGTAAAGTTTGTTTGTTTTTTTTTTACACAGAGAGTGGTGCGTGCCTGGGATATGCTGCCTGGGGTGGTGGTAGAGGCAGATACATTAGAAACTTTTAAGAGACGTTTCGATCGAAACATAAACATAGAAACATAGAAAACCTACAGCACAATACAGGCCCTTTGACCCACAATGCTGTGCCGAACATGTCCTTACCTTAGAACTTACCTAAGGTTACCCATAGCCCTCTATTTTTCTAAGCTCCATGTACCCATCTAGAAGTCTCTTAAAAGACCCTATCGTATCGGCCTCCACCACTACCGCCAGCAGCCCATTCCACGCACTCACCACTCTCTGAGTAAAAAACTTACCCTGACACCTCCTCTGTACCTACTTCATAGGTATGTGAATGTGAGGAAAATGGAAGGATATCGACATTGTGTAGGCAGAAGAGATCAGTTCGTCATTCGATTACTAATTTAAATCGTTTGGTACAACATTGTGGACTGTACCAAAATGTTCTGCTCCACAAAAAACAAATCTAGGGAATTCATTGCCACAGATGGCTGTGGACCGCACACAAGTCATTGAGTATATTTAAAATGGAGGTTGATGGGTTCTTGATTAGGCAGAGTATCAAAGGTTACAGGGAGAAGTCAGGAGAATGGGGTTGAGAGGGATAATAAATCAGCCATAATCAAATGATGGTGCAATCTTGGTGGGTCAGATGGCCTAATTCTACTCCTTTGCCTTATGGTCTTCTGCTCTAAAGCGGCATAGATACATACAAATACACCATAGAGACCTACTGCTCGCTCAACACACACCTCTCTAAACAACTTACTGTTCTCTCATTGACTCATAGAACAATAGAGCATGGATACAGGCCCTTCAGCCCAACCAGTCGTTGCCGACCCAGCTACTCCAGATTTCCTGTGTTCAGTCTCACTCCGCCCTTCCATGTACCTTACAGTACAGAGGCTCAAATGCACAGCATCATAAGAGGCTGCACAAAGTTGTGGGCTCAGCCACCTCGGGCATAACCCTCACCCAGCTCAGGCATAACCCTCACCCCCCTCGGGCATAACCCTCACCCAGCTCAGGCATAACCCTCACCCCCCTCGGGCATAACCCTCACCCACCTCGGGCATAACCCTCACTCAGCTCAGGCGTAACCCTCACTCACCTCGGGCGTAACCCTCACCCACCTCGGGCGTAACCCTCACCCCCCTCGGGCGTAACCCTCACCCACATCGGGCGTAACCCTCACCCACATCGGGCGTAACCCTCACCCACATCGGGCATAACCCTCACCCACATTGGGCATAACCCTCACTCAGCTCAGGCATAACCCTCACCCACCTCGGGCATAACCCTCACCCACCTCGGGCATAACCCTCACCCACCTCGGGCATAACCCTCACCCACCTCGGGCATAACCCTCACCCACCTCGGGCATAACCCTCACTCAGTTCGGGCATAACACTCACTCAGCTCGGGCATAACCCTCACCCACCTCGGGCATAACCCTCACCCACCATCGAAGACATCACGAAGGAGCCTCAGGTTTCTGATGGTCCATGAACACAACCTTATTCTTTCTCTTTTTGCAATATTTATTTATTTTGTAACTTACAGTAATTTTGTCTTTGCTCTGTACTGCTGCCACAAAATAATAACCATCACATCATACATGCTGACTGAATTAGAACACCTTATGTCATATGAGGACAGGCTGAGCAAGCTGGGGCTTTTCTCTTACGAGTGACAGGTGACATGATAGAGGTGTACAAGGTGACAAGAGGCAAAGATCAAGTGGACAGCCAGAGGTTTTTTCCAAGGGCAGAAATGGCTAATATGAGGGGACATAATTTTAAGGTGATTGGAGGTTAAGTACAGGGGGGATGTCAGAGGTAAGTAATTTACACAGAGAGCAGTGGGTGCATGGAAAGTTCTGCCAGGGGTGGTGGTGGAGACATTAGGGGCATTTAAGAAACTCTATATAGGCACATGGATGATAGAAAAATGCAGGGTTAAGTGGGAGGGAAGAATTAGAAAGATCTTAGGGTAGGTTGAATGGTTGGCACAACATTGTGGGCTGAATGGCTTGTTCCGTGTTCTGTATATAAGATAATGATAACAAACCTGACTCACCTGCCCATCTCCTCCCTCTGTTGCCTACCTCCTTCCCTTTCTCCCATGGTCCACTCTTCTCTCCTATCAGGTTCCTTTGTTTTCACCCTTCACCTTTTACTTTAATCACCTCCCCGCTTTTCATTTCATACCACACACCCCCTACACACACCTGCCTTCGCCTATCACCTACTATCTAGTCCTCTTCCTCTTCCCCCCACCTTCTTATTCTGGCTTCTTCCCCTTTCCTGATAAACGGTCTCGGCCAGAAACATTGACTGTTTATTCATTCCATAGATACTTCCAAACCTATAGAGTTCCACCAGCATTTTGTGTGTGTTCCTGTGGATTTCCACTATCTGCCAGATCTTGTGTTTACAAACCAAATTCTGATTCTTAAATGATATTATTGTTCCTGCCTCAACCAGGTCGGGAATTCGAGCCACAGCCAAGGCAACGTGTTGTGTCCTTCAGCAAGGCACTTAATCACACATTGCTCTGCGACGACACTGGTGCCAAGCTGTATGGGTCCTAATGCCCTTCCCTTGGACAACATTGGTGTCGTGGAGAGGGGAGACTTGCAGCATGGGCAACTGTCGGTCTTCCATACAACCTTGCCCAGGCCTGCGCCCTGGAGAGTGAAGACTTTCCAGGCGCAGATCCATGGTCTCGCAAGACTAACGGATGCCTCAACCACTTCCTCTGACAGCTCACTCCATGAACTCACCACCACCTTTGTGAAACTCTGGAAGTTTCAGGCAAGCCAGGAATTCATTTGTTCTCTGGTGAATTTCATAACAAGCTAATCCAAATCGTTGAGAAACTTTCTACCAACATTCTACCCACAGAGCTGAGAACATTAAGGGGAGGCTTAAAGGAGTCCCAAATCGATTTCAGTGTCAAAAGGATCAGGTAATGGGCCAGGAAACAGAGGGAAGTTGAGGAATAAGTTCTTTCAGTTTGGAAAGTGTTGGCAAGAAACAGTTATTACTATATCAGCTACATGACAAGACCACAAGACCATAAGATATAGGAGCAGAATTAAGCCATTTAGCAAAATGGGACTTCTCCACAATTTCATCATGACTGATCCATTTTCCCTCTCAGCCCCAATCTCCTGCCTTCTCCCCGTATCCCTTCATGCCCTGACCAATCAAGAATCTGTCAACCCCTGCCTTAAATCGTTTGGCCTCAACAGCTATTCTAACACACACACTGCAGCTAAAGAAGATTAATCTGATTTTTATTGCTTCATTATTTCACCCTATCAGGGAATTTTTTTTTTGGTTCTTTTCTCTCCACCACTCCCGCTACCTAGACTACACAATGTAGCTAATACACATACATTATTCATATGTCTATAGGGTGACACTAGGCACAGGAATTATCACCAAATACCCCAAGATTCCCTTTTTATTTTTCCAGGAAATCTGTTGCTCCAGATTCTAGCAAAATACTTGTAAGTTTCTACAGATGTCCAGCATTCTGACGGGTTGCATCACTGCCGTTTACGGCGGCTCCTGTGCACAGGATGGCAAGTGCCTGCAGATGGCTGTAGATTCAGCCAGCTCGATCACCGGTACGACCCTCCACACCGTCAGGGACATCTTCGAGAGGCACTGCCTCGGGAAAGTGATATCCAGCATGAGGGAACCTCATCATCTGGGACATGCCCTTTTCTCATTACTACCATCGGGCAGGTGGTACAGGAGCCTGAAGACACACACTCAACAATTCCAGAACAGTTTCTTCCCCTCCGCCATCAGGGCTCTGAATGGTCCATGAACAGTACCTCACAATTTCGTTTTGTTTTTGCATGAAGTTCAGGATACTGCCCGGTTATTCCTTTTTCTTTTGTAATTTATGGTAATTTTTATGCCTTTATGCTGTATTGCTGCCACGAACAAGTTTCATGACTTGAATATAAAACCAATGTTGAGGCTTTATAAAGCAAAGGTAAGGCCTCACTTGGAGATGTGAGCAGATTTGGGCCCCTTTTTTCAGAAAAGATGTGCTGACATTGCAGAAGGTTCAGAGGAGGTTGACGGAAGTGATTTCGGGAGTGAAAGGGTTACCATACGAGGACCAGTTGATTGCTCTGGACCTGTACTCACTGGAATTCAGAAGAATGGGGGGGGGGGGGGTGCAGAATCTCACTGAAACCTATCGAATATTGAAAGGCCTCAATAGAGTGGTGTGCAGAGGAGGGTGAGTCTAGGACCGATGACACATTCTCAGAGTAGAGGGACGTCCATTTAAAAGAGAAATTTCATTAGCCAGAGGCTGGTGAATCTGTGGAATTCTTTGCCATAGATAAATGTGGAGGCCAAGTTAATTAGAGGTTGATAGCTTCTCGATTGGTCAGAGCATGAAGTGTTACAGTGCGAAGGCAGGAGAATGGGGTTGAGAGGGAAATGGATTAGCCATGATGAAATAGCAGATCAAATCCAATGGGCCAAATGGCCTAATTCTGCTCCCGTATCTTATGGTCTTACATCAGTCAGTGATAATAAACTTGATTCTGTTTTGCTTTTTCTCTCCTCCTCAGTTCTGATACAGGATAGCAGATCTGAAACAAAGATGGTTTTTCTCTCCACACACGCTGCCTGATGGGCTGAATCTTTCCTGCATTTTCTGCTTATATTTCAGATTTCCAGCATCTGCAGTTTTAACTTTCACCTCCTGCTCCAACTGCAGAAGAACTTGGAGGACCCACATGGACAGCAGCCACAGAACGAGAGTGGAAGGAAGTCATCCCAACTCAGGCGGGATATACGTAGAACAGTCCTCACAGTACAGGCCCTTCAGCCCACAACATAGTGCTGACCCTTGAACCTACTCCCGCCGCTGACGGTAAGCAGATTGTATGTTCGCCCCACGGCCACGTGGGTTAACTGTGGGTGTTCCGGTTTCCTTGCACATTCAGGTTAATAAGTTGTGGACACGCTATATTGGCACTGGAAGCATGGCGACACTTGCGGGTTTCCGCCAGCACATTGCAAAATAAACTGAATAGAATTCCTCCCCGTGCCTTGTGGCACCTCAGGCAGCCACCTTGCCATTTCTGTCCTATTTGTCTGTTTTACGAGGCCAAATTGCTAGCTCAATGCTCAGCCCACCACAACTAGAAAGCGTGCAAGGAGCTGGCCGGATTTGGACCCAGGACCAACCGCCTTGAAGGCCAGTGTGGATGCTACTACACCACCGGCCAATTGTAAAATAAGATGATAACACAAATAATACATTTCACCACGCTTCAATGTACATGTAAAATATAAAGATCATTTTTAACTGTCCACTTTCATCCGTAGATGCTGCCTGACCCACTGAGTTCCTCCTGCATTCTGTGTGAGTTGCTCTGGATTTCCAGCATCTGCAGAATCTCCTGTAACTCCAGTTTCTCAATCCTTTCCCAGAAACACTGGCAGTCTGATAGTCTGTAAAGCCTCTTTGAACGCACATCATGTTTAGTAGTTTGTCCGTTTTTGTTTGTGTATAATTTTTCATTGATTCTATAGGATCTCCTTATATCTACTGTGAATGCTCGCAAAAATGAATCTCAGGGTAGCATATGGTGACATCTTGTGCCTAGCGTCACCTTATGGACATACAAACTACCTACGTATATACAGTATAGTGCAAAAGTCTTGGGCACATACGTATATATAGCTAGGGTGCCTAAGACTTTTGCATCATACTGTATTTATCAATGTGGAGCATCATGGGAGGGGTATGGGACAACTGGCAGAGAAGGAGTGCCAGGGGAAGGAGTGGGGGTGGTATGGGTACAGACACACCCAGCCCTCAGACACCATTAGACATAGGAGCAGGATTAGGTCATTTGGCCCATCAAGTCTGCTCTGACATTCAATCATTGCTGATACATTTTTTTCTCCTCCTCAACTCCATTTCCCAACCTTCTCCCCGTAACCTTTGATGCCGCATTCAATCAGGGAGAGGAGAGAACGTCGACTCAGACCATGAGGGGCCTGCGTCGGGCATTTTCATGCCTTACAAGACTCAGATTGGAAGTCTATGTGGGGCACCACACCTCACACAGACACTAGAGCAATGTGTGGTTACGTGCCTTGCTCAAGGACACAAGCATGCTCCACGGCTGAGGCTCGAACTAGCGACCTTCAGATCACTAGATAAACACTTTATCCACTTAGCCACGTGCCCAACGTGTCGAATCAAGAACCTATCAATCTCTGCCTTAAATAAATCCAACAATCTGGCCTCCACAACTGCATGTGGCAACAAATTCCACAAATTCACCACCCTCTGGTTAAAGAGATTTCCCTGCATCTCTGTTCTGAATGGACGCCCCTCTATCCTGAGGCTGTGCCCTCTTGTCCTAGACTCTCCCACCACGGGAAACATCCTTTCCACATCTACTCTGTCTCGGCCTTTCAACATTTGAAAGGTTTCAATGAGATCCCCCCTCATCCTTCTAAATTCCAGTGAGTACAGACCCAGAGCCATAAAACATTCCTTGTATGATAACCCTTTCAGTCCTGGATCATCATTGTGAAACCTCCTCTGGACCATCTCCAACGCCAGCACATCTCTTCTGAGATGAGGAGCCCAAAACTGTTCACAATACTCAAGGTGAGGCCTCACTAGTACCTTATACAGACTCAGCATCACATCCTCGCTCTTGTATTCTAGACCTCTTGAAATGAATGCTAACACTGCATTTGCCTTCCTCACCAACTCAACCTGCAAGTTAACTTTTGGGGTGTTCTGCGCAAGGACTCCAAAGTCCCTATGCATCTCAGATTTTTGGATTTTTTCCCCCTTTTAGAAAATATTCTGCACATTTATTTCTACTATCAAAGTGCATGTCCATACATTTTCCAACATTATATTTCATTTGCCACTTTCTCTGAATCTAAGTCCTTCTGCATCCTACCCGTTTCCTCAACACTACCTGCCCCTCCACCAATCTTCATATTATCTGCAAACTCAGCAACAAAGCCATCTATTCCATCATCTAAATCATTGATACGCAGCATAAAAAGAAGCAGTCCCAACACTGACCCCTGCGGAACACCACTAGTCACTGGCAGCCAACCAGAAAACTTGCTTTTATTCTCACTCGCTGCCTGCTTCCAATCAGCCAATGCTCTAATCATGTTAGTAACTTTCCTGTAAAAGCACGGGCTCTTAACTTGGTAAGCAGCCTCATGTGTGGCACCTTGTCAAAGGCCTTCTGAAAGTCCAAATATACAACATCCACTGCATCCGCTTTATCTATCCTACTTGTAATCTCCTCAAAGAATTCCAACAGGTTCATAAGGCAGGATTTTCCCTGAAGGAAACCATGCTGACTTTGTACTATCTTGTCCTGTGTCACCTAGTACTCCATCACCTCGTTCTTAACAATTGACTCTAACATCTTCCCAACCACTGAGGTCAGGCTAACTGGTCTATAATGTCCTTTCTGCTGCCTTCTTCCTTTCTTAGAGTGGAGTGACATTTGCAATTTTCCAGTCCTCTGGCACCATGCCAGAATCCTATTGATTTTGAAAGATCATTGCTAACGCTGCCATAAGCTCTAACACTACCTCTTTCAGAGCCCTAGAGTGCAGTTCATCTGGTCTGGGTAACATATGTACTCTTAGGTCTTCCAGCTTTTGAGCACCTTCTCCCTTGTAATAGTAACTGCACCCAATTCTCATCCTTCACACACTACAACATTTGGCACACTGCTAGTGTCTTCCACAGTGAAGACTGATGTGAAATACTCATTTAGTTCATCTGTCATCTCTTTGTCCCATTATTATTTCTCCTGCCTCATTTTCTCGCAGTCTTATATCCACTTTCATCTCTCTCTTTTTTTTACAACTTGAAAAAGCTTTTACTATCCACTTTGATATTTCATCTTTTCCCTTCTAATGATTCTTTTCCTTGCTCTCTGTAGGTTTTTAAAAGCTTCCCAATCCTCTATCTTCCCACTAATTTTTGCTTTGTTGTAAGCCCTCTCTTTTGTTTTTACATTAGCTTTGACTTCCCTTGTCAGCCACGACTGTACTATTTTGCCACTTGAGTATATTCATTTTGGGAATACACATGTCTTGCACCTTCCTCATTTTTCCCAGAAACACACACCATTGCTGCTCTGCTGAAATTCCTGCCAGCAGCTCCTTCCAATTTACTTTGGCCAACTCCTCTCTCAGACCACTGTCATTTCCCTTACTCCACTGAAGTACTACTACATCAGACCTTACTTTCTCCCTATCAAATTTCAAGTTGAACACAATCATACTGTGATCACTGGTTCCTAAGGGTTCTTTTACCTGAAGCTCCCTAATCACCTTCTGTTCATTGCATAACATCCAATCCAGTATAGCTGATCCCCTAGTAGACTCAATGACAAACTGCTCTAAAAAGCCATCTCTTAGGCATTCAACAAACTCACTCTCTTGACATCCACTACCAACCTGATTTTCCCCAATCAACATGCATGTTAAAATCTCCCATGACCATCATAACATTGCCCTTTTGACTCGCTTTTTCTAATTCCTGTCGTAACCTACGGTCCACCTCCCAGCCACTTTTGGGAGGCCTGTATATAACTGCCATCAGGGTCCTTTTACCCTTGGAGTTTCTTAACTCAACCCACAAGGATTCAACATCCTCTGATCCTATGTCACATCTTTCTACTGATTTGATGCCATTCTTTACCAGTAGAGCCACACCTCTGCCAACCTTCCTATCCCTCCTTTACAATGCGTAACCTTGGACATTCAGCTCCCACTACAACCATCCTTCAGCCACGATTCAGTGATGGCCACAACATCGTACCCAACAATCTGTAATAGTGCAACAGTGCAGTCTGTAAAAGAGAACATGGCTTTAAGGTAAGGGGTGGGAAGTTCAAGGGGGATATTAGAGGAAGGTTTTTTACTCAGAGAGTGGTTGGTGTGTGGAATGCACTGCCTGAGGTAATGGTGGAGGCAGATACACTAGTGAAGTTTAAGAGACTACTAGACAGGTATATGGAGGAATTTAAGGTGGAGGGTTATATAGGAGGCAGGGTTTGAGGGTCGGCACAACATTGTGGGCCGAAGGGCCTGTAATGTGCTGTACTATTCTATGCTCTATGTTCTATGCAACAAGATCATCCACCTTATTTCTTATACTCCACACATTAAGATGCAACGCTTTGAGTACTGTATTTGCTATCCTTTCTGATTCTGCATCCCTAATGATTTGATACTCAGCCTATTGGTTGCAACTGAGACCCATCACCTGCCTGCCCTTCCTGACAGTCTGACTACACACTATCTTTACTTTTTTACCATCGTCCTATCCTGTGTCCTATTACTCCAGTTCCCACCCCCTGCCAAATTACTTTAAATCCTCTCTAACAGCCCTAACAAACCTGCCTGCAAAAATATTGGTCCCCCTCATGTTCAGGTGCAACCCATCACTTTTGAACAGGTCATACCTCCCACTGAAGAGACCCAATGATCCAAGAACCTGAATCCCTGCCCCCTGCACCAACTTCTCAGCCACACATTTATCTGCCAAATCATCCTGCTTCTCAGCTTTCTACCTAGCTCTCTAAATTCTCTTTTCAGGACCTATTTCCTTTTCCTTCCTATGTCATGGGTACCAATATGTACCAAGACATCTGGCTGTTCTCCCTTCCTCTCCAAAATGAGGCAACATCATTTGATTCCAAACAATTGGTTTATTGATCATTACAGTACGTCTCTCTGGAGCTTCCCGTGCTCTCCTCATTCCTTTTCTCTTTTCCCAACTATGATTCCCCTCTCCCTGCCCCCTTCCCACTCTCCGTCCACAATAGAGACCCATATCAGAGTCAGGTTTATCATCACTCACATATATCATGAAATTTGTTTTTTCTTTGTGGCAGCAGTACAATAGATAAAATTACTACAGTACAATGCAAAGGTCTTGGGCATCGTAGCTATATATAGGTGCCTAAGACTTCCATACATCACTTTATGTCTTTTTATTTGCTGTCTTTTTATTGTGTCCTGTATCTTATTGTGATCAAAGTACACATGGGCACACTCAGCAAAGGTTTAGAATACTAACTATAACAGAATCAATGAAAGTTCAACCAGTGTGCAAAAGACAGCAAACTGTGCAAATGTAAATATAAACAAATAGCAATAAATAATGAGAACATGAGATAAAGAGATAAAGAGTCCTTAAAGTGAGATCATTAGTTGTGGGAACATCTCAATGGATGGATAAGTGAGTGAAATTATTCCCTTCTGTTCAAGAGCCTGATGTTTGAGGGGGAATAACTAGTCTTGAATGTGGTAGTGTGAGTCCTGAGGCTCTTGTATCTTCTACCTGATGGCAGCAGTGAGAAAAGAAGAGCATGGCCTGGGTGGGGGGAGTCCTTGATGATGGATGCTGCTTTCCAGCGACAGCATTTCACTTAACTGTGTTGAACGGTTGGGTAGGCTGCATCGGATCTGGAATAACAGTTATTTCAATTCCCCTTTACACTTGTGTACTGGAAATGACATTAATCAATCTTGATAATAAATTTACTTTGAACATTGACTTAGTGCCAGAATAAGGGAGATAAAGAAATCTAAGTGCTTTGGTGATATGCCTCTAAAGAGAGATTGTTTTTCATCTGCAGAAAGTGAGAAGAATTCAAGGCAGAGTTAAAATAAAACCATATATGACTGTTTTTTAAAAATCATTCATAAAGCATTGCCTTTGCTGATGTGGCCAGCGTTGATTAGCTTGCTCTGATAAGAACATGATAAAGTGACTCATTTGCAAAGCCAGACTTACACTGCATTCTTCAACACTCAAATACCTTGCACTACTGTCAGTTAACAATCACGCATTGACCTAAATCACAGCCCTACCTAACCTGCAAGGGAACTGCATGCACTCCCTGCATCAGTTTTCAAAGTCAAATCAAATTTATTATCAGAGTAGGTATATGTCACCATATACAACCCTGAGACTGAGACTGATTATCTTGCAGGCATTTACAGGAAAATAAAGGCATACAATAGAATTTATGAAAAACCATACATAAAGACTGACAAAAAAATCTAATGTGCAGACAAAAGGTAAATTGTGCAACTAAGTAAATAAACAAAACTGAAAACATGAGATGTGGAGTCTGTGAATATGAATCTAAGAGTTATGGAATGAATTCAAAGTTGAGGTGGGTGAAGTTATCCTCACTGGTTCAGGAGCCTGATGATTGTAGGGTAGTAACTGTTCCTGGACCTGGTGGTGTGAGACCTAAAGCTCCTGTACTTCCTGCGCGATGGTGGTGACCAAATAGAAAAAGGGAGTAGATACAGCAGACACAAAATGCTGACCCGAAATGGCAACTGTTTATTCCCCTCTTGGAATGCCTCCTGACTTGCCAAGTTCCTCCAGCTTTTTGTGTGCGTTTCTCAAGTTTACCAGCATCTGCAGAATGCCTTGTGCAAAGAAAGCATATTTAAGTTTTAGGCAGCTGCAAGTTAGAGATAAGATTAGCTGTATTTGTCACACATACATCAAAATATACAGTGAAATGTGTCATTTGTGTCAGATCAGACAGGATTGGGCTGAGGGTAGCCTTAAGTGTTGTCAGGCTTCCAACGCCTACATAGCATGTCCACAACTCACTAACCCAAACCCATACGTCTTTGGAATGTGGATGGAAACCGGAGCAACCGGAGGAAAACCACACGGAAGTGGGGAGAACATACAAGCTCCTTCCAGACAGTGGCGGGGATCGAACCCTGATCGGTGATCAGTGGCGCTGTAAAGTGATTGCATTAACCATTACACTACTGTGTCACTCCACAAGCTGGCTTCAAGCTTAAACTATTGCCCTCTAATCCACTAAGGGAATTTGGAGAATACAAAGAAAGCAGGAGAGAGCTTAAACAGAGAAATCAGGAGGGCTAAAGATGGCCATGAAAAGGCCTTGGTGAATTAGAACGACAGAGTATCCCAAGGCATTTTATACATATATTAAAAATGGGAGGGAAACTTGGGAAAGGGTTGGACCACTCAAAGACAAAAGAGAGAATTTTGGCTGGAGATAGAGGAAATGGGCAAGCTGCCAAACAATTACTACACATCAGTGTACACCACGAAGGACGATATGGGGGATGGTGAGATCAGGGAGAGCATTCTAGTAAGGCTGATAAGTTCTGCCAAAGGATCTCGGCCCGAAACATCAACTGTACTCTTTTCCGTAGATGCTGCTTGGCCTGTTGAGTTCCTAAAACATTTTGTGTATGTTGCAGGAATTAAGAGCTGTTGGGTCTCTTGTACTGATCTATGGAATCCCAATTCTTGTCCCAAAAAAGTGTGGAACCCAGCATATCACCACGTTACTCTCAACAACCCTCTGTGAGTTACCTTAAAAATGTTATCTAAGAAAAGATGTGCTGGCATTGGAGAGGGTTCAGAGGAGGGTCACGAGAATGATCCCAGCAATTAAAGAGTTAATGTATGAGGAGTGTTTGATGGCTCTGGGCCTGTGCTCACTGGAGATTAGAAGAATGATGGAGGATCTCACTGAAACCTATCAAATATTGAAAGGCCTAGAGATGGAGTGGATGTGGAGAGGAAGTTTCCTATAGTAGAAGAGCCTAGGACCGGAGGACACAGCCTCAGAATAGAGGGATGTCCAATTAGAACAGCGATGAGGAGGAATTTCTTTAGCCAAAGGGTGGTGAATAAGTGGAATTTATTGCCACAGAAGACTGTGGAGGCAAAGTCATTGAGTATATTTAAAGTGGAGATTTTTAGGTTCTTGATTAGTAAAGGTGTTAAAGGTTACAGGGAAATGGCAATAGAATGGGGTTGAGAGGGATAATAAATCAGCCATGATGGAATGCTGGAGTAAACTCAATGGACTGAATAGCCTCATTCTGCTACCATGCCTCATGGTCTCCGAAATATCTAGCCTAATGCAATTCTAGCCTCCTGTTCATCCCGTTTTATTTGCTGCCATATCTATGAAGTCCAATACTCCGGGATTCTAGTCCTAAACTTCTTCACCCCCAGACCCCCCTCGTTTAAGGTACACCTTACAAGCCAGCTCTGAGATAACATTGGACTGAGTTCATGGCCACCTGCCTTTCCAACATTTTACATGGCTCAATGATTTTTGTTTATATCGCTCATGAACCAACATGGGAATGTCACACAGATATTGAGTACATAGAGGTGAGAGCTTTTGCACATTTTAGACCAGAGATCATCAGACCAAGATGCAGAATCAGGCCATTTGGCCCATCGAGTCTGCTCAACCATTCCATCATGACTGTTTTACTATCCCTCTCAATCCCATTCTCCTTTGACGCCCTGATTAATCAAGAACTAATCAAGAACCAATTAATCAACCTCCACTTTAAATATACCCAATGACTTGACCTCCACAGCTCTCTTTAACAATGAATTCTACTGATTCACCACCTCCTGGCCAAGGAAATTTTTCCTCATCTCTGTTCTAAAGGGATGTTCTTCAATTCTGCAGCTGCGTCCTCAAGTCCAAGACTCCCCCACTATAAGGAACATCCTCTATACATTCACTGTCTGGACCTTTCAATATTCGTTAGGTTTCAATAAGATCCACCTTGATTCTTCTAAATTGCAAGGAGTACAGGCCCAGACCATCAAACACTCCTCTATGCTAACTCTTTCATTCCCAGAATCATTCTCATAAATCTGCTCTGGACCCTCTACAAGGCCAGCACATCCTTTCTTAGATAAAGAGTCCAAAACTGCTCATATACTCCAAGTGCGGTGTGACCAATGCCTTATAAAGTCTCAGCATTACATCTTTCTCTTGTCCTCTCGAAATGAATGCTAACATTGCATTTGCCTTCCTCACCACTGACTCAATTTTCAGCAAGATTAATTTACGCACTTCCTTATGCGCAAATCACCCAACTGAACATTTCCTTACCTTGGATTGCCAGAAACATTTCAGGAAAATTATGTAGGCTTTCCTGTTAGAGGTTTGCAAGTATTGATTTTCAAGACGGCTGTTTCAAGACCAGCTTGTAGACCTGCCTTTCCCTTCTGTGCAGAGCCTTGACCTAATAATGGGACCTCAACTTATTACAACTTTTCCTCCAACCATTTCATTCTTTGTCCATGACAGAACCATTTCAAAAATTTCCCTGAGCTTCCAAAAGGAAACTCCAAGTCTGAAGTGAGGAATGGGAGAAACAAAACAAACAGTTTTAAAGAAGGGCAGGATTTTTTTATTGATGGACCACAGAAAGCATCTGAAGCAGATCATTACAGGTTGGTACAGCAACTGACTGCAAGAAACTGCAGAGAGTTGTGGACAGCGATCATGAAAGATGCCACCCACCCCAGACATTCCCTCTTCTCACCTCTCCCTTAGGGGAGAAAATGCAAAAGCCTAAAAGCATGTACCTCCAGGCTCAAGCTCAGCTTCTACCCGACATTTTAAGATTATTGAACGATGCCCTAGTATAATAAAATGGATCTTTCATCTCACAATTGACTCTGTTATGGCCTTGCACCAGTGTCTGCCTACACTGCACTTTCTCTGTAACTACAACACTTCATTCTGCGTTCTGTTATCGTTTTTCCTTTTATGATCCAAGGAAACTTGGCTGTGAGAATTCAGAATGGGCTTGCCCATATTGTATTGTAAATAGGCAACCAGAACGGCACACAATACTCCAAATTTGGCCTCACTTACACCTTATACAACTTCAACAAAACATCCCATCTCCTCAAAGTTCAAAGTCAATTTGTATATGCCACCACACCGAGCTCTGAGATATGTTTTCTTGTGGGCATACACAGTAAGTCCAAAACCACAACAGAGTCGATGAAAGACCACACCCTACAGGGCAACAAACAACCAAGGTACAAAATACAAGAATAACAAAAAGAGAAAAATAATAATGATAAATAAATAAGCGATAAATATCAAGAACATGAGATGAAGAGTGCTTGAAAGAGAGTCCATAGTTTGTAGGAGTAATTCAGTGATGGAGGAGAGGAAAGTTGAGTGAAGTTATCCCCATTAGCCTGATGGTTGAAGGGTAATAACTGTTCCTGAACCTGGAGGTTCCCAAACCTTCTTCCTGATGGCGGCAGTGAGAAGAGACCATGACCTGGGTGGCCATGATGATGGCTGCTTCTTTCCTGTGATAGCACTCCATGTAGATGTGCTCAATGGTTGGGAAGGCTTTACCTGTGATGGACTGGGCTATATCCACTACCTTTTGCAGGATTTTCCATTCAAATACATTGGTGTTTTCATACCAGGCTGCTGCAGCCAGTCAAAAAACTCATCACCACACTTCTATAGAAGTTCATCAAAGTTTTAGATGTCATACTGAAATCTCTGCAAACTCCTCTGGAAGTAGAGGTGCTACCATGTTTTCTTCATAATTGCACTTATGTGCTGGTCCTCCAAAATAATAACACCTAGGAATTTAAAGTTGCCAACCTCTCTCCACCTCTGATCCCCCGATGAGGACTGCCTCATGAAGCTCTGGTTTCCTCCCCCCAGAATTAATAATCAGCTCCTTGAGTTTGCTAACATTGAGTGAGAGGCTGTTGTTGTTACTGTGAGATGGCTTTCCAGAGATTGCACCTAGACCTCTTGTATCTTACTTGGTTGTCATGCCTCTGATTCGGTTCTTAGCAGATTACAGATCTGCCGGTCCATTCAGGGCTTCTGGTCGGGTAAGACTCTGAATAATTCTGGCGGACACACTCACCTACGACTTTTTTTTATATATAAAGTTTGTGACAACCATGGAGTACTGATTCAGATTCACAGATGAGTCCTTAAACATGGTCCAGTCCACCAACTCAAGACAATCCCGTAGCCTCCCACAACCGACTCTTCATTGTCCTCATCTCTTTAGCCTCTGCTTGTATGCAGGTAGAAGGGCAGCCAAGTGAACAGATTTCCCAAAGTGCAGTCTGGGCACGGAACAGTAGGCACTCCTTACCACAGTGTAGCAGTGGTCTCGTGTGTTGGGACCTCTTGTGTTACAGGTTATATGTTGATGGCAAATAGCCAGAGATTTCTTGAAACAAGACTGGCCAAGACCCTTCATCAGAACTGGTAAGGAAGGGGGATGTTCACAGAATAAAAAGGTGAGGGGATGGAAGGAGAATATCTAGAAGGTGACAGGTCAAGCCAGGTGGGTGGGAAAGATGAAGGACTGGAGGGGAAGGAATCTGATAGGAGAGGAGAGAGGGCTGTAGGAGAAAGGAGAGTAGGAGGGGACCCAGGAGAGGTGATAGGCAAGTGAGAAGAGATAAAAGACTAGAGTGGGGAATAGAACAAGTGAGGAGGGGGGAGGGAAGTTTTTTTTAAAGTCGAAAGGAGAAATTGATAATCGTGCCATCAAGGTTGGAGGCTACCCAGGCGACATGTAGGAATTGGAATTGAAATGTTTGGCACCAAGAAGTTCCACTTTAGGTGGATGGAGCGGAGGTGCCTGATGAAGCTGTCCTCCAATTTACGACGGATCTTATTGTAGAAGAATCTGCATCAGGATCAATAGACGACCCTCATGAGAATAGGTTGAGTGAACTCAGCTTTTTCTCCTTGGAGCAACGGAGGATGAGAGGTGACCTGATAGAGGTGTATAAGATGATCCGAGGCATTGATCGTGTGGATAGCCAGAGGCTTTTTCCCAGGGCTGAAATGGTTGCCACAAGAGGACACAGGATTAAAGTGCTGGGGAGTAGGTACAGAGGAGATGTCAGTGGTAAGTTTTTTTACGCAGAGAGTGGTGAGTGCATGGAATGGGCTGCCGGCAACGGTGGTGGAGGCAGATACGATAGGGTCTTTTAAGAGACTTTTGGATAGGTACATGGAGCTTAGAAAAATAGAGGGCTATGGGCAAGCCTAGTAATTTCTAAGGTAGGGACATGTTCGGCACAACTTTGTGGGCTGAAGGGCCTGTACTGTGCTGTAGGTTTTCTATGTTTTTATGACCCCACTAGATTGGTTACTTCACCTGGAAGGACTGTTTGGGGCCTGAATGGAGGTGAAGGAGGCCAATGGCAGGGATACGTGTCGGGAGGGTGATTAGTAGGGAGGGACAAATGGACAAGGGGATCACGGAGGGAGAGATCCCTGCAGAGAGCGGAGAGTGGGGGGAAGTTTGGTGGTAGGATCCCTTTGAGGATGACAGAGGTTGCAGAGAATAATGAGTTGGATACCCTAACTTGAATGGTGTTGCTGTACCCTACAGGCTGACCACACCTCAAAACAAAACAAGCCCTCACCTTGACGATGCTGATTGGCTTCCGGGACAGATGGTAGGCTGTGTACAGCAGGAAGGTCAGAACTAGTGTGAATGTTCTGTAGCTGGAAAATATAATTACAAGACCAAACTTCAAAAGTCAGAGTAAAATTATCAAAGTATAATAAATAATAATTTATTGTCACCATAAACAACCCTGAGATTCATTTTCTTGTGTGCATTCACAGAAGAACGAAGAAATACAATAGAATGAATTGAGAACTACAAACAAGCAATCAGAAGACAAGCTGTACAAATATAATAAAACAAAACAAACAGTACTGACAACGAGTTGTAGAGTCCTTGAAAGCCAGTCCATAAGTTGGGAATCAGTTCAGGGTTGAAGTGAGTGAAGTTATCTCCTCTGGTTCAGAAGCCTGGTGGTTGAGGGGTAATAGCTGTTCCTGAACCTGCTGGTATGGGGCCCAAGGCCTCTCTCCCTCCTTCCCAACGGTAGGAACAGTTGAGAGCAACTCGACACATGCAGCACACAATTGTGACAGTGAGATAGTCCAAAACATCTCACAGGAACGAACAATCAAAATCAGGTTCAAAAACTAAAGATGAGGATAAGCTAGTACAACTCATGAAAAGGACAGACTATTAAAGGGGTAACATGATTAAAAGAGAGATGTGACAATGTTCAGTCCTGGTGAATGGAAACACGGTGGTACAGTAGTGAAGTTTTCACTAAACTACGCTTTACTTTTGATCTAATTGTGCTCTTTCTTGTAAAAGATGTGTATAAATTCTTTGATGCATGGTTTTCAAGTGAATACTGCTTATCTGATGCTCTGAGCCTGTGATGCTGCTGCAAGTAAGTTTTTCATTACACCTGTACACATACGGACTCGGGCATTTGAACAATAAGTTTAAGGTTCAAAGTTCAAAGTAAATCTATTCTCCCCACACCTTTTTGTACTCATTATCTCCCATCTATCTTTCAGACCTGATAAACACAGACCGGTACAGCATAGTAGGCCCTTTGGCCCAACTTATACCCTATCCGAACCTCAATCCACTCCTTCCCTCCCATATAACCCTCCATTTTTATCACCCATGTGCCTATCTTATAGTCTCATAAATGCCCCTAATGTATCTGCCTCCACCACCACCCCGGCAGAGCGTTCCATGCATCCACTACTGACTGTGTAAAATATACTTACATCACCTCCATACTTCCCTCAAATCATCTTAAAATTTTAGCCATTTTCGTCCAGGGAAACAGTCTCTGGAGGAGATCCAGAGAAACACACACAAATTGCTGGAGGAACTCAGGTCAGGCAGTATCTATGGGAAAAAAGTACAGTCGACGTTTCCGGCCCAAGCCCTTTCGCAGGACCCTCCTGCCAAAGGGTTTCAGGCCAAATTGTCATCTGTACTTTTTCCCATAGATGCTGCCTGACCTGCTGAGTTCCTCCAGCAATTTGTGGTGTTTCTCTGGATCTCCTCCAGAGACTGTTTCCCTGGACGAAAACGGCTAAAATTATTCCAGTGAGTAGAAGCCCGGAATCATCAAATGCTCCTCATATGGCAAGCCTTTCAATCCCAAAATCATTTTCTTATGAACCCTCTCCAATGTCAGCATATCCTTTCTTAAAAAAGGGGACCAAAACTGCTCACAATACTCCTAGTGTGTTCTGGGCTATGCCTCAGCATTACATCCTTGTTTTTTATATTCTAATCCTCTCAAAATGAATGCTAACATTGCATATGCCTTCCCCACTACTGACTCAACCAGCAATTTAACCTTTAGAGGACAAGGACTCTCTTTGCATCCCTGATTTCTGAATTTACTCCCCAATTAGAAAATAGTCTCTGCCTTGATGCTGTACATTCTTCCCTATTCACATTCTGGGCATTATATGCCACAGAATTCTGAGGGAGCTAATGTGGTTTAAGCCTTCCTCACCTGCACAGAGAGGACCATCCAGCAGTGAGTACCTTGCTCAGGTATTGTTTATTAGTGAGCCGTGTGCATCATAAATGACAGAATCTAGCTGCAACTACCCCTCAGATACGGAAACAAGATAAACTCATTCAGCCCCTCAGACAAGGAACTATGCAAAGGGTGAAGTACAAGACTGGTAACATTTACAGTAAGTATCAGACAGACAGACTATAACCAAGAAAAGAGCTCTTCTTCACACACCAGCATTTCACGATGGTATAAATTTTACCCAAAAAACATCCAGGCTATTTTCAAAACCACAATTCTGAAATGTGCCAACTCTGCTTACTCAACTGTTCATTGTTACTATTTTAGGTGTGTATGTTTACCAAAATGATGATGAGATAGAAGTGGCTTTTTATTGCACTTAGTTGGCACTCCAAACAGGATATGTACACAATGATGTAAAAGGCAAGAACAGATAAATTCCAATTAAGGTTGGCATTGGAAAAGAAAATAGTTTCCTTATAACCGCACTAAATGTTTTAGAAACAGCTGCTTCCCCTCCACCATCAGATTTCTGAATGGACATTGAACACTACTTTTCTTCACTACTTTTGCTCTCCTTTTGTACTACTTATAATTTTTTAAATACATTTCTTAATGTAATTTATATAGTATATTTTATGTATTGCATTGTACTGCTAAACTCTACCATGAACAGTGCCAAGTCTGGCTGTGAAAAGAAGAGGGTTCGACATAGGACAAGCGAACCCATCCCGTAAAAACCTGCCGCTACAGAAATGCCAACAGAAGCCCCAAAGACCTCATCCCTGGGAGTGGAAGGATCGTCGATGGGCTGCACCTGGGAGCAATCTAAAAGACTGGCCCAGGACAGAGGACTCTGGTGAGCCGCCGTCGGCAGCCCGTGCCCCAGTGAGGGCAATGGGCTTAAGAAGACTGTACTGCTGCCGCCAAACAACAAATTTCACAACATGTTCTGTTTCACTCACCATTGGTCACGAGTAAACGAAGTTAGAAAGTAAATCCCTAAAGGAACCGAGGCCATTGATTGCTGCCCGTTACCTAAACCCCGACAAGGGTCCAAGAATTCACTTTGTTGCGTTTAAAGCAGGTGGTGTTGGTTTCAAGGATTTTGGTCTATCTGCACAAAGGCCTGGTGCTGAAAGATTTCATCCTTCTCTTCCTCTGACAGGTCTTCTCCATAAAACTAGAATAGATAAAGAGATTATTATGATTAACAATCAAATTATTAAAAACACTTGCTGAAATGGATGACAGTTATTGTCAGTAGTGAGTTCTGCATTGAAATGGTTATCTCTTCCCTAATATCACTGTCAACAACGTCACAGGCATATTTACATATGTAATACATTCTGTACATACGTAACCCCAAGTTCTCTATTATCTGTTGCATCTTTCACCACCCACGCCACGGCTATTCAGTTCTGTTGACAATATCCACAACCATTCCCTCCAATTAACATTCTTTCGATACGTGTCTGGTAACGTCTTATCAAGATAATTACCTATGGCAATTCCATAACCTAACTTGAACTAATTCTTATACATCACAGGCCCATCCCTCTGACCCTCCGATCATTGGTAATATCTACAGAAAGTGCTGCCTCAAGAAAGCAACATCTGCCATCAAGATCACATATATATATATACACACATACACACACACATATACAGTACACACAAACACATATACATACAAATAAATTCACACAGAGTACTGTACAAAAGTTTGAGAGATTTTTAAAAATTCTGTAAAGTGAAGGTGCTTTCAAAAATAATGAAATGAAAATTTTCTGAATATCAAAAGATTACTATAAAGAGCAGTAGACAGTAAAAAAAACGAAGTTAAATCAACATTGGCCCTTTAAAACTGCATCAATTCTCTTCAGTATACTGTCATGCAGTTTTATAAGAAATTCTGCTGGCAAGTTGTTCCAAGCTTCTTGGAGAACTTGCCATAGTTCTTCTGCAGACTTTGGCTGTCCCTTTTGCTTCTGTCTCTGCAGGTAATCCCAGACAGCCTTGATGATGTTGAGATCATGGCTCTGTGGAGGCCACACTATTTATTGCAGAACTCCTTGTTCTTCTCTTCAGTGAAGGTAGTTCTTTATGACCTTGGTCATGAGTTTGTGGTCATTGTCCTGCTGCAGAATTAAGTTGGGACCAATCAGACATCTCCCTGATGGTATGTGTGATAGATGGGAATCTGCTTGAACTTCTCAGCATTGAGGAGTCTATTAATTCTGACCAGATCACCAAATCCATTTGCAGAAATGCAGCCTCAAACCCGAAAGGAACCTCCACCACACTTCACCATTGGCTGCAGACTCATCTATGTCGCATTCTCCAGCTCTTCTGTGGATAAACTGCCTCCTGCTTGAGCCAGAAATTTTAAGTTTTATCTCATCAGTCCAGAGCACTTGCTGCCATTGTTCAGCACCCCAGTCGTTGTGGTTTTGTCTGTAGGCGAGTCACTAGGCTTTGTTTGCTTTTTGGCAGCAACTATTCCATGAAGACCACTTCTGACAAGACTTCTCCAGATTATAGAAGGGTGTAGTTGTGTTCCAGTGGCTTCAGTCAGTTCAGACCTGATGGCAGTGCTGGAATTCTTCTAAGTTAGAAGGGACATCAGTTTAATGTATCTCTCCTCTGCTGCACTCAGTTTCCATGGCTGACCACTGTGTATCTGATCCACTGCCTCTTTGAGCTTCTCCTGAAGAGCTTGGACAGCGCATCTTGAAACTCCTGTCTACAGCAAAATTTCTGCTTGGGAGAGACCTTGCTGATGCAGGCTGACCAACCCGTGTCTTGCTGCTATGCTCACTCTTGCCATGGAGTAAGAATTGATGATTTAAGGGTAAAACTGTCATATCTGCCACTCTCTCACCTTTTAGTTTAGTTGTCCTTTACCAAGTTTGGTTCCTTTTACACCCGTTTCTGTTTCAGTTTAGTTCATTAAACTCATTACATCATTGATCATTAGCACCTGTTTGTTACCTTTGTTTAATCATACGCTGGGCTAGATATCTAAAAAGTCATCTATTGCTTAATGTTACTTCCTTTAATGAAATACAAATATTTCTCTGTAACATTTAATTTTTTGGAAAATGAATGTTTGGAAATCTAAAATTTGTTCTTTTCTACTGACACACGGATCATCATCATCACGTGCCGTGTCGTACAACGTGGGCGATCATGGTCTTTGACCAGGATTGTTCTTGGCAAATTTTTCTACAGAAGTGGTTCGCCATTGCCTTCTTCTGGGCAGTGTCTTTACAAGATGGGTGACTCCAGCCATTACCAATACTCTACAGAAATTGTCTGCCTGGCGTCAGTGGTCACATAACCAGGACTTGTGATATGAACCAGCTGGTCGTACAACTGTCCACCACCTGCTGCCACGGCTTCACGTGACCCTGATCGGGGGCTAAGCAGGTGCTACACCTTGCCCAAGAATGACCTGCAGGCTAACGGAGGGAATGAGCACTGTGTATCTCCTTTGGTAGAGATGTATCTCCACCCAGCCACTCAGATATCTAAAGTCCAATAGAATATTCCAACTTCTCTCCAGGACACTGGTCTGCAGCTTCAAACAACTTTTTCCACACATTTAACTTATTAGTCATAGAGTCATTGAGCTAGGCAACAGCATTCTTCATGCTGACCCTAGAAAAAAATCTAGGGTGTCGGAGACTTTTGCACAGTAATATATAAAAACACACGCACATCCAAACTGTGTGACTGCATGTTCACTTGCTATCTTATACGTGCTGGATGTGCCTTGTGCTGTGCATGGCATTGCTGTGTTTCGTACCTTGGCTCCACAGGAATGCTGTTTTGATTTGGGTGTTCATGTATGGTTGAAAGACAATTAAACTTGAACTGAACTAATCACTTTGCACTAAAATACATTATTTTATTGTTATAAATGTGCTCTTCCTTGTAAAAATTGTGTATAATTTATGGTTAATTGATTTTTCCTTGAGTTGCTGCTTATCTGATACTCTGTACCTGTGCTGCTGCAGTAAGTAATTTTTCATTGCACCTGTGCATGTGATAATAAACTCCACATAGATTTCCCAATGGTTATACCACGGGATTAATCAATAACAACAGGAATGTTGCAAATTATATATTACATCGCAAAAAAATAAATAGATTAAATTCAAACTTATCTGATCAATGTTTTGAAACTGGTACTTTTTTACATTCTACTTGGTCCTGTTCCAAAATTCAACCTTTTTGGATAAATTTAAGAGTTTTATTGGAACAAATTACCGGAACTCAACTTCCACATAACCCTGTATTATTTTTATTAGATGACATTGAAGGGATAAAACCGAAACTTAAATTGAATAAATAGCAGAAAGAATTTATAAAAATACTTGGAAATCAGATTCGTATCTAAGTATGCAAGGTATGTATAATGCCATGCACAGCACAAGGCACATCCAGCACGTATAATGGAATTTTTAGCCGTATTCCACTTGAAAAAATTACTTATAATTTAAGAGATAAATATGATACATTTTTGAATATTTGGTGCCCTTATTTACAAAAGATAGGTTGGCATATCTAGGTGCTCCGATGATAAAGATGTTGGGCCTTTGGGAAAAGTAACAAATAAATATACTAAATTTATTTCGAATCCCATGGAGCATGTGGAGACCTTCCAATATCCAGGCAGTCTTTCTTTCTTTCTTTTTTTTTCCTTTTTCTTTTAGGTAGGGGTATATATCGGGGGGAAGGGCTAAGGGGAGGGGGGAGGGTAGATATTATTATTCCATGTAATCAAGCTTGAAAACTCAATAAAAATTATATTAAAAAAAAACAACAGGAATCAGGAAACTAAACTGATTCTCCTGAGAACAAGATCCAGAGTCTAATTCCAATTCAGACTGGGCTCCTGTTGTAGTTGTTATTCTGTTAACTCAGCAGAGACCAACACTTGGCAATTTGATTAACTGAATGAGAAGAGCAGGGCACGACCCTGCTCATGGACTGTTTGTCCCATCAGAGAGGAGGCTGCGTAGCATCCACATCAGCACCACCAGACTCAAAGCAGTAAGGCTGACCAATTAGTCATTTACAGTGACCGCACAGATCGCACGGATCATCAGAGTCTCTCTTCCACCCATCAGAGATATTTATCAGAGCATTGCATACGCTGGGCCCTCAGCACAGTCAGTGATCACTTCCATTCATCCAAACATCTCTTTGACCCCCTACCATCAGGCAGGAGGTACTGTAGAATGAGGATTCTTCCCCAGGCCGTCAGAGGGCTGAACTCCCTGCCACCACCCAGGTCTCCTCACGTATGAAGCGCCAGTAGCATTCTACTGTTTACTTTGTAACTTGTGTTGTAAATGCACCTCATTATTTGTTAATTTATTGTGGTAATATTAACTTCTGTGTTGTGTGTGTGTTATATGTACTGTGTTGTGTACCTTGATCTCGAGAAACGTTATTTTGTTTGGCAGTATACACGTGAAAGACGATAAACTGAACTTGAACTGATTTTATATCTTTGTACAATACAGCAGCCGCTGAACAGTAAGTTTCAATACACATCTTCTAACTTCTATAGATGCACAGTGCAGAGTATCCTGGCTGGTTGATCACACTCTGGTACGGAAACACCAATGCCCAAAGACTACAGAAAGTAGTGGATACAGCCCAATCTATCACAGGCAAAGCCATCCCCACCGCTGGGCACATCTACAAAGAGCACTGCTATGAGAAAGCATCAATCCATCATCAGGGAACCCCACCATCTAGGCCGTGCTCTCTTCTCACTGCCGCCAACGGGAAGGAGGCACCCTACCAGTTCCTCATCCAAGTCATTTATAAAAATCACAAAAAGCAAGGTCCTAGAACAGATCACTGGTTGCCGATCTCCAGGCAGAATACCACCCACTGCCTTTTGAGGGCAAGACAATTCTGAATCCACACAGCCGAAATTCCCAATAAATACATGCCTCCTGACTTTCTGAATGAGGAATCTTAGAATCCTGTCAAATGTCTTATTAAAATATACCACATCAGAATCAGAGTCAAAATCACTGGCATATGTCATGAAATTTGTTATGTGACAGCAGTATATTGCAGTACATAATAAAAAGACTATAAATTACAATAAACATATGTTTAAAAAGTAAAGTAAATAAGCAGTAAAAAACAGAAAAAATACAAAGGAAGGATTCATAGATCGTTCAGAAATCTGTTGGCAGAGGGGAAGAAGCTGTTCCTGAATCACTTACTGTGTGTCTTTGGGCTCCTGTACCCTGATGGTAACAATGAGAACAAGGCATGACCTGGGTGATGGGGGTCCTTAATGACAGATGCCATCTTTCAGAGGCATCACCTTTTGAAGATGTCCTGGATGCTGGGGAGGGGGGGTGCCCACGATGGAGCTGACTGAATTTACAATTTCCTGCAGCTTTATCCAATCTGCCCACCTTCATCAATATGTTGTGTCACTTCTTCATGCCTATACCTTTCCCAGCCTGCTGTCATGGCCATGCCAGATTCTTAGATAGGCACATGAAAGAAAGTACAGGAGCTAAGCACTCCATCAATCTTAGAGCGGGTTAAAAGGCTGGGACATCGTGGGACAAAGGGCTTGTACTCTGCTATACCTTTCTATTTTCCATATTGATCTCAAATCAGTTTCAGCATCCCTTGTGAACATTCAAAATGCTTCCCAATGCTGCCTCTCACGTATACTCCATCCTGGGAGGATTTAAATTACTACCTGAATAACAGCAAAGCTACTTCCTAGGACACAGTCATATTCCTCCACGTAGAACAGAGAAGAAACAGTACATGGAGAGCTATGTCAGAGAGTTAGATTGATCTTAGAGTAGGTTAAATGGTCAACAGAACATCATGGGCTGAAGGGCCTGTACTGCGCTGTACTGCTCTAACAGTTCATCAACCCCCGTTCTGATCCTGCTAGCATTCAAATAGAGGCAGACAAAATGCTGGAGAGACTCAGCTGGTCAGGCAGCATCTATGGAAATGAATAAACAGTTGATGTCTCAGGCCGAGACCCATCATCAGGACTGGAAAGGAAGGGGGAAGATGCCAGAATAAGGAGGGGAGGGGAAGGAGGACAAGCTGGAAGATGACAGGTGAAGCCAGGTGGGTGAAGAGGGAGGGGATGAAGTGAGAAGCTGGGAGGTGATGGGTGGAAAAGGCAAAGGGCTGGAGGAGGAGGAGGAGTCTAGTAGGAGAGGAGAGTGGACCATGGGAGAAAGGGAAGGCAGGGCACCAGGGGAGGTGATAGGCAGGTGAGAAGAAGAGGTAAGAGGCCGGAGTGGGAAATTAGAGAAGAGGAAGGAGGACGGGGAAATGAAGAACAAAAATATTTCACGGCATCCAACTGACTGCAATTTGGCCCCTTTCCAGTGCGGATCCTTCCTCCCGGTTCTCTACCTTTACACCGGCTGCCCCACTCTGCTTCCCATACACGTCGACTACAAGCGGTGTGAAAGAGCAGTCACCGGTGCAGGGGCCCTGCTCCCGGGGAGAGTGACCCGCCCGGGGACACTAGGGACCGACCCGAGGTAGAAGTCAACTCGGCACCCATCCCGGGACAGAGACAGCCCCGGTACCCTCCCCCCCAGACCGCTGTCACCACCGCCCCGACACCAGCCTGCACTCACCGACGCCCGCCGATCCCGGTATCCCGCTCCTTCACCTGACAACCAGCACTTCCGGGTGGCAACAGGTGCAGCAACCGCCGCCGCAGCAGCTGAGCGCTGCGCATGCGTCCCCAGCCCCGACGTGCTGCGCATGCGCTGCCGCTGGGTATCCTGGAGATTGTAGTATTTCCGACCGGACACCCGAAACTCACGCCGAACTCAACAAGCCAGGCTGTAATTGTGGAGGTGTGGGCGTAAAATGCTGTGTTGTATATATGTGCTGGAGAACATAATTATGTAATTCTGGAGAAGGCGCTAGGCCAAAATGTAGCAACTGTGGAGGGGCGCAATAGTTCTGCTGAAGCAGAGTGTTCTGTGAATCAGAAAGCCGCGAAAGTTCGGGGAGAGGCTCTTCTAGAAAGCAAAGACCTATTAATGTCAGAATACAGACAGGTTAAAGCCAATGTGTACATTGCATGATTTTCAAGATTCAGGATTGTTTAATGTAATTTCCTGTATAAAAGTGCAAAGGAGAACGAAATAATTGTTACTCCGGATCCGATGCGGCACAGAAAAACACAAAAGATAAAGAACACAATAATTTTTTTTAAAAAACACAATAGATGTAAGTACATAAGATAGCTTATATAGGTTGATTGTATGCCCACAAAGCGATGCTACGCTGTTAAAGTTCAAAGTTCAAACTTTGACAAACAGTCTATCAGCAGGGTATGTGAATTGAATTGACTATTTCTTACAGCTTCACATACATTAGGAGTAAAAATCTTTACATTATGTCTCCATCTAAATGTGCAATTATAGTAATTTATAATAATTTATAATAAATAGGACAGTCAATGTAACATAGAT
This sequence comes from Mobula birostris, assembly GCF_030028105.1. Taxonomy (NCBI): domain Eukaryota; kingdom Metazoa; phylum Chordata; class Chondrichthyes; order Myliobatiformes; family Myliobatidae; genus Mobula; species Mobula birostris. Next base: position 4,760,362 of record NC_092375.1, on the reverse strand, counting down.
ATACACTCAAATCAGTGTGAGTTAATCTGTCTGATGGCCTGGTGGAAGAAGCTGTCCCGGAGCCTGTTGGTCCTGACTTTTACGCTGCAGTACCATTTCCCGGATGGTAGCAGCTGGAATAGATTGTGGTTGGGGCGACTCGGGTCCCCAATGATCCTTCGGGCCGTTTTCTCACACCTGTCTTTGTGAATGTCCTGAATCATGGGAAGTTCACAACTACAGATGCGCTGGGCTGTCCGCACCACTCTCTGCAGAGTCCTGCGATTAAGGGAGGTACAGGTCCCATACCAGGCAGTTATGCAGCCAGTCAGGATGCTCTCAATTGTGCCCCTGTAGAAAGTTCTCAGGATTTGGGGACCCATACCAAACTTCCTCAACTGTCTGAGGTGAAAGAGGCTCTGATGTGCCTTTTTCACCACACAGCTGGTGGGTACAGACCACGTGAAGTCCTCGGTGATGTGGACGCCGAGGAACTTAAAGCTGTTTACCCTCTCAACCCCAGATCCATTGATGTCAATAGGGGTTAGCCCATCTCCATTCCTCCTGTAATCCACAACCAGCTCCTTTGTTTTTGCGACATTGAGGGAGAGGTTGTTTTCTTGACACCACTGTATTAGAGGTAGGCCACCTCATTATTGTTTGAGATTAGGCCAATCAGTGTAATGTTGTCGGCAGATTTAATTAGCAGATTAAAGCTGTGGGTGGCAATACAGTCATGGGTATACAGGGAGGGGGCTTAGTACACAACCCTGAGGGGCTCCTGTGTTGAGGGTCAGAGAGGTAGAGGTGAGGGAACCCACTCTTACCACCTGTTGGCAATCGGACGGGAAGTTCTGCTGAGGTCAATAGCCACCTCCTTTATCGTGTTGGCGTTAAGGAAGAGGTTATTTGTCTGGCACCGGGCCTCGGGCTCTTCCACCTCTCCTCTGTAGGCCATCTCATCATTGCTGGTGATGAGCCCTGCCCCCCCCCCACCACTGCCGTGTCATCAGTCATCAGCAAACTTGACAATGGGATTTTATAACAAAGAATTCATTGATAGTTGATTGTTGATAAACTAACATTTGTTACTTTCATGTCAGGTGTGGTAAATTGTACAACACAAACTAAAAGCAGGACAGAAAAAATTAAAATTAATTTAAACTAAAAGCTGCAGAAAAAATATCCAGAGATAAAAGACTTAACTCTAGAAGTTATTAATGATGCCTTATAAGAAGAGTAAATAATATTCAGACTGCAAAGAAGCGTTTTAATGGTTTTTTTCCTTTTTTAATCTTACAATGGAATGCTCTAAGTTTTTGAGCTAATGGTCAGATTTTAATACTCATAGGACAATGTGAGGTTCTAGTGACACAAATGTGAATGGGGTGGTGATGGAAGGAAAGTCTTTGATGTGCTTGAATGATGCTCAGTAGCTGGTGGTAACGAACGTTACGCTGCTTTGCCAACCACCAAAGAAGCATCATCTACAGAGTCAACATTTTATGTGTTTTGCACAAGATTTCCAGCATCAGCAAAATTCCTTGTCTCCTGAGTTCCAATACTGCACATACAGTACAAAGAATTTATGTGGCTGGCCACTGGGAGATTAGAAGACAGCTTCGCCGACTGCCTATGCTCCAGCTGCCAGAAAAAGCGAGATCTCCCAGTGCAACCCATTTTAATTCCACTTCCCATTCCCATTCTGAAATGTCTGTCCATGGCCTCCTCTACTGCTGCGAAGAGGCCACAATCATGTTGAAGGAGCAACGCCTTATATTCTGCCTGGGTAGCCTCCAACCTGATGGCATGAACATTGATTTCTCAAACTTTTAGTAACGGCCCCCCACTCTCTTTCACTATTCTCCATTCCTGTTTCCCTCTCTCACCTTATCTCCTTACCTGCCCATCACCTCCCTCTGGTGCTTCTCCCATTTTCCTTTCTTCCACGGTCTTCTGTCCTCCTATCAAATTCCAGCCCTTTATCTCTTTCACCAATCGACTTCCCAGCTCCCTACTTCACCACTCCCCCTCTCCCGGTTTCACTTATCACCTAGTATTTCTTCCTCCCCTCCCCCATCTTCTCATCTTTTTTTCTCCAGTCCTGCCAAAGAGTCTCGGCCTGAAACGTCGACTGTACTTTTTTCCATAGGTGCTGTCTGGCCTGCTGAGTTCCTCCAGCATTTTGTGTGTGTTGCTTGGATTTCCAGCGTCTGCAGATTTTCTCTTGTTTGTGAACAAAACTTATTTTTTATTTCTAATTTTTTCACTACTTATTTAACAAATATACACACACTGTATATATACTTACCATAATTCACAGTTTTTCCTATTATTGTCTACTACATTCTACTACTACCATGAAGTTAACAGATTTCCCCACATATGCCAGTGATAGTAAACCTGATTTGTTTCTGATTTTGACGCATGTTGTAAAAATTTGTTTTCCACGGTCCATGTTCCCATTCTTTTAGCTCAACTACTGGAGCACTGAGGCAAAGAATCTTTTAAAATTCAGTGCCACGACTCCAACACAGTTCACAGAGAGGAGACACAAGACACTGCAGATACTGGAATCTGAGGCAAAATATAAACTACTGGAAGAACTCATGTTCTCAGTATTATTTTGGGATTATTCGCACAATTTGACTTCTTTTGCACAGCACATTGTTTGTTTGTCAGTCCTTGTCTGTTTATGTATACTTTATGTGAAATTCTATTAAATTTCCTTTTTCGTGCAACAACAATCCTGCATTTAACATCAGTAAGACCAAGGAATATGGTTATATGGAATTGATTGTGGACTTCAGGAAGGGGAAGTTGAGGGATCACACACCAGTCCTCATTGAGGAATCAGCAGTGGAAAAGGTGAGCGGTTTCAAGTTCCTGGGTGTCAACATCTCAGAAGATCTACCCTGGGTCCAATATATTGATGCAATTACAAAGAAGCCATGACAGTGGCTATATTTTATTCAGAGTTTGAGGAGACTTGATATGTCGACAAAGACAGTTGCAAACTTTTACAGATGCGTTGTGGAGAGCATTCTAACAGCTTGCATCACTGCCTGGTATGGAGGGGGCACCGAACAGGATTGGAAAAAGCTGTGGGAAGTTGCAAACTCAGCTAGTTTCATCATGGGCACCGGCCTCCCTTCTCACCAGGGGGGGGTACAGGAGACTGAAGACACACACTCAGTGTTTTAGGAACAGCTTCTTCCCCAACGCCATCAGACTTCTGAAACAACCCATTAACATTATATTTCTTAATGTCATTTATAGTTTTTTTTTAATATATTGCTCTACACTGCTGCTGCAAAGGAACAAATTTCATGACATGTGTGAATGATAATAAACCTGATTCGAATTCTGATTCCAATACTAGTTTTACATTAAATGCTAATGTCTTTGTCCCATAGTTCTCCACTATTTTCTGGAAGCTTTCTGTGCATTCATCCATGAAGCCAAACACAAAATATTCATACTAATCCATTTTGACTCTGACCTATATCCCTCTGAACCTTTCCTAGCCATGTACCTGCCCAAATGTTGTAATTTGTTACTGCCTTTCCATAGATGCTGCCTGACCTGCTGAGCCTCTCCAGTATTTTGAGTGTGTTGCTCTGGGTTTCCAGCATCTGCAGAATCTCTTGTATTTACATTGTGATTTGTACTCACCTCCCCCAACACCCTGCCCCCATATCAGAATCAGAATTAGTTAGATGGCCTGGCTGAGAAATAGCATCACTATTAGGTTTAATATCACTGGCATATGTTGTGAAATTTGTTGTTTTGTGGCAACAGTACAGTGCAATATGCATTAATAAGCACTGTAAGTTAATATAAGAAATATATACATAAAAATAAATTCTAAAAAGTAGTGCAAAGAGAGAGAAAAATAATTTGACAATGTACAATGGTTAACTATCCAGTCAGGAATCTGACGGCAGAGAAGGAACTCTCATGAACACTCCCGTTGCCCTCCACACAAAAATCCTTGCCCCTCCAATCATTGACAATAAATTTTGTAGAGGCATCGGAGAGGGTCCAGAGATTCACAAGAATCATTCTGGGAGTGAAAAGGTTCATGTATGAAGAGTGTTTGATGGCTCTGTGCCTGTACTTGCTGAAGTTTAGAAGAATGCAAAGGGATCTCATTGAAACCTATCGCATATTGAAAGGCTTGGACAGAATTGATATGGAGAGGATGCTTCCTATAGTGAGGGAGTCTAGGACCAGAGGGTAAAACCTCAGAATAAAGAGATGTCTATCTAGAAAAGAGATGAGAATGAGTTTCTTTCACAAGAGGTGAGTGAATCAGTGGAATTCATTGCCACAGACGGCTGTGGGGGCCACGTCTTTGAGTATATTTAAAGCAGAAGTTGATTAGTTCCTGATCAGTCAGGATGTCAACAATGACAGGGAGAAGGCAGGAGAATGGAGTTGAGAGGTGTAACAAATCAGCATGATGGAATGGCTCGATGGGCTGAATGGCCTAATTCTGCTCCTATGTCTTATGGTTTATTAAACTCAAAGTCAGTCTTTTCCCTTGTTACCTTAATCCTATGCCCCTGGTTTTAAACGGTGTAACCTTGTGAAAAAGTTTGTCTGCCACTTCCTCATTCCCCATTTTCCCTGTCTCTGTCTATAACGGACCCACATTAACTTTTTCTTGCTCTGGTACTCTATAAGACCATCCGATATCGGAGCAAAATTGGGCCATTTGACCCATCAAGTCTGCTCTGCCATTTCATCATGTCTGATCCAATTTTCTTCTCAGCCTCAATCTCCTCCCTTCTTCCCATAACTCTTCGTGCCCTGACCAGTCAAGAATCTGTCAATCTCTGCCTTAACTATACATAAAGACTTGGCCTCCACAGCTACTTGTGGCAAAGAATTCCACAGATTCACCACTCTCTGGCTAAAGAAATTCCTCCTCAACTCTGGTCTAAAAGGATGTCCCTCCATTCTGAAACTGTCCCCTCTGAGACTTTCCCAGCACAGGAAACATCCTCTCCACATCCACTCTATCAAGGCCTTTCACTATTCAATAGGTTTCAATGAGGTCACCCCTCATTCTTTTGAATTCTAGTGAATACAGGCTCAGAGCCATCAAACGCTCTTCACATGACAGGCCATCCAATCATGAACCTCCTTTGTGTGTGAGTTATACATACAGTGTTGTGCACCTTGGTCCGGAGGAACATTGTTTCATTTGGCGGTATACATGTGCAGAGTTTAAAAACAATAAATTGACCTTGAATGTTAACTGTTTATTCCTCTCTACAGACGCTGCCTGACCTGCTGAGTTCCTCCAGCATTTTGTGTATGTTGCTAAGGATCTCTCAATGGCTGGAACTAGAACTGACTAATGTGGTGGGTGGTGCCATCTCCCTTTCCCAGTCCTGAACTGGGTTATAATGCACTTCAGATGTCTCATGAAGACTCCTCCGGTCCAGGTGACTTACCTACAGAACCTTCTCTCTAATTATGGTATGGTAACTTTACACACTTCATGGAAGTAGCACTTTCTCTTTCCTTAGCAAATTCCTTTCCTGAATTCCCAAATGAGACACAGTGGATCTCTCTTGGGGCGCTAGATGGAGTAGGTCGCATTTTGGCTTTGCTCTGTTCATTTTTCAATCTTCTTACCACCCTTTTACTCAAATGTGGGTGGTGTTTTGAATTCCTTTTTCATTGGAGACTAGCCTTCAAGAAAGATGGGGATAGGAAAATGTCTAGATAGCTTTCTGGCTGTCTATTGACCAGATTTCGAGCTTTTTTTTTTGGGGTGGGGGTGGGATTATTTTTAGTTTGATTTTTTTCCATCTGGACTGATCCAAAACTACAAATATGTCTGAATTGTCGTAACTTCCGTTTCCTCTTTAAACCATTTTCCCGTTTCCTGATTCATGAGTTTCCTATGCAGTAAAGTTAACCCTTTACATACCATATGGTTTATTCAAGTACAATGGATAATATTATTAACTTTGTTTCATGGAATACGAATGGTTTGAATCATCCTATTAAATGGAAGAAGATTTTTAAAGATAGATTGAACGCTCAGATTATCTTTGCCCAGGAGACTCATGTAAGGAAGGAGGGAGGATAATCAGCATTTTTTTTTTAGGTTTTGGAAAGACTAACAACTTCACTCTAATTCACAGGCTAAGATGAAAGCAGTCTCTATTTTTATAGATTCCTCGATTTCATTTGTTCACTATGAAACAACTTCAGACCCAAATGGTAGATTTCTGTTAATTACTGGTTTACTTTATAACCAAAAAGTTGTTATGTTTAATATCTATGCACCAAATATCAATTATCCTGAATTCTTTAAGCATTTATTTGCATCTCTTTCTAATTTAAATGAATATACATTGATAATAGGCGGAGATTTTAATTGTTGCCTGAGTCCCTCGATGGACAGGTCTGTGCCTAGTCAGGTACTTCCAAACAAATCCGCTATTTTTATCAATTCCTTTTTGGTTGACTCCAGAATTTTAGAAGTTTGGAGGTTTTTCATCCTAACGATAAACGTTCACATTCTTTTCTCATGTATATCATAATTACTCCAGAATTGACTACTTTTTCATTGACTCTCGATTAGTTTCATCTGTTACTGCCTGTGAGTACGATGCAATTGTCGTCTCTGATCATGCGGCCCTGAAACTAACAATCAAATTAACTGATGTAACTTTCAGTGCTAGACAATGGCAGTTCAATTCTACTTTGCTTCAGGACTTAAATTTTGTTAACTTTATTAAAGAACAGATTGCCTTTTTCTTCTCAACTAATTTTACGGAAGAAATTTCCAGTGGGATATTATGGGACACTTTTAAAGCATATATCCGTAGGCAATTATTCCATGTTCTGCTAGACTGAAAAAATGAATTAATAATGAAATATATACATTGGTTGATAAGATTAAAGAAATTGATAAAAAATATTCTGTTGCTCCTAATTTGGAGCTTTACAAAAAGAGAGTTGAACTTCAGATGCAACATAGTTTGTTATTAACATCCCCAATTGAAAATCAATTGCTTAAATCTAAGAGTCAATTTTATATACATGGTGATAAATCGGGTAAATTACTGGCCAACCAATTGAAAGCTGCTTCGGCTAAATGTCAGATTATTAAAGTTCGTAAACGGGATGGTATTTTGACGGTTGATCATGATGAAATTAATAAATCTTTTCAAGAATTCTATACCTCTTTATACCAATCAGAATTTCCTGACGATTCTACCATAATGCATGAATTTTTAAGAAGATTGAATATTCTGAAATTACCACTTAATGTTTAACATTAGATGCATCTATTATGGAAGAAGAAATAAAGAAAGCAATTTCCTCGATGAATTCTGGTAAAGCACCCGGCCTGGATGGGTATACAGTAGAATTTTTAAAATCTTTTTCAAGTCTACTTTCTCCTTGGTTATGTAGAATTTTTAAGGATGCCTTGCTAGTGGGTAAATTACCACAATCTTTTTATGAAGCATCTATTTCTTTAATTCCTAAAAAAGATAAAGACCCCACTGAATGTGCATCATATAGACCTATATCCTTGATAAATGTGGACTCTAAAATTTTTTCCAAAGTATTAGCAATTAGATTGGAAAATGTATTGCCACATATTGTTTCTGATGACCAGACAGGAGTTATTAAAAATCGTTATCCGTATTTTAATGTTAGGAGGTTGATGAACATTGAATATATTTCCTCATCTAAAACTCCAGAATGTGTTATTTCACTTGACGCCGAGAAGGCGTTTGATAGAGCTGAATGGGAATATTTATTTAACATCCTTGAGAAATTTAATTTTAGCCCAAAATTCATATCTTGGATTAAATTGATATATCATATACTTCTGGCTTCTGTACTTACTAATAATCAGAGATCCCCCTTTTCTAGGCTTTTTCAAGGTGCTAGACAGGGCTGTCCTTTCAGCTCTTTACTATTTGATATCGCCTTGGAGCCCTTGGCAACCGTTCTTCGTGATTCACCCAATCTATTTGGCATTATTCGTGGGAATGAGACTCATAAGGTATCATTATATGCAGATGACCTGTTACTATACATCTCTAATCCAGAGAAATCCATCCCTGCAGTAATATTACTACTTGCTCAGTTTAGTAGTTTTTCTGGTTATAAATTGAATCTTAATAAGAGTGAGCTTTTTCCATTAAATATGCAAGTTCCAATCTATAAACAACCTCCATTTAGACTGGTTACTAATCATTTTACTTATTTGGGTGTTAAAATTACTAAGAAGCATAAGGATCTATTTAAAGTTAACTTTTTACCCTTAATTGATCATGTTAAACAACTATTAACGAAATGGTCCCCATTGTCCCCATCATTGATTGGTCAAATCAATGCTATTAAGATAATTATTTTACCTAAATTTCTGTATCTATTTCAGACGGTACCAATTTTCATCTCTAAATCCTTTTTTGATATTATTACTGATTCTAAAATTTCTTCATATATATGGCAGAATAAAAATCCTAGATTAAGAAATATTTACAGAAATCAAAAAAGGATGGTGGTTTGGCATTGCCAAACTTGAGATTCTATTATTGGGCAATTAATATTTGATAACTAACCTTCTGGACGCAAGATTTGGATGAAATTTAATGTCCACGATGGGTGAACCTTGAGTGTGAGTCTGTACGTCGTTCTCATTGGCTACTATTTTAGGGGCTTACTAAACTGAATAAACAAATTCAAGCAACACACATCAAAGTTGCTGGTGAACGCAGCAGGCCAGGCAGCATCTCTACGAAGAGGTACAGTCGACGTTTTGGGCCAAGACCTTCGTCAGGACTAGACAAATGATTACTGTGCTCCAATAATTAAACATACACTACAAATATGGTTTCAATTTCATAAATTTCTGGGATTAAATTCATCCTATCAAGTCCTATTATATCCAATTTTTTCTTCCAACCATCCAGAACTGATCAAGCCTTTCTTTTATGGAAAACGAAGGGAGTAATATGTTTTCGTGATTTATTCATGGATAATTGTCTCATGTTCTTTGAAAAGTTGTCTAATAAATATAATTTGCCTAGGTCACATTTTTTCAGATATTTACAGATTAGAAAGTTTTTGAAGGTTATTTTACCTACTTTTCCGATATAACATCAAATTGAAATTACAGAATTTTTTTTAGGTTTAAACCCCTATCAAGAGTTTAATAGCAATTGTTTATGATTTAATTACGAAAATACGTTTAGGTATGTCTGATAAAATTAAGAATGAATGGGAAAGAGAACTTCAGGTATCTTTACCCATAGAGAAATGGGAGAATATTCTCCAACTAGTTAACACTTCTTCAATGTGTGCTAGACACGCTTTGATACAACTTAAGGTGGTTCATAGGGCCCATATGTCCAAGGATAAGTTAGCTCGTTTTTATTGCCATATAAATCCTGTCTGTGACAGATGTACTTCTGAGGTAGCTTCCTTGACACATACGTTCTGGTTTTGCCCTCTTTTGGAAAAATATTGGAAAGACATTTTTGATATTATTTCAGTAGTTTTGCGTATTGATTTACAACCTCATCCTATTGCTGCAATTTTTGGATTACCAATGATAGACTTTATTCATGTATCCCCTTCAGCTTGTCGTTTGATTGCATTTGTTACATTAATAGCCAGAAGATCCATTTTATTTAAATGGAAAGATCCTAATCCCCTACTACATTTCAATGGTTTTCCCAAACTATAACATGTTTAAACTTGGAAAAAATTAGGAGTGGTATCACTGATCCTTTGGTTAAATTTGAAGAAACTTGGAGGTGATTTATTCAATATTTTCATGTGATGTAAGTTGACCTTTTCCGAATCCTTTTTAATAACTTTTTGTTTGTGTATAGAGCAGTGGAGTTAATGACAAAGAATGATTTTAACCGATGAAATATGGCAGCCCAGTTTCTGTTTTTTGTTTTGTTTTGTTTTGTTTTGTTTTTTTAGTGTAGGGGGTAAAAACTTTTTTAAAATCTTTTTCCTGTTCAGTTATTAAGAGATTGGGAGGTTTAAATTAAATATGTTACTTGGCGTCTGTGTCAGTATACGTTAACCGTTATTAGTGTAATCTCGATCTCTTTGTATCATTATCATTGTTATGTTTATCAATTTGAAACTCAATAAAAAAGATTGGAAAAAAAAAGACACGGTTTTCACCAGCTGATTTGAGTTGTAGACATGAGATAAAGAGACAGACATTCAATGTTTCTGGAGAAACGCCCAGACCGCAGGAATGCACACTCAGTGGCCACTTTATTAGATACCCCTGTATACCCTCTTGTTCATGCAAATATCTAATCAGCCAATCACATGACAGCAACTCAGTGCATAAAAGCATGCAGAGATGGTCAAGATGTTCAGTTGTTGTTGAGAGCAAACATCAGAATGGGGAAGAAATGTGATGTAAGTGACTTCAACATGGAATGATTGCTGGTGTCAGACAGGGTGGTTTGAGTATCTCAGAAACTGCTGATCTCCTGGGATTTTCACACACTACAGTCTCTAGAGTTTACAGAGAATGGTGTGAAAAACAAAAAAAATTAGTGAGTGACAGTTCTGTGGGTGAAAATGCTTTGTGAATGAGAGAGTTCAGAGGAGAATGGCCAGACTGGTTCAAATTGACAGGAAGGTGACAGTAACTCAAATAGCCACACGTTACAACAGTGGTGTGCAGAAGAGCAGCTCTGAATGCACGACTTGTTGAACCTTGAGATGCATGGGTTACAACAGCAAAAGACCACGGTGACCATTAGCAGACATCCCACCTCTCCAGGAAGTTCCATGAGTCTCCCGCATATTGACAGCAGCTCCCTGATGCCCACAAATTATATGTTCTTATACACCGTATCCCCGAAATCGATTTTTTTGAGAGGGAGAGAGAGAGGGAGCTTCCTGATTGGTCTCTCTTCGTGCTAAGTAGACCTATCAGTTTTCTCTGTGGGCGGGCTTTACAGTCGACCTCAATAATGACAGTGTTGCTCGCTGCACTGTTTGCAACAGTGACTTTTCTATTGCCCATGGTGGGTTAAAATGTAAACGACATGTTGAGGTAAACAGGTGTCATTCGTTCATTAGCATAGCTAACATTATTTAAACTAGCTGGCTAGCTGCTAAGGAGCTACACTATTAATGTCCTACGTGATGAAGCCAAACTCCCTGTACACCTGCTTAAATGTGTAATAGAATAAACATGATAATATAATATAACATAAGTACATATTTTAATATCACATTTTCTGCATATACCCAACTTGGTTTACAGATTAGATAGATAGATAGATCCCGGTGCAATCCGGGTCATATTACAATCGAGGAACGTGTCTGTAGACCGAATACTGAACTGTTTGCTGTTGGACTTCGGCCACATTCCACCGAGATACAACACTGGGCGGCACGGGAGGTTGTTCCTACCTGTGGCCATCGAACTTGCAGCTCCTCCCTCAGACACCCTGAGCCAATAGACTGGTCCTGGACTTATTTTCCATCTGGCATAGTTTGCATTTTGTTGTTTGATTGTTTGTGGTTTTTGTATTTCTATATTTATGCTCTATTCTTGGTTGGTGCGGCTGTAACGAAATCCAATTTCCTTCGGGATCAATAAAGTATATCTATCTATCTATCTATCTATATACCCAACTTGGTTTACAGATTAGACAAAATCCCTAAACAAAGTATTACATACACCCTTGGAGGTCGACCGGGGGGGTGGGATATGAGGTTGCGGGGAGCGGGGGTGCTACCTCCCTGAAATGAGTTTTTGCAGGGTGGGATGCCTGCATTAGGTACAGGAGGTAAAGTGGCCACTGAGTGTATGTAGCCCCCAACCACATGCAATGCCGATCCCAATCCCAAGTAGCCCCGCCCGTGCTCCTGCCTGGGACAAACCAGCACCCCTATTCACGCGTACCACCAGCCCGCGGGCGCCCGCCGTGTGAATGGGATCGGGCCTCGCCCACACGGTTCATTGATAACCCCAGCGCGCAGATGACGTAAGGACGCTGCGGGGAGGGGGTGTGGTCAAGGCGTTGCCATAGTTTCGGTAAACAGAACAACGGTCGCGTTGATAGAGGGGAGAGGAAGGAAAAGAGAGGGTTCAAGGAGGAAGAGAGAGAGAGAGAGAGAGAGAGAGAGAGAGGGGGGAGGGGCAGGGGGACAGGGAGAGAAAGACAGGAGAGTGGGAGAGGAAAGGGAAGGAGCAGGAGAGAGAGGTTGAGATAGAGGGGAAGGAAAAGCAAGAGACGAGAAGGCCAGATAAAGGAAAAGCAGCTGTAGAAGTTTACAGAGAGAATCACAGCGGGAGATAGAGGGTAAAATCAGTGTTGTGGTGTGATTGAAGAAAAAGATAGAGGCATTAAGAGAGAAAAGGAGTGAGAAAGACAGATAAAAGAAGGAATGGGGAGCGATAGAGAGAGGATTAGAGGCAACAGGGAAGAATAAATGATTGACTTGGGTAGTTAAGGACACAGTGAAATAAAGGGAGTTTATTTGGGAAAGAGTGATAGAGAGGGATAAAGAAAAAACCAATAGAGAGGGGAATAGAGAGAAAGGATAGACTGAATAAGAGAGTAGTGGAAAGGAGTGTTAGAGGGCTAGAGGAAGACAGGACATAGTGTGAGGTCTCTGAGAGAGAGTGAGATAGGAAAAAGTGTGAGCTCTGACACCGAGACATTTGCGGTCCGAACAGGTGAGAGTGTGTGGCGGGAAACCTGAGCTAGCAGCATTATGTCACTGACTGAATCTGAGGATCTGGAAGAAGAACAGGGGCCTTATCTAGGGGTGAGTTTACTCATTGCTTAATTCCTGACTGATCAATCCATAGGGGTAGGCCAAGGAAGGGTCTCAGACTGAAAGGTCCATTATCCCAAACAACACACACACACACAAAATGCTGGAGGAACTCAGTCGGCCAGGCACCATCTGTGGAGTGAACAGTGGATGTCTCAGGGCAAGACCCTTCTTCAGGACTGGAAAGGATGAGGAGAAGTCAGAGTAAGGAGGTGAGGGAGGGGAAGAATAAATAAAAGGTGATAGATGAAACTGGGAGGGGGGGAGGAGAGAAGTAAAGAGCTGGGAAGGCAATTGGTGAAAGAGATAAAGGGCTAGAGAAGAGGGAATCTGATAGGAGAGGACATAAGGCCATGGAAGACAGGTAAGGGGGAGAAGCACCAGAGGGAAGTGATGGGCATGTGAGGAGATGTGATGAGAGAGGGTATCAGGAATGGGACTGATGAAGGGGGGCAATTACCAGACATCCGAGAGTCCGTCCAATAATCTCTTTGACCCTCTACCATCAGGCAGGAGGTACCGTAGCATTGGGACAAGGACTGTTAGGATGGGAAACAGCTTCCTCCCCCAAGTCGTGAGATGACTGAACTCCCTGCCACCAGCCAGGTCTCATCATGCCAGTAGCATTATACCGTTTACCTTTTTAACTTGTGAAGTAAATGCACCTCATTATTTGCTAACTGATTTGCGGTAAGATTACTTTGTGTGTGTGAGTTATGCGTACTGTGTTATGCAGCTTGGTGCAGAGGAACATTGTTTCATTTGGTATATACATGCGTACGGTTGAATGACAATAAACCGACCTTGAATGTTAACTGTTTATTCCTCTCTACAGACGCTGCCTGGCCTGCTGAGTTCCTCCAGCATTTTATGGGTGTTGCTAAGTGGTGCAGTCTCCCTTCCCCAGACCTGAACTGGGTTACTATGCACTTCGGAGCACACCTCTATCATAGAGGACTGAGATCAGCCACCCATTTCCCCTTTTTCCCTCCTCACCTTGACACAGTTCTGGCAGCAATCAAGACTGGAACTGTTTCAGAATCCGAATCAGGTTTATTATCAGTGACACCAGAGATTCTGCAGGTGCTGGAAATGTTGAGCAACTCACACAGAATGCTGGGGGAGCTCGGCAGGTCCAGCAGCGCCTATGGCAGTGAATAAACAGTCTATGTTTTGGGCTGAGACTGGAAAGGAAGGGGGCAGAAGCCAGAACAGTCAAGCCACGGTTTAAGAGCGTCAGAGGCAGAAGGGAGATCTGTGAGAAGTTGATAGGTGAGACCAGTTGAAGGGAAAGGTGAGTGGGTGAGGGAAAGGGGATGAAGTAAGAAAGGGATTCCTTCCTCTGGTTCACCTCCTTCCCTTTCTTCTATGACCCACTGTCCTCTCCTAATAGATTTCTCCTTAGGCCTTTACCTCTTTCACCTATAACCTCTCAGTTTATCACATCATCCCCATCCCCCACCCACCCACCTTCCCGCTCACCTGGTCTCACCTGGCACTCTGTCCCCTCCCCACCACTTTCTTATTCTGGCTTCTGCCCTCTTCCTTTCCAGTACGAATGAAGGGTCTCACCCCGAAATGTCGACTGTTTATTCCCTTTCTTAGGTGCTGAGTTCCTCCAGCATCCTGTGTCTGTTGCTCTGGATTTCCACCATCTGCGGAGTGCAGAATCTCTGGTGTGCGTGTTCCTCGACAGTGCTTTTCTCAGCCTTCCTTCTATGCAGAGCAGCATCTCTCAGAGTCAAACTTTTTAACCTGCTTGTGCCAATGGTTCTTATGCCAGGAATATGAAGGTGAGCGGAATGCAGATAACGAGAGGCATGGGCAAGGGAAAGCGGTGCTGCCCAGCGGGGACACCTATGAAGGATCCTATGAGCATGGCAAAAGACATGGCATGGTAAGAACGTCGCTAAATGGCTACTGTTCACACTGACGCACTGACAGGCACTTCGATTCAAAGGGCAAGCAGCACCAGCCCACACAGCGCCTGGTTAGTAGGGTCATTGGTCATTGTAGATTGCCCTGTGATGAAACTGGGGTGAAATAGGTGGGTTGCTGGGCAGTGTGGCTCCTCAACTTCACTCACCCCATCACCGAGCTGTTCCCACCACCTATGGACTCACTTTCAATGACCCTTCATCCCATGTTGTCAATATTTATTATTTATTTAGTCTTATTATTTTGGGTTTTTGTATTTGCACAGTTTGTTGTCTTCTGTACATTGGTTGTTTGTCCATCTAATTGTGTGAGGTTTTTCATCGATTCTATTGTGTTTCTTTGTATTTACTGTGAATGCCTGCAAGAAAATGAATCTCGGGGTTGTATATGGTGACATGTATGTACTTCGTTAATAAATGTACTTTGAACCTTGAACACAGCACTAGGATTATTCCTTTTAATACTCTGCATTATCATTGTTCTGTGTATGAAGAGTAGACTTTGTGGTGATTCTGATGGTATACAAAATATTGATTAAAAATTCATTGATCTTAAACATTAATCCTGTTTCGCTCTCAACAAACTCTGCTGAGTATTTCCAGCATGTTCCCTTTTATTCATTGTGGGCAGAATTCACTCCAGTTTGTGCTCAGCTCTCACACCAAGCCAACTCACTCAACCCCATTCCACCTATCTACATTCAAGCTCACTCAAACATGATTCTTTCCAGCCTTTCCCGCATAGTTTTACCCCATCCAAATCCCACTTCCCACCCTTTTCTCTACAACTTCATCCCATCCAACACAATTTCTGCTGCGTCACCTCAGAAGCAATCACTATTGCAGCTCAGGATGTTAGAGTTCAGAATTCAATTCTGGAGCTGTCTGTAAGAAATTTGTACATCCTTCCCCTGAGTGCATGGGTTTCATCAATGTCCTACTGATTAGGTTAATTGGTCATTATAAATGGTGCTGTGATTCATCACCATCATTATGTGCCATGTTGTATGACGTAGGTGATCATGCTCTTGAACCAAGATGGTTCTTGGCAAAGTTTTCTACAGAAGTGGTTTGCCATTACCTTCTTCTGGGTGGGTGGCCCCAGCTATTATCAATACTCTTCAGGGATTGTCTGCCTGGCATCAGTGGTCACATAACCAGGACTTGTGATGTGCACCAGCCTCTCACACAACCATCCACCACATGCTCCTATGGCTTCACGTGACCCTGATCGAAGGTGGGGGGTGGGGAGCTAAGCAGGTGGCTCACGGAGGGAAGGAGTGTCTTACACCTCATTTGGTAGAGACACATCTCCACCCTGCCACCCAATGATTAGGCTAGGGTTAAATAGATGATTTGCTGGGCAGTGGGCTCGATGGGCCAGGAGGCTGATTCCACACACTGTCTCTAAATAAAAATAATCTTCATCCCCACCCAAACCAGACCACGCAACACATCCAGATTTGGAGTTAATCCCATGTCTAAAGTACAACGCTGACCTGTGGGGGCTCTCTCATTACTCACAAAGCATGAGGTGATTACCCTCTCACACTCATAGTCAGGCTGTTGGCACCAGCTGTAAATGTCAATCCTATTTCAAAGACTCTGATTTATGTTGCAGGGAACATACAGATTTAAGAACGGAGCACGTTATGTGGGAGAATACTTGCAGAACAAAAAGCATGGACAGGGAATCTTCTACTATCCGGATGGGTCTAAGTACGAAGGTGATGTTTCATTGTCACATTATACAGCAAGCAGCAAATTGTGTGTATTTTACAGTAGGAAGGATTTTGAGGCTTTACCATTACGCTGCCTGGATTAGAGGGCATGTGTTATATTGAGAGGTTGGACAAGCTTGGGTTGTTTTCTCTGGAACCAGGGGAGACTGAGGAGAGAAATGATAGAGGTTTGTAAGATTGTGAAATGCATTGATAGAGGAGACAGGCAATATCTTTTTCCCAGGGTTATTAGAGGGCATGCATTTAAGGTGGTTGGGGGGGGTAATTTCAAAGAAGATGAGAGGGGCAAGTCTTTTACACAGAGATGGTGGATGCCTGTAATGTGGTGGTAGAGGCAGATACATTAGGGACTTTTATGAGGCATCTAGATAGGCACATGAATGTGAGGAAAATGGAAGGATATAGACATTGTGTAGGCAGAAAGGATTAGTTTATTAGCCATTTGATTACTAATTTAATTGGTTCAGCACGTCACTGTGTCCCAAAGGGCCTGTTCCTGTGCTGTACTGGTCTATCTTCTCTGTTAATCATCAGAACAGTGTAAAACAATAAACAGTATTGTGCTTCACTCACCCAAACTGAGCACCGTAACCGAAGTTCAAAGTGTGGGGGTGACACCATCTGTGTTCCTACATGAAGCAAGAATCAAGATTTAGGCCTCAACCATTCAATTCAGATAATTACATTTTGTTTCAACAAAATGAAATGGTGAGGAGCAGAGTCATCGTACAACATTGAGAAGGAGTGATCTGGTGTTGTAACACTATTAAAAGCTACTTTGAAGTGTGATATAGGCTGTAAAGCCAGAAGAAAGGAAATTGCAAGGCAGTTAGGCTGACTTCAGTGGTTGGGAAGAGGTTGGAGTCCATTATTAAGGAGGAGATTTCAGGGAACTTGGAGCCCCATGGTAACGTCGGTCAAAGTCAGCATGGTTTCTTTAAATGGAAATCTTGCCTGACAAATCTGTTGGAATTCTTTGAGGAAATAATAGGCAGGGTAGACAAAGGAGAGTCAGTTGATGTTGCTTACTTGGATTTTCAGAAGTTCTTTGACAAGGTACCACATATGAGGCTGCTAAATAAGATAAGAACCCATGATATTACAGGGAAGATACAGGAATGGATTGAAAGTTGGCGCTTGGCAGGAGGTAGAGTGGGAATTCTGATTGGCTGCTGGTGATCAGTATTATGCCACAGGGGCCAGTGGTGAGACCAGTTCTTTTCATGTTAGACCCTATGCCAATGATTTGGATGACAGAATTGATGTCCTTGTGTCTAAATTTGCAGATGATACAAAGTTAGGTGGAGAGCCAGAGAGTGTTGAGTAATCGGGGAGTCGTCAGAAAGACTGGGGTAGATTGGGAGAATGGGCAAAGAATTGGCAGATGGAATATAATGCAGGGAAGTACATGGTCATGCACATTGGTGGAATGATTAAAGGCATAGACAATTTTATAAATGGGGAGAAAACACAAAAATCAGAGGTGAAAAGGAACTTGGGAGTCCTTGTGCGGTATTACCTAAAGGTTACCTTGCAGATTGAGTCGGTGGTGAGGAAGGCAAATGCAATGTTAGCATTCATCTTGAGAGGGCTAGAATATATAAGTAAGAATGTAATGCTGAGGTTTTATAAGGCATTGGTCAGACCGCACTTAGAGTATTCTGAGCAGCTTTGGGCCCCTGTCTAAGAAAAGACGTGCTGGCATTGGAAAGGGTCCAGACGAGGTTCACAAGAATGATTCTGGGAATGAAAGGGTTAAGGTATTAGGACAGTTTGATGGCTCTGGGCCTGTACTCGCTGAAGTTTAGAAGAATGAGGAGGGATCTCCTTGAAACCTATCGAATATTGAAAGGACTAGATAGAGAGGACGTGGAGAGGATATTTCCTACATGGGTAAGTCTGGAACCAAAGGACGCAGCCTCAGAATGGAAGGACATCAATTAAGAGCAGAGATGAGGAGGAATTTCATTAATCAGAGGGTGGTAAATCTGTGGAATTCATTGGCATGGTCAGCTCTAGTGCCAAGTCACTAAGTATATTTAAAGTGAAGGTTGATAAGTTCTTGGTTAGTCAGGATGTTAAAGGTTGTGGGTTGAAAGCAGAGTTTATAGAAGTGAGGCAAAGCAGCATCAACTTCACGGACCCTATGCAGATTACAGAGGAGGTATTAGCTGTCTTGAGACAAACTAGGATGGATTACTCCAATTATTAGAAGGTATTACAGCATGTCTATTCACACACTCATATATCTGTTCCGTTGGAATACCTTCTAATAACATTTTCACTTTTGATATTAGGCTCATTGGCCTATAATTTCCTGGTATTTTTAAAGCCTTTCCTAAGCAGCAGAACAACATTGGCTATCCTCCAGTATCCTCCAGTATCTCACCCGTCACCAAGGATGATTTAAATATCTCTGCGAGGGTCCTGGCAATTTGTTCCCTTGCCTCCCATAGGGTCCAAGGGAGCATTTTGTCAGGCACAGGAATTATCCACCCTAATTTGCCTCAAGACAGCAAACACCTCCTCCTCTGTAATCTGTATAGGGTCCATGAAGTTGATGCCTCTTTGCCTCATTTCTATAAACTCTGTTTTCAACCCATAACCTTTAACATCCTGACTAACCAAGAATTTATCAACCTTCACTTTAAAGGTAGTCAGCATGACTTCGTGCAAAGTAGATCATGTGGAACCAATCTTATAGAGTTTTTTGAGGAAGTTACAAGGAAAGCTGGAGAAGGCAAGGCAGCGGATTTTGTCTACATGGACTTTAGCAAGGAATTTGACAAGGCTCCACATGGGAGGTTGGTCTCAAAGGTTCAGTTACTCGGCATTCAAGATGGGGTGGTAAGTTGGATTAGACCTTGGCTTTGAGGGGGGAGCCAGAGAGTGGTAGTAGGGGGTTGCCTCTCTGACTGGAGGCCTGTGACTAGTGGTGTGCCACAGGGATCGGTGCTGGGTATATTGTTGTTTGTCGTCTATATCAATGGTCTGGATGATAATGTGGCTAACTGGATCAGCAAGTTTGCAGATGACACCAAAATAGTGTGCAGTGGACAACTGGAAAAATGGGCTGATAAATGGCAGATGGAATTTAATGCAAACAAGTGTGAGAATTTACACTTTGATAGGACCAACCAGGGTAGGTCTTACATGATGAACAGTAGGGCACTACGGAGTACAGCAGAACAAAGGGATCTGAGAATATAGGTCTATCATTCATTGAAAGTGACATCACAGATGGGTCGTAAAGAAAGCTTCTGGAATATTGGCCTTCATAAATCAATGTGTTGAATACAGGAGATATGACGTTATGCTGAAGTTGTATAAAACGTTAGTGAAGCCTAATTTGGAGTATTGTGTGCAGCTTTGGTCACCTACCTACAGGAATGATGTACTGTAAATAAGGTTGAAGGAGTACAGAGAAAATTTACAAGTATGTTGCTGGGTCTGTAGGATCTGAGTTAGAAGGAAAGATTGAATAGGTTTGGACTTTATTCCCTGGAACATAGAAGATTGAGGGGAGATTTGATTGAAGTATACAAAATTGAGGAGTATAGATAGGGTAAATGCAAGCAGGCTTTTTCCACTGAGGTTAGATGGGATTACAACCAGAAGTCATGGGTTAAGGGTGAAAGGTGAAAAGTTTAAGGGGAACATGTGAGAAAATGTCTTCACTTAGAGGGCCGTGAATGTGTGGAATGAGTTGCCAGAGCAAATGATGCATGCAAGCTTGATTTCAACATCTAAGGCAAGTTTGGATAGGCAGTTTAAATGGTTTGGCATGGACTAGATGGGTTGAAGGGCCTGTTTCTGTGCTGTACTTTTCTATGACTAATGTATTTGAGAACGATAATAAATCAGCCATGATGGAATAGCAGAGAATAGCATAGCTGCTCCTATGTCATGTAGTCTTATGGTCTAAATATTTCTGTATAAAAAGCAAAATATTAGTTAACTTGCACCCCCTATGGACCAAGGCTAGAAAAATTATCGGGGGGGGGGGAAGAAAATGGCTGAACAGATAAACAGTCTAATGGAAAATATCAAGTCAAGGGTGACGAGGAAGTTAAAAAAGAATCAGTGTATAAAAGTAAAATTCTAGGGGCCGTAGATGGGATGAATGCACGCACAGTCTTTGTCCCAGCATTGGAGATTCAAGATTTAGGGTGAGAGGGGAGGCTTTAAAGAGGAATCTAATTGCAGCAGTTTCACACAGAGATCGGCCCGTCTGTGAAACGAGCTGCCAGAGGAAGTTTTTGGGGCAGGCACAATAACATTTAAAAGACTTGGATAGATAATGGATAAAAGGTACAGAGGGATATGGATCAATCATCTCATCCTCAGGACATCACTGCAGGAGTTCCTCAGGGAAGTGTCCTTGGACCAACCATCTTCAGCTGCTTCATCAATGACCTTCCTTCCGTCATAAGGTCAGAAGTGGGGATGTTCGCAGATGACAGTACAATGTTCTGCTCCATTCGTGACTCCTCAGATAGTGAAGCAGTTCATACCCAAATGCAGCAGGACCTGGACAATATCCAGGCTTGGGCTGACAAGTGACAAGTAACAGTCGAGCCACGCAAGTGCCAGGCAATGACTATCTCCAACAAGAGAGGCTATAACCATTGACCCTTGACATTCAGTGGCATCACCATCACTGAATCCCCTACTATCTACATCCTGGGGGTTACTGTTGACAGGAAATTGAACTGGTCTGGCCATATAGACACTGTGGCTACCAGAGCAGGTCAAAGGCTAGGAATCTTGCAGCGTGTAACTCACCTCCTGACTCCCCAAAGCCTGCCCACCATCTTCAAGGCTCAGGTCAGGAGTGTAATGGAATACTCGCCACTCGCCTGGATGAGTGCAGCTCCATCAACACTCAAGAAGCTTGACACCATCCAGTACAAGACAGCTCACTTGATTGGTAACCCTTCCACAAGCATCCAATCCCGCACCATCGACGGACAGTTGCAGCCGTGTGTACTGTCTACAAGATGCACTGCAACAACACACCAAAGTTCCAAAGGCAGCACCTTCCAGACCCACAACCACTACCATCTAGAAGGACGAGAACAGCAGAGGCCGATGAACACCACCCCTTGGAAATCCCCCTCCAAGTCACTCACTATCCTGACCTGGAAACATAGTGGCATTCCTTCATTGTTGTCGAGTCAAAATCATGGAATTCCCTCCCTAACAGCACTGTGGGTGTTCCTACACCTCAGGGACGGCAGCGGTTCAAGAAGGCAACTCATCACCACCTTCTCAAGGGCAACTAGGGATGGGAAATAAATGCTGGCTTAGCTGGTGACGCCCACATCCCGTAAATGAAGAAATAAAAATATTTGTGTGTGTAGTTTTTCATTGACTCTACAGTAAATTTTTATTTTGGACACCTACAAGGAAATGAATCACAAGGCTGTATATGGTGACATATGCACACTTTGGTAATAAATTTACTTTGAACTTTTGAACTTTGAAGCACAGCAAAAGGGACTAGCTTAAGTGGGAATCTTGGTCAGTATAGACCAGTTGGGCTGAAGGGCCTGTTCCTGAGCAGTTAGGCTCCAAGTAAGTGAGTTAGGATATTGCAGAAAAATGTGATTAATGTTGAGGGGTTACCTTAGTGGCAAAGCAGATCATTTTTTCAAATGGTGATTGATTGAAAGGTGTTGGTGTTCAGAGGGATCTTGGTGTCCTTGTACACGAAACACTGAAAGTTAACATGCAGATACAACCAACTATTATCTAAGCTAATTGTTGGAGGATTTGTACAAAAGAGTGAATCAGAATCTTGTTTATTAACACTGACATTTGTTCTTCTGAACATTGTTGGCACTGGAATGTGTGGCAACACTCGCAGGCTGCCCCAGCACAACCTTCTGAACCCAAATGACGCATTTCACAATCTGTCTCAGTGTACATGTGATAAATAAATTAACTGCAAAAATAGTGTAACAAACGAAGTATAATGAGGTAGTGTCCATGGGCTCACTGTCCATTCAGAAGTCTGATGGCAGAGGGGAAGAAACTGTTTCTGAATCATTGAGTGTGTGTCTTCAGGCTCCTGTACCTCCTCTCTGACAGTATTAATGCGAAGGGAACAGTTCTGTTTGCAATTATACCAGCTCCTGGAGACACACCCGGAATATTTTATGCAGGTATAGTCTTCCCCCTTTTGATGAAAGGAGCCTTTAATATGCAACACACAGCAAAGAGCTCAATGTCTCACTTGTGATCTAATGACACTTTTCTATGTGTGATAATACAGGGAGTTGGGCAAATGATCAACGGCATGGAGACGGAACTTACTACTATCCAAACGGTGATACATACAGTGGAGAATGGCTGGCTCACCAAAGGTAAGCCAAAGTCGTATCAGAAAATGCCCCAGGACAATTCAGGAAGAATGTTAAACTCTGAGCTTTACCCGTTCTCTCACAGCTGAGAACTGCTTGTCCTTGCCGACAACACCCAGGCACCATCAGTTTACAGGCATGTCACTCAGGGACTGAGGCTATTTTATTTCTGCGTGACTGTACAGTATGTTTACTGCTATCATCACAGTAAAGATGCTATATGTGCCTTGTGCTCTTTATGACTGTTACTACTGTCTTTTGCATCTTGACCCCAGAGGAACGCTGTTTCATTTGGCTGTATTCATGTATGATTGAATGATAATTGAACTGGAACTTTTCTGAATTTTCATTGAGCTCTGGGACAGGCAGAATATCATGTATTGATAGAGTTACAATAGTCCTACAATTGGCTCACCTGAGGTGGTTTTCTCACCTGCTCAAAAAAAAGATGACTCCATATGTACCTGCCTGAATCCACTTTCTATATGTATTCTAAATCACTGGACCTATTGGTGAGGGCCTCTGTTGGTCAGAGTTGACCATGGATATCGCGTCCTAGCTGTGTAGATATGCAAGCCAGGGCAATACAATATAGAGAGCAAGCTGATGCCCATGTAGCAAGCCTGCTCTCTCCACACATCTAAAGAACCCCAGAGGAACGGCAGAGACTGATATAGTTTGGTACCAGCAGTGTCGCAGGAGTTGCCAGTCAGTATTGAACTCAATGCTGGACTGCCTTAGGGACTCCAGCTCCGGATTTTTCCCTCAGGGCTTACTCCCGAAGCCTTCCCCGGGAGACGGTGTAGCCGCAAGGCAGCAGAGGTTTGAGATCAGAGTTTTCCTTCTCCTAGATGAGCTCCCAACCACGACTGATGAGCTCCATCTGCCCGAAGCAACTGGTTTTAAGGTGCCAGTACCCACCATTGCCCCTTCTCCTGAATCTCCCTATTTTAATGTTTCCATCAACTATGTTTACAATGCCATACTATTCGCATACTGTAGGTTTGCAGCTTTCAGACTGATTATCTATGTTGTGTGTAAATATGCTGAATAGTTGTGACCATCATGAGTTCCATCAGTCACACCCTCTCAGTTGCACACTTATGCTCTGTTTTCTTATGTGGAATATGACTGAGATTCTTGTAAAAGCATGCATACAGTTGTCAATTGGAATACAAGTTACAGCAGGAGGTAAAAATGCATGCTAAAAGGGCAACGTTACAATAGTCAAGGGGCAGTTCAATACACAGGTAGATTGTGAAAATCAGGTTGGTGCTGGGTTCCAGGAGGGGGGAATTTCTACGGTGCCTAAGAGATGACTTTTTAAAGCAGCTCGTGGTTGAGCCCACTAGAGGGTCAGATATTCTGGATTGGGTGTTGTGTGATGAACCAGAATTGATTAGAGAGCTCAAGGTAAAGGAACACTGAGGGGTAGACAATTATAAATGATGGAATTCACACTGAAATTTGAGAAGGAGAAGCTAAAATCAGATGTATCAGTGTTACAGTAGAGTAAAGAGAATTAGAGGCATGAGAGAGGAGTTGGCCAGAATTAATTGGAAAAGAACACTGGCAGGGATGACGACACAGCGGCAATGGCTGGAATTTCTGGAAGCAATTTGGAAGGCACAGGATATGTACATCCCAAAGAGAAAGAAGTATTCTAAAGGAAAGATAACACAACCGTGGCTAACAAGAGAAGTAAAAGCCAACATTAAAGCTAAAGAGTGGGCATATAAAATAGGAAAAAAATCTTGGGAAGTTGCAGAATTGGCAAGCTTTTAAAAACCAACAGAAGGCAACTAAAAAAAAGTCTAAGAAGGTAAAGATAGGGCCGGCTGGTGGCACAATGACATCGGTGCCAGACCTGGGTTCGAAACCAGTCAGGTCCTCTCCTGAGTACACTTTCCATCCGTGCCAGGTTGAGTGTCGAGATCGCAACTCAACCTCATAAAATAAAGGGAAAAATACTGCGAAAATGTCTGTGTGAGGAATGACGCGCCACACAGTCTCTCTCTCGCTTCGCGCCTTGTAAAAGCCATGAAAAAGACATCATCACGGACGCACGCACATGCACAGATGCGCACGCACGTAGACACATGCCAAAAAAAGAAGGTAAAGATAGAATACAAAAATAAACTAGCCAATAATATCAAATAATATATCAAAAGATTCTTCAGAGACATAAAGTGTAAAAGAGAGGTGAGAGTGGATATTACACTGTTGGAAAGCAATACTGGAGAGATAGAAATGGGGACCACGAAATGGTGGATGAACTGAATAAGTATTTTGATTCAGTCTTCACTATGGAAGACACCAGAAGTATGGTAGAAGTTCCAGGTGTTAGGCATCATGAAATGGCTGACATTAGCAATAACAGAGACCAGGTTCTTGGGGAAACTGGAAGGTCTGAAGGTAGTTAAGTCACCTGATCCAGATGGTATACACCCTTGAGTTCTGAAAGAGGTGACTGAAGAGATTGTGGAAGCATTAATAATCATCTTTCAAGAATTACTAGATTCTGAAATGTTTCTGGAAGACTGCAAAATTACAAATGTTATTCCACTTTTCAAGAAAGGAGAGAGGCAGAAGAAAGGAAACTATAGGCCATTCAGTCTGATCTCAGTGGCTGGGAAATGTCGGAATCAATTATTAAAGATGAGGTGTCAGGGTACTTGGAGACACATGATAAAATAGGCCATAGTCAGCATGGTTTTCTCAAGGAAAAATCTTGCCTGACAAATCTGTTGGAATTCTTTGAAGGTATAAGCAAGCAGGATAGACAAAGGATAATTGGTTGATGTTGTGTACTTGGATTTTCAGTAGGCCTTTGAGAAGGTGCCATTCATGAGGCTACTTGACAAGCTATGAGCCCATAATATTACAGGAAAGATTCTTCCATGGATAAAGCAGTGGCAGGAACTGTCTGTGTGGAGCTTGTACGTGGTCCCTGTGACCAGCTGAGACTCCTCTGGATGCTCTGGTTTCCTCCCACATCCCAAAGACCTGCAAGTTCATTGGTTAATTGGCCACTGTAAATTGTCCCTAGTGTTCAGATGACTGTAGGATTTGAGGTATAGTAGCTGATGAGAGTGAGGGAAAATAAACTTGGATTAATGCAGAAATGAGAAAATAATGTGGGATTAGTGTAAGTGGGTGGTTGATGGTCAGTATATATTTGATGGGCTGAAGGACCTGTTTCAGTGTTGTATCTTTGACTTTCTCCCTAGGTCATCTTCCATCCAAGTACTGGGCAGGCTTGGGGCTGCTTGTAAGGCCAGAAGACATGGGAGCAGAACCAGGCCCCTTGGCTGATCATCTGCTCCACCATTCTATCATGGCTGAATTGGTACCCTTCGCTACCCCATTCTTCCACCCTCTTCCCATAATTTTTGATGCCCTTATTAATCACGAATCTATCAACCTCTGTTTTAAATAAACCCAGTGACAGCCTCCACAGCTGTCTGTGGCAAGGAATTCCACAAATTAACCATCCTCTGGCTAAAGCAATTTTCATCGTCTCTGTTCTGAAGGGGCATCCTTCTGTTCTGAGGCTGTGCCCTCTGATCCTAGACTCCCCCACATCCTCTCCACATCCACTCTGTCTGTGTCCTCTGGTCCTGGACTCCCCACTATAGGAAACATCCTCTCCACATCCACTCTGTCTCTGTCCTCTAGTCCTAGACTCCCCCACTATAGGAAACATCCTCTCCACATCCACTCTATCTGTGTCCTCTGGTCCTAGAGTCCCCCACTGTAGGAAACATCCTCTCCACATCCACTCTATCTGTGTCCTCTGGTCCTAGACTCCCCCACTATAGGAAACATCCTCTCCACATCCACTCTATCTGTGCCCTCTGATCCTAGACTCCCTCACTCTGGAAAACATCCTCTCCATGTCCACTCTAATTAAGCTTTTCAATATTCAATAGGTTTCTATGAGATCACCCCCCCCCCCCACAAACCATTCTTCTGAACTCCAGTGAGTACAGTCCAAGAGCCATCGACTGATCCTCGTATGTTAGCCCTTTCATTCCCAGGATAGTTCTCGTGAAACTCCTCAGGACCCTCTCCAATGCCGGTACACCTTTTAGATAAAGGGCCCAGAACTACTCTTAATACTCCAATGTGATCTGACCAGTGTCTTATAAAGCCTCAGCATTACATCCTTAACTGTTAAACTGTGTGCTCATGGGAAACCTAATCAGAATATAACCATATAACCATAACCATATAACAATTACAGCACGGATACAGGCCATCCCAGCCCTTCTAATCCATGCCGAACTCTTACCCTATCCTAGTCCCACCGACCTGCACTCAGCCCATAACCCTCCATTTCTTTCCTGTCCATATATCTATCCAATTTAACTTTAAACAACAACATAGAACCTGCCTCAACCACTTCTGCTGGAAGCTCGTTCCAAACATCTACCACTCTCTGAGTAAAGAAGTTCCCCCTCGTGTTACCCCTAAACTTTTGTCCTCTAACTCTCAACTCATGTCCTATTGTTTGAATCTTCCCCACTCTCAATGGAAAAAAATCTAACCACGTAAACTCTATCAATCCCCCTCATAATTTTATACACCTCTGTCAAGTCCCCCCTCAACCTCTACGGTCCAAAGAATAAAGACCCAACTTGTTCAACCTTTCTCTGTAACTTAGGAGATGAAACCCAGGCAACATTTTAGTAAACCTCCTCTGTACTCTCTCAATTTTATTGACATCTTTCCTATAATTCGGTGACCAGAACTGTACACAATACTCCGGATTTGGCCTTACCAATGCCTTATACAATTTCAACATTACATCCCAACTCCTATACTCAATGCTCTGATCTATAAATGCCAGCACACCAAAAGCTTTCTTCACTACCCTAACCACATGAGATTCCACCTTCAGGGAACTATGCACCATTATTCCTAGATCATCTGTTCCACTGCATTCTTCAATGCCCTACCATTTACCATGTATGTCCTATTTTGATTAGTCCTACCAAAATGTAACACTTCACATTTTTCAGCATTAAACTCCATCTGCCATCTTTCAGCCCACTCTTCTAACTGACCTAAATCTCTCTGCAAGTTTTGAAAACCTACTTCATTATCCACAACTCCACCTATCTTTGTATCATCTGCATACCTACTAATCCAATTTACCACCAATTTCCCTCAGCTGCTCCAGGGTCCAGTTTGTACACTCTTTTGTGTCTCCATTTTGTCAATTGATGACTTAACACAAATTAGCAATGACAGAGCAACCCTCTTGCAGAACTGCACGGTGCCTCATCTGAAATCTTGTGCTCAGGGCTTGAAATTTTCATGGAGGCGAGAACAAGTGAAAAGTCTCAGGCAATGTACTGATTCAGTGTGTTATCTATATCACTATAAAATTGTTCTGAGTAATATTTTAAATGAAATATAATATTTTATTAAATAAAGTAAGTTAGTCCACACTTTACAAAGTCTTTCAAAGTATTTTCCTTGTGATAGAGGCCAAGTAACACAATATTAGCCCCCCCATGCTATGCTAACAGCATTGCAAAAGAATGCAAATCAAAATTTAAGAGTAATATTTTGCACAAGTAAAAACATATTTAGAAGCAACATCAGCCAGCTCAAATAGCACAGCAGCTCCACTGCAATAAAACATGCTTGATTTTCCTGATCATTAAAATATATTGTGCAACTTAAAGGTTTTCTTCCTTTTAAGTCTACATCTATGCAAAGAGAAAGAACGAGTTCAGGGCCAGTGTATTCCTGTAAAGGTCAAAACCAGGGTAACCTGGGATGTCAAGAGATATTGAAGATTGCATAAAGAGAAAAGGGGAAACATATAACTGGTTTGGGAAACTAATGACAGGAGAGGCTTCTTATGAATATAAAACATCTAGGAATGTACTTAAGAAGGCGAAGAGAAGTCACAAGAATCTGAAGGCATTCTCTAAGTACGTTAAGACCAAAAGAACAACCAGAGAAAAAGTAGGCCTATGAGAGACAACTGGGGCAGTCTATGCATGGAACCAGAAGGTATGGGTTGAATTGAATTGAATTGACTTTGTTACTTACATCTTTCAGAAACGTGAGGAGTAAAACCCTTTATGCTATGTCCCCGTCTAAATGTGCAATGTGCAATTTATAGTCATCTTCCATTGATCCCCAAATCACCTTCAATTTCATGATACTAGCTAATAGTCCATATATTTTATTTCTTATTTAGTCTTAATTTCCGAAGACTTCAGCAGTAAGTTCATATAAGTGTTCAGAAATATTCCCTTAGCCAGTACGTCAGACATATGTTCAGAAAGAAAAAGTCTTAGATTTGACAGTAATTACCAAACCTTCACAAATCTTTTCATTTCCTTTACAAAGGTGTTCAGCTACGTGATGCATTTCAATATAATTATTTGAAGCATCACTGATGGATAGAGGAATGGCTGACAGGCAGGAGGCAGCAAGTGGGAATAAGGGGGCTATTTCTGGTTTGCTGCCAGTGACTAATGGTGTTCCTCAGGGGTCAGTACTGGGACCACTCCTTTTCACATTGTTTGTCAGTGATTTGGATAATGGAATTGATGGCTTTGTGGCAAAGTTTGCAGATGATAACGAAGATGGGTGGAAGGTTAGGTAATGCTGAGGAAGTAATGTGATTGCAGGAAGACTTCGACAAATTGGAAGAATGGGCAAAAAAGTGGCAGATGGAATACAGTGATGGGAAATGTATGATAATGCATTTTGGTAAAAGGAACAATAGTGCAGACTATTATCTAAATGGGGAGAAGATTCAAACATCAGAGGTGCAGAGGGACTTAGGAGTCCTCGTGCAAGACTCCCAGAAGGTTAATTTACTGGTTGAGTCTGTGGTAAAGGCAAATGCAATGTTGACATTTATTTCAAGAGGAATAGAATATAAAAGGAAGGAGATAATGTCAATCCTTTATAAGATACTAGTCAGGCTGCACTTGGAGTATTGTCAACAGTTTTAGGTACAATATCTCAGAAAGGATGTGTTGCCATTAGAGAGAGTCCAGAGGTGATTCACGAGGATGATCCTGGAAATGAAGGGGTTAACATATGAGGTGTGTTTGCCAGCTTTGTGCCTGTATTCATTGGAATTTAGAAGAATACGGGAGGTGGGGGGGATCACATTGAAACTTACTGAATGTTGAAAGTACTAGATAGGGTGGATGTGGAGAGGATGTTTCCCGTGGAAGGGGTATCCAGAACTCGAGGGCACAGCCTCAAACTTGAGGGGTGACCCTTTAGAACAGAGATATGGAGGAATATTTTTAGCCAGAGAGTAGTAAATTTGTAAAATACTCTGCTACAGACCGCCAAATCCGTGCATAAGGTGGAAATTGATCATTTCCTGATCGGTCAGGGCATCAAAGGACATGGTGAGAAGGCAGGTGTATGGGGTTGAGTGGGATCCAGGATCATCCATGATCGTATGGCAGAGTAGACTCGATGGACTGAATGGCCTAATTCTGCTCCTATGTCTTATGGTTTTATGATTATAGATTAGGCTTTGAGCCTGGGAATTTACAATTTACAAAGGTCGCCACTCAGATTTAGTTAGTTTTTAATTTTGTTTGGGTTCATCTGGATGGTTTTAGGGACAGAGGTGGTATTTAGGGGTCAGGTTAGAGTCCAGGGACAGGAATATGGAGGAATTGGAGGGCAGGCCAGAGTCTAAACCTAAGCCTCCGCTCCACTTTCGAAGGATCACCGGGGAAGTCAAGCCTACCATCTGCGAATCCACGAGTCCACTGACGGTTGGAGCCTTCCTCTGGGGTTAGAGGGATGTGTGTGTGTGGATGGGAGGGAGAGAGGAACAGGGCTTATTTTGCTGTTGCAGCTTTATTGCTCAGTATGTTCTGCTTTGTTGTGTTCTGTGTTGCTTTGCTTAGCGTGAGCATGCTATGTTGATGCCAAATGTGTGTTAGTTGTTAATGCAAATGACACATCTCACTGTATGGTTTTATGTACATGTGATAAATAAACCTGAATCTGTATCTGAGTCTCAAAATCAACCAGTTATTCCCTGTGCCACGAGTAACTTTGACATGCTTATAAAACTAACGTAAATCTGACAGCATGCTCAGTGGCCCATGGAGTGATAATAAGGAGAATAAAAAGTCTTAGTCTGTCATCTGATCATGCCTATTGGGTCTTTCTTCCCCAGGCACGGACAGGGGACCTACGTCTATGCCCTGACAGGATCGAAATACGTGGGAAACTGGGTTCATGGAAAACAAGTGGAGGCTGGAGAGCTCATTCACCTGAATCACCGATACCAGGGCCACTTTCTCAATAACAATGTAAGTGCCATCTCTAGCCATTTACCTTGGCCATGTCTTGTCTTGTTTCACTTCTCTTCTCCTTGCATACCCATCACCTCCCTCTGATGCCCCTCCTCCTTCTCTTTCTCCCATGGTCCACTCTCTTCCCTTATCATATCACTTCTTCAGCCTTCACCTCTTCTGCCTCGCACTTTCCAGCGTTTCACATAATCTTTCCTCCCCCACCTACCTCAGCTGGTTTCACCCATCTACTGCCAGCTTGTACTCCTTCACCTCAAAACATATCAACTTCTGCCTGAGAGGCAAATTGGATGGGCTCCAGTTTGCCTACCGACACAACAAGCCAACAGCAGATGCCCTTTCATTGGTTCTTCACTCAATCCTGGAACATCTGGACAGCAAAGATGCAGACATCAGAATGCTTTTTATCAACTACAGCTCAGCATTCAATACTATCAATGTAATGTAGAGCAATGACTCCATGCCAACACTACGTATTGATCTGTTGTCTATGCGTGAGCATTGTTCTCTCTCGCTGCAATGTGAGCGCACCAGTTAAAGCCATCTCTGTGTGCCTGCTTTTTATTGAATTGATATGCAGTTGTGCACAGACACAACAATCAAGCACTCTAAAACTAATCAATAAACTTCAAGAACTTGGCATCAATACCTACTTGTGTAATTGAATCCTCACTTTTCTCACTTGCGGATGCCAGTTAGTTCAGATTGGCAACAGCGTCTCCATGGTCTCCGTCAGCACAGGTGCAGCACGAGACTATGTGCTTAGGCCCCTGCTCTACTCGCTTAGCACAGCCACAGTGTCATATTCAAGTTTGCTGACGACACCACTGTCATTGGACAAATCAAAGGTGGTGGGGAATCAGCAGATAGGAGGGAGATTGAAAATCTGGCTGAGTGGTGCCATAACAACAACCTCTTACTCAATGTCAGCAAGACCAAGGAGCTGATTATTGACTTCAGGAGGAGGAAACCAGAGGTCCATAAGCTGGTCATCATTGTGGGGTCAGAGGTGGGGAGGGTCTGCAACTTTAAATTCCTCACTGTTATTTCAGGGGACCTGTCCTGGGCTCAGCACATAAGTGCAATTACAAAGAAAGCATAGCAGCACCTCTACTTCCTCAGGAGTTTCACAAAGAGTCGACATGACATCTAAAACTTTGACAAACTTCTATAGATGTGCAGTGGAGAATATATTGACCAGCTGCATCACAGCCTGGTATGGACACACCAATGCCCTTGAACAGAAAATCCAACAAAAAATAGTGGATACAGCCCAATGCATCACGGGTTGAGCCCCCTCCACTGTTGAACACGTCCTACAAGGAGTGTTGTCACAGGAAAGCAGCATCCATCATTATGGACGTCCATCACCCAGGCCATGCTCTCTTCTCACTGCTGCCATCAGGAAGAAGGTACAGGAGCCTCAGGACCCACACCACCAGGTTCAGGAACAGTTATCACCCCTCACCCATCAGGGTCTTGAACCAAAGGGGATAACTTTACTCAACTTTACTCACCCCAATACTGAACTGTCCCCACAACCAACTGACTCACTTTCAAGGACTCTTCATCTCATTTTCTCAATATTTATTGCTTATTTATTTATTTTTTATGATGATTATTATCATTAGTAGTAGTATTTTCTCTATTTTTTCTTTTGTGTTTGCAGTTTGATGTCTTTTGCACACTGGTTGTCTGCCCTGTTAAGTGCGGTCTTTCATTGATTCTGTTCTGGTTATTGGATTTACTGAGTATGCCTGCAAGAAAACGAATCTCAGGATTGTAAATGCTGATATACATGTACTTTAAATTTACTTTTGAACTTTGAACCTTTTTGTGCTGGATTTTGCCCCTTCCTTTCCAGTTTTGATGAAGGGTCTCCACCTGAAATATCAACTCTTTATTCCTCTCCATAGGTGCTGCCTGACCTTCTGAGTTCCTCCAACATTTTGTGTCTGTTCCTCTGAGTTTCCAGCATCTGCAGAATTTTTTGTGTATGTTAGAATCCTGTTTATATGAGCATCTCGTACATGAGGCCTACATTTGTTGCTTTCTCACCTCGTTACTTACCAAACTGATTTGGAAAGAGACCATATATTTACTCCCTGTACGTCAACAAACTACTACTATTCTGAGATTGATGTAGATTCATTGTCAGAAGTTTTCCTTTAGAGAAAACATATTAAAAAAGAGGGAGTAGCATGATAGCGCAGTGGTTAGCATAAAGCTATTACAGTGCCAGAAACCTGGGTTTAATTCCCTCTGCTGTCTGTAAGGAGTTTCTACATTCTCCCCATGACCACATGGGTTTCCTCCCACATTCCAAAGACATGTGGGTTTGTCAGCTAATCGGGCAGCACAGGCTCACCGGGCTGGACGAGCCTGGTGCTGTGCTGTATCTCTAAATAAAATGTTAATATATCAGATGTTAAACCTTCCTCAGAGGCTCATTACAATGCACTTAAAGACTAGTGATTGGGCAGAGTGCTGGGACCAAAGCTCTCTGGGTGGAAATTGATTTCAATGCCATAGTAGACTTAGTGAGTTGGTCACAACGCAGGTTTCAGCAAGAAAGGAGACTGGCACCATAAGGGAACTGCAGAGATCAGCGGTGATTATTCCCCTCTCAGACGAATTATGGATCCGGAGGTTTGTCAGAAGTCAAGAATGAGGCATAAAACTTGATGGTTATGGTCATTTTACTTAGTGTTTTAAAAACACTAAAGGAACAAAAGAGAAGGAATTCAAAGAGAAAGCAGTTTTTATTGTTTCATACTCAGACTAGAGAGAACAATTAACCTTTAACATAGCTAATTGCGAATGGCATGATACCTGCTGCAGGGTAGAGGGGGCAGGGTTGGAGCTGCGTCTCTACCGAAGGAGGTGTAAGGTGCTCTTTCCCTCTGCTAGCCTGCAGGTCACCCTAGGGCAAGGTGTAGCATCTGCTTAGTTCCCCCGATCAGGGTCACATGAAGCCACGGGGCAGGTGGCGGATGGTTGTATGAGCAGCTGGTTCATATCACAAGTCCTGGTTATGTGACCACTTGCGCCAGGCAGACAGTCTCTGAAGAGTATTGATAACGGTTGGGGTCACCTATCTTGTAAAGACACTGCCCAGAAGAAGGCAATGGCAAACCACTTCTGCAGAAACATTTGCCAGAACAATCATGGTCAAAGACTGCGATTGCCCACTTCATATGACACAGCACCTGATGATGATGATATTCACTGCAAAAAAAACTGAGAAGCTTCTAGAAAATACAGGGTCAGTTATTTTACAATTACCGGAAATTTTTCTAAACAGCTACACATTTACAAGTGGTTATAGAAAAAATTAGTAAGCATAGGAAAGTTAAACTACAAGAAAATACTAGAGAATTAACAATTCTACAGTCTAATTCATCAGGATAGAACATAGAACATAGAATATAGAACATAGAATAGTACAGCACAGTACAGGCTCTTCGGCCCACAATGTTGTGCTGACCCTCAAACCCTGCCTCCCATATAAGCCCCCACCTTAGATTCCTCCATATACCTGTCTAGTAGTCTCTTAAACTTCACTAGTATATCTGCCTCCACCACTGACTCAGGCAGTGCATTCCACGCACCAACCACTCTCTGAGTAAAAAACCTTCCTCTAATATCCCCCTTGAACTTCCCACCCCTTACCTTAAAGCCATGTCCTCTTGTATTGAGCAGTGGTGCCCTGGGGAAGAGGCGCTGGCTGTCCACTCTATCTATTCCTCTTATTATCTTGTATACCTCTATCATGTCTCCTCTCATCCTCCTTCTCTCCAAAGAGTAAAGCCCTAGCTCCCTTTGTGTCACTTTGAATATGTTGGGTAGAATAACCTCTCAGAGGAAGGGAGCAGCAGTACCCATGTTTGTGGCACCAAGGGAGGATAAATTCCAGGCAAGCAGTATCAATGGAGATTTATTGATGAAGAGGACAGATGGATGTTTCTATGGCCAAGGTTGAGTCCCCAAAGAAAATTTTTATTGTCAAAGTACTTGTATTTCACCACATACAACCCTGAGAGTCCTTTTCCAGAAGGATGTGCTGGGTACAAGATGTCTCGGATCAGCTACCGAACATTCAGGAGGAAGGAGAATAGCCAGAGCCCATAGTTCTGCACTACTCCCTGATGTTAGGCATACACTCTAAATCCAATAGAGAATTCAAAAGCTTCTTCATTGTAACAGTGAGAATATGAAACGTTTCAAAATGAAATGGCTGAGACAAACAGTAGAGAGGCATTTAAGGGGAAGGAGAATAAAGATGTAGGAGACAATGGTAGTGTTTAATCAGATAGCTTAATTCTTAGACTGTTTAATTGTTATTTTCTTTGCAGCTTAAGGGTGAATTTCTGCTACTTACTTTACATAGATGAAACTGTTAGTATGCTTCCTAGTGGCCACAGTATGTATTTGCAATTGTTCAGTGATTACATTTGTATGGTTCTGGAAACTTCTTTGATGCTGCACTACATGAATAATGTTTTCCTGACTGTCTGACTCTTATCTACAAATTTGAATGGAATGCTTCTTATCTATAAGTATAAAGAGAGTATACAGCAAACAGCAGCACCATTTTTTGACTCTCCCTCTTCAATTCTATCACTGTCCATTTTTCTACTCTCCTTGTCCGTTAATGTTTAATAAAACAATCGTGAAGCAACAGATTTCTGACTTCTGAAAGAGCCTTGGATTAAAAACGTCAGATTCCAATAGTACCGATGGTTATGTCAAGAGGAAAAGCTTGTAAGTTCTGGCATGGACCAGCTGGATCAAATAACCTGATTCATTCGCTATCGACGAGACCAGGGTTCGAGGCCTGGAGCTCGGGTCCTTATTTGTCATCATTGTTGAGTCCTGGGTCGATACTGAAGACCAAAGCTCAAAGGTCAATCGGAGATCTGGATCAAAACCAAAGGCTGATCTGGATTAAGGAGGATGGAGAGGAGGAGGAATGGGTCTTGTTTCACTATTGTTTTGTTACCAAGTTTAATCATTCAGTATGTACAGTGATCCACAAGACTTTCTATTGAGAAAATGCACTACAGGGAATTAAATAAAAAGCAGTTCTGTTTTTTCAGCTGCCTCCAGCACATCCTTGGATGTTTTAACGCAAATGACACATTTCACTGTTCGTCTCAATGTACATGTGATAAATAAATCTGAATTTGTCTTTGAGCTGAAATGTTTCTGTGGTTTTGAGTTCTACTGAGATTTCTGTTTCCATATTTCTTCAGCCTATCGGCCGAGGAAAATACATCTTTGACTTTGGATGTGAGCAGCACGGTGAATACCTTCAGACAGAACAGGTAAATCCACAGCGGAATGTTATTGTTAATTTAAGTTCATGTTTACTGTCATTCAACTGTGCACATGTGTACAGCTAAATAAAGCAATGTTTTTCTGGGGCCAAAGTGCAAAACACGGAACATATTGTCACACACAGCAAATGTAGTTGTGATCCAGTGTATGCAGTCACACAGTAATATTAACACCAGTCCCTGAGTGCCATGGCCCGAAGATTCACAGGCTGACTGAAAGTGCAAAGTGCTGTCTGCTTAATCTCTGCTTAATCAGCTAGTCATTTTCCTCTAGAAAACGATAGGCAGCGTACCAGTTAGCGTAACACAATTATAGCAACAGCAACCAGGTTTGTTTCCTCTGCTGTCTGTAAATAGCTTGTACATTCTCCCCATGACCATGTGAGTTTCCTCTGGGTGCTCCAGTTTCCTCCCACAGTCCAAAGGTTACTTGGTCACATGAGTGTAATTGGGTGGTGGACTGGGCTGGAAGAACTTGTTACCATGCTATATCCCTAAATAACAGTAAAATTAAAAATGAATCAGGAAATTAGTCAAGTGTAAACATGCAAAACCAAACCAAACCTGTAACCTGGCAGCAGTGACGGAAGTAGACTGTGGTGACCTTTGACTTGTGTATTTGAGTGGTGGCGGCGGCGGCACCTAGCTTTGCCTTCACGGTACCAGCAAGCATTAATAGTGTAGATCAGGATATGGAAAAAAGGCCTTAAAGAATTCATCCCTAAGGCACAGGTGTCATATGATGACTAAAATGAGTTATGGTACACAGACAAACAGAATAATCGGTGGAAACCGAGGGCTTTGCAGTGAAATGAGGCAAGTATTTTAGCAGCACAGAAACACCACAGATATGATGTCTTCTGAAACACACTCAGGCATTTTATAACTCAATAGCGTTAGTGTCTTGGAGTACTACACACCGATGAGCCATGTGGTAATTGCACCACCTATGAGTGCTGGATGTTTGAGGAGGTCACCTGTATGTATTATTTGACTGTCCTTAGAACAGACAACATACAAAACAGAGCATTACAGTACGGTACAGTACAACCTTTCACTCCACAATCACATAGCCCTCCGTGTACCTGTCTAAGAGTCTCTTAAATGTCCCTGATGTATCTACCTCTACTACTGATGGGCCATAATTGTCCTTGCTTGTTATACCCAGATCCCAAAAGATGAATAAATAGAAACAAAATTTCAGCGATCAATCACAACCAGTTAACCTACCACAGACCCAAATACGGGCCAAGTGGATTATTACGGGAACAGATTTTGTAAATCAGATGTAAAGTGGATCATCCTGAAGATGTGTACTACCTTTGCTGATCACAGTGTGTCTCATTACCAGGTTTCTCACATGACCAATAGGAAGAGTTCTAAAAAGGCAGCGTCCGGTTCAGCCACTCCAAGCCCGCTCACCACAGAACCTTCGCTTCTGAGCGAGGCTAGTGTAGTGTGTGATTGTTTGCAGTGTCACCCGGCATGTATTTGCATGAGTCACTGATGCATGAGGGCTAGAGATGATTGCACTTGTCCAGCACACGTGGAAAAGCATGTAATGCGTGAATGCATCATCTTCCAATCTCAGCTCTCTGTACTGTTTTCTCATGTCCAACTCCTTGAAATCCCAGTTTAAGTCTACTTTTAGTCTAAATTTGTATCAGCTGCTTAACCCCTCCTAGGTGTTTTCCTATGTTCAAGAGTCTATGCATTGTGTGTTATTACTAAATTGGTAAAATGCCTTTGTAATTGGTTTATCATTGGAATTGTTTTTAATTGTCACATGTATGGAGATCCAGCGAAAAGTTTGTCTTGCACATTGTTCATACAGATCAGATCATTACACAGTGCATTGAGGTGGAACAAGGGAAAACAATGACAGAATGCAGAATGAATCATCTGCAGCTCAATATCAGTAAGACAAAGGAGATGGTAATGGACTTTAGGAAGACTAAGCCTACATTGCTGCCTGTTACTATTGATGGTGAGGATGTGGATATGGTGAGGACCGACAAGTACCTGGGGGTGCACCTGGATGACAGACTTGAGTGGAGCACCAACACAGAGGCTGTGTACAAGAAGGCCAGAGCCACCTCTACTTCCTGAGGAGACTGAGCTCCTTTGGAGTCTGCAGGCCTCTCCTTCACATGTTCTACCAGTCTGCTGTCGCCAGTACAATCTTCTGTGTGGTGGTGTGCTGGGGCAATGGCATCAACATGGGTGATGCCAACAGGCTCAATAAACTGAGTAAAAAGGCTGGCTGTGTTATAGAAGTCAGACTGGACGCACTGGAGGCTGTGGTATAGAACAAAGGACAATATGGAAAATCCTGGCATTTTCTCATCCTCTGCATGCCACCTTGGCTGAACAGAGGAACATTTTTAATAATAGACTCAGACAACTGCATTACTCTGAAGAGCGCTGTATGAGGCCATTCTTACCCTCGGCCATTAGGCTCTATAACGAGTCAACCTATAGCCTGAGAAATGATGACCCCCTCCTGTTGAAGTGTTTGAAGTAACTTATTTTTTATTCCTTCTACTTCTTTTGTAATATTTATATGTGTGCACTTGCAATGCTGCTGTGATACTGTAATTTCCTTTGGGATCAATAAAGTATCCATCTACCTGAAGTGTTACAGAGAAAGGGCAGTGCAGCAGACGGTAAACTGCAAGATCATAACAAGGTAGATTGTCAGGTTAACAGTCCACGTTATTGTACGAGGGAACCATACAATCAGCCTCTATCAGCAGGATAAATATTCTTCTTGAGCCTGGTGGTACATGCTTTCAGGCTTTTGTATAATTTATTGGAAGGTAACATGCAAGGTCATGGTGAGACAGACTGAGGTCAAGAGTTGTTGAGTCACATGTCAGGAAACCTTCTAAGGTAGCTGCTGATAAACAATTTACAGTACGTTCTACCTGGGAAGAAAGGAGAGTCGGAGGTAGTGATGGTGGAGAATGTATAAGAGACAGAGCTGGGTCATATTCTGACCGTGAGAAGATTGAGAGATTGTTGGACTGGGAGGCAAGCCAAGCCAGTAAAGAGAGAGTAGTGGATGACCGGTACATGTAGTTACAGTGCAATATAATAGCAACATCAGAGTTAAGGATATACCCTGCAGAGTCTGGGCTGTTATTAAAACCATTCTCCCTACAACAGGATAAGACTGAAGAAGAAACAGAGGAGGAAGACTTGGTGGCTGCGATTGTTCTGAAGTGGAAGGCAGAGAAGATCTCAGGATTGTCTTTGTATTCACCAAGTGAGTACACCAGTATATCTGAAGCTACACTAAGGTCATCAACATAAAATCCATTCGGAAATTCAGGATGATTCCTTAATCTGGAAAGTGATAAGTATGGAACAGTGCAGAGACGTTCCTGGACTTTCTCGATTTACTCTGGTTGCTGCCATTTCATCAGTCATTGACAGGGCTTCTTCTATTTATTTAGAGGTACAGCACAGTAATTGGCCCTAACGCCTGCGCCTGTGACCGATTAACATACCAATCCATGTACCTTTGGAATGTGGGAGGGAACCCAAGCACCTGGAGGAATCCCACACGGGTGCAGGGAGGACACACAAACTCCTTATAGAGAGCAGTGGGAATTTATCAAGTTAAATCAGAGCAGGACTTAACGAGTAAATGATAGCTTTCTGGGGAGTGCTGTGGAACAGAGAGATCTCGGGGTGACAATTAAAGAGCTTAGCTTTATTTGTCACATATATATCGAAACATACAATAAAAACATAGTCCGAGGATGTGCTGGGGCAGACTGCAATTCTCACCATGCTTCTGGCGCCAACATAGCTTCCCTACAATTTCTAACCTTATTCCATATGGTTTTGAATTATGCACCTGGAGAAAACACACGTGATCACAGGGAGAAGTACAACTCCTTACAAACAGTGGAATTGTACCAGTGTGGCTGGCACTGTAATAGCTTTACACTAATTGCTTCACCACCGTGCCACCCGAATTGCACACTTAGACTTTGATTGGCATGAGAATTGTTAAGGTAAAAGGAGGAAACGGATCTCTTAACGATATTAGATTCTAAATATCAGGTTTGGAACTCACCCTTAGGGTGTTCAAATGTAAGAAATATAGGCCATTCAGCCCATTGTACCTGCTCTTCCCTTCAATGAGAAAACGGTTTACCTTTTAGCTGAAACCCACTTCTGTAACTAACCTCATATCCCTCAGTTCCATTAATATATAAAGATCAACGGACTTTGGCATGCTCGGTGACTGGGCTCTACAGCTGCCTCAGCTCAGGAATTCCAAAAATTCACTTTTCTCTGAAAAAACATTTTGTGATCTTAGTCCCAACCGCTAGGCCTTTAATTTGAAACTGAGACCACTGATTCTCGACACAACAGGATGGAGGACATCAGTCTGCATTGTTGGTCTTGCCATGCTTCATGTGAATTTTACATGTTTCAATAAAAACTTCTTTCAAGCGAGTACATCCAACCAGCCAGATAATCTAAGAAAATCATTTAGCATGTTGAGCAGTACAGCACAGTACAGAATCTTTGGCCCACAATTTTGTACTGGCCTTTTAACCTACTCTGACATCAAACTAACCCTTCCCTTCCACATAGCCCTCCATTTTCCTATCACCATTTAAGAGTCTCTACCAATTCCGGCAGGACTTTCCACTCTCAGTGTAAAAAAAACCCTACCTCTGACATCCACCCTATACTTCCATCCAATCACTTTAAAGTTATGCGTTCTACTATTTCTCCCCTGGTAAAAAGTCTCTAGCTATCTACTCTATGCCTCTTATGATAGATAGAAAGAATTTTAAGCTGCTTGAAGAAATCACTTTGTACAGCTAACGTGGTATCATCAGTTTGAAAGTTGATAAGAATGAGGTAACTTCACGAATGTTGCATCAGAGCCAACAAGTCTCTACCCAAATGTCATTGGAAAAAATTGATGGAGAAAGGGAGCATGGCTGAACAACACGATGAAAACCATACGCTGCTCTACTGCCATGAACAGCCACACTCAGGTTGGAAGAGCAACAACTCATATTGCAACTGGGTAGCCTCCAACCTGATGGTATGTTGATTTCTCCAACTTCTGGTGATTTCTCTCCCTCCCTCTTTCTCTTTGTCCAGTCCCCATTCTAGCTGCCCTCTCACCCCTTCTCTTCTGCTTACCTGCCCATCACCCCCTCCTCCTTTTCTTCCATGGTCCACTGTTCTCTCCAATCAGATTCTTTCTTCTTCAACCCTTTGCCTTTTCCACCTATCATCTCCCAGCTTCTTACATCATTCCCCCCACCCACATACCTTCGCCCTCACCTTTCACCTGCCAACTTGTACTCCTTCCCCAAGCCCCCATTTTCTTGCTCTGGTTTCTGTCTTTCCAGTGCTGATGAAGGGTGTCAGTCCAAAATGTCGACTCCACTGA
This sequence comes from Mobula birostris, assembly GCF_030028105.1. Classification (NCBI taxonomy): domain Eukaryota; kingdom Metazoa; phylum Chordata; class Chondrichthyes; order Myliobatiformes; family Myliobatidae; genus Mobula; species Mobula birostris. Next base: position 4,718,429 of record NC_092375.1, on the reverse strand, counting down.
TGCTGCCTGACCTGCTGAGTTCCTCCACCAGATTGTGTGTGTTGCTCAAGATTTCCAGTATCTCTTGTGTTTGCAGCCAGATCACCTCATATCTTCTCTCCCTGCTCCTGTTCAGAAACGCCATCCACGTGGTGTCATCAGAGACTGCTTGTGGTGTTCCTCCATTGTTTTTCCCAACAGATGGATGAATAACATGCCAGTTTAAGACGCCCCTCTGTTGATATTATGAAGAAAGCCAGAGGCCAATTTGATAATAATTTTACTGAGAGATCTATTCTCAGTTTAACTTGCTAAAGCAGGGTATAGATTGATTTCAGAATCCCACGAATGCCATGGGGAGCAGCTTGTTTCAAATCAGTACAAACTAATTGGGCACCATGGTGGTGTAGTGGTTAGTGTGACCATATTACAGCTTGGGGCGTCAGAGTTCAATGTTCAATTCCAACACTCTCTGTAAGGAATTTGTACATCATCCCCACGAATGTGTGAGTTTCCAGTTTCCTTCCACAGTCCAAAGACATACCAGTTAGTAGGCTAATTGGTCATTGTAAGTTGTCCTTTGATATGGCGAGATGAAGTAGGTGGGTTGCTGGGCCAGCTGTGCTATATTTCTAAATAAATTTATAAAAATGACTGAGATTGTGAGCCGAGCGGGCTGAATCAGAATTGGAATCAGGTTTAGTATCACTGGCACACAGCATGTCATAAAATCTCAAACACGAGGAAATCTGCAGATGCTGGAAGTTCAGTCAACACACATCAAAGTTGCTGGTGAACGCAGCAGGCCAGGCAGCATCTCTAGGAAGAGGTACAGTCAACATTTTGGGCTGAGACCCTTTGTCAGGAATAACTGAAAGAAGAGCTAGTAAGAGATTTGAAAGTGGGAGGGGGAGGGGGAGATCAGAAATGATAGGAGAAGACAGGAGGGGGAGGGATGGAGCCAAGAGCTGGACAGGTGATTGACAAAAGTGTTATGAGAGGATCATGGGACAGGAGGTCCGGGGAGAAGGAAAAGTGGGGGGGAACTCAGAGGATGGGCAAGGGGTATAGTCAGAGGGACAGAAGGAGAAAAAGGAGAGAGAGAAAAAGAATATGTGTATATAAGTAAATAACAGATGGGGTACAAGGGGGAGGTGGGGCATTAACGGAAGTTTGAGAAGTCAACGTTCATGCCATCAGGTTGGAGGCTACCCAGACGGAATATCAGGTGTTGTTCCTCCAGCCTGAGTTCCCTACGTGACTCCCTTGTCCATTCGTCCTCCCCATCCCTCCCCACCAATCTCCCTCCTGGCACTTATTCTTGTAAGCAGAACAAGTGCTACACATGCCCTTACACTTCCCCCCTTACCACCATTCAGGGCCCCAGACAGTCCTTCCAGGTGAGGCGACACTTCAACTGTGAGTCGGCTGGGGTGATATATTGCGTCCAGTGCTCCCGATGTGGCGAGACCTGACGCAGACGGGGAGATTGTTTGCTGAACACCTACGCTCTGTCTGCCAGGGAAAGCAGGATCTCCCAGTGGCCAAACATTTTAATTCCACATCCCATTCCCATTCTGATATGTCTATCCACAGCCTCCTCTACTGTAAAGATGAAGCCACACTCAGGTTGGAGGAACAACACCTTATATTCCGTCTGGGTAGCCTCCAACCTGATAGCATGAACATTGACTTCTCTAACTTCCGCTAATGCCCCACCTCCCCCTCGTACCCCATCCGTTATTTATTTATATACACACATTCTTTCTCTTGCTCTCCTTTTTCTCCCTCTGTCCCTCTGACCCTCTGACTATACCCCTTGCCCATCCTCTGGGTTCCCCCTCCCCCTTTTCTTTCTCCCTGGACCTCCTATCCCATGATCCTCTCATATCCCTTTTGCCAATCACCTGTCCAGCTCTTGGCTCCATCCCTCCCCCTCCTGTCTTCTCCTATCATTTTGGATCTCCCCCTCCCCCTCCAACTTTCAAATCCCTTACTCACTCTTCCTTCAGTTAGTCTTGACGAAGGGTCTCGGCCTGAAACGTCGACTGTACCTCTTCCTGGAGATGCTGCCTGGCCTGCTGCGTTCAACAGCAACTTTGATGTGTGTTGCTTGTCATAAAATCTGTTGTTTTACGCCAGCAGTACAATACAATACATCATTTTTAGACTACAAATTACTATAAGAAATAGATATATAAATTTGCCCTGAGAGCACCTCACACCTGATGACCAGTCATCAGGTGTGAGGTGCTCTCAGGGCTGCTGTACTTGGCGCAGGTCTGGCCCGTCCCCAGCTCCTACAGCTCGGAAATCACCCGGGCTGTCTTCAGATTCGTCTGGGGATCCAAGATGGAGCGGGTGAGACGGACCGCCATGCACAAGTCCCTGGACAATGGGGGCAAGAACGTCCCCAATGTCGCCCTCACCCTGATGGCCAGCTTCGTGTGTGGCTGCATCAGGTTGTGCGTGGATCCCAGGTATGTGGGCACCAAGTACCACTATGTGCCCAGGTTCTACCTGTCGCCCTGGCTACGAAGGATGGGTCTGGCCCCACTCCCACGCAACGCCCCCGTCAGCTGGTCGTTGCCCCCTTACCTGTCCTTCGTAGAAAAATTCCTCAAGACCAACGCATTTGACCACAGGGCCATCAGGCAGTGGTCGGCACGTAGTGTCCTGCAGGCACTGCAGGAGAAGGACGTGATGGACACAGTGGCGTGGTTCCCTGAGCAGACCGTCCAGTTCATCTGGCAAAATGCCTCATCGCCAGATCTCACCAACAGGCACAAAGACCTCGCCTGGCTGGCGGTGAGAGGGGCCCTCCCAGTCAGATCCCTCCTGTACGCCCGGAACAGTTCCTCCACACCCCACTGCCCACGGGAGGACTGTAATGGGGTGGAGTCGGTGGCTCACCTCTTTGCACACTGTGGGTTCGCAAAGAAGGTGTGGAAGAGAATGGAAGGGACAGTACGAAGATTCATGCCCAGCAGCTGCGTTACCGAGGACTCCGTGATCTACGGGCTGTTCCCGGGGACGCACACGGAGACCAACATCCGGTGCTGCTGGCAGATCATCAATTCGGTGAAAGACGCTCTTTGGTCGGCCCGAAACTTGGTGGTCTGCCAGCTGACGGAGATGTCCGTGACTGAATGCTGCCGACTGGCACACTCTCGTCTGCAGGAGTACGTTCTGAGGGATGCACTCAAACTTGGTGCAGCCACCGCGAAGGCCCGGTGGGGAAGGACCACAGTTTAACGTTCATCACCCGTAGGAGGGGGAGAGGTTGGGTGGGGAGGAGACCTACCCTCATCAGCGGTGTGGACAGATAATCAACATGGTGCCCAAGGAGTGGGTGGAATTGTTAATTTGGGAAAATATTAGAGCCATTGCCTGCCTTCATTGTTGAAAATTTTGATTGTTAATAAGTCTTAACTCTTGACCAAGGGTTGAGAGTAAACGCATGATTTACTGTAAACATCTTTCATTTGTAAATGAACAGAGAGTCAACGCAAAATTTTATTGTTAATAACTGTATTGAATAAGGACTCACAGTCAACGAATGGTTTTCTTTTCCTGTATGTAATTATTTTTATTTTGTAATATTTCTGAATAAAGTATTTTTGGAAAAAAAAAATAGTTATATAAATTTAAATCAAGTAGCGCAAAAAGAGGTTAAAAAAAGCAAGGTTGTGTTCATGAGTTCATTGTCCATCAGAAATCTGATGGTGGAGAGAAAGAGGAGAGGGAGCTGTTCCTGAACTGTTCCTGGTCTATGTTCTGGGTTTAACTTTAACTCCCTCAATTTCCCTTTCCAGCATTTGAGTCTGAACTCAGTAAAGAAGCTGAAGAGAAAGCTGCTGAACAGGCAAGGGCAGCTGCAACAGATGAACCTGACTCGGAGACCCCTGTGACAGAGGCTGGTGAGAAGGAGGCCCCTGCGACGGAAGCTGCCGAGGCCACTGCCCCTACGGCGGACACTGATGGGGTGGAAGCACCTCCCACAGATGCTCTGGGGACAGAGGCTCCAGCAGCCTATCCTTCTGAGGCAGATGACGCTGAGGAGAAGGCCAAAGATGCAGAAGACGCAGACAGGCCTAAGGTACTTCCTGAGGATACGGCTGCAGTATTTGAGGAAGGTGCTGAGGCAACTGCCGAAGCCGTGGCTGAGAAAGACTGAAGGGAGACTGTGCTGATGAAACCGAATACTGTACAAGGTTTTATGGAGGGGAAGACCAGGCCAGGAAATTCATCCATGCATTGACTAGAAATACCAAACAATATATAGAAACACGTGCCCTATAAACTTTACTGATTGTCACTGCAAGGTGATTTATCAAGTGCCGTAGTGTGAATCAATACTCTGTCCAAAATAATTTCTTCAAAAATAAATGTTGTTTGTAAAAGTTTAGAAATTTTTCATGTATACGGCAAAGAATTCCCACCTGTGTAAATACTACCTAACAATACAAGCTGGAGTTGGTCGTCGCAGGAGCCCATTGGCACTTGAATCAACCATATATACTTCAGCTCACCATGGAGGAACATTCAGATTGGTAATTGGTTTACATGTATTGAGATACAATGAAAAGTCATCCAGACAGTTGGTCTCATACCTATGTACATTGAGGTAAATCAAAGGGAAAATAGGATGCAGAATAGAGGGTCAGCTACAGTGAAATACAGTGCAGGGTACAGAATGTAGTGTTAGGATACAGAGAAAGGGCAGATAAGTCAAGTGTGAGAGCCACAACGTAGTAAACTGAGAGATCAAAAATTCATCTTCATCATATATAAGGTCTGATCAAGAGATGCGCCAGCCAATTCTGCATCCATACAGCCAAGTTTTCCTGAATTCCATGCCTCCTGACTTTCTGAATGAGCCTACCATGACAACCTTATCAAATGCCACATACACCAAATACGCTGCTCCACCTTCATCAACGCACTTTGTAACATCATCAAAGAATTCAATCACACCTGTGAGGTTTGAGCCCCTCACAAAGCTACGCTGACTATCCCAAATCGTGTCGCTAAGAATCTTTTCCAATAGTTTGCCCACCACTGAAATAAGACTCCCTGATGTATAATTCCCAGGATTATCCCTACTCTATTTCCTGAACAAAGGAATAACACTTGCCATCCTCTAATCGTCTAGTATCACTCATCTAGCCAGTGAGGATGCAAAGATCATTGCCAGGGGTGCAGAAGTCTCTTCCCTCACTTCTCATAGTAACATGGGGTATATCCCATCAAGCCCCAGGAACTTACCTATCTTAACATTTTTCAAAATTTTCAGTACGTCCTCTTCCTTAATATTGATGTACATATTAGTCTGCTTTACACCGTACTCACAAACAGCAAGATCCCTCTCGCTGGTGAATACTGAAAGCAAAGAATTGAATTGACTTTATTAATTAAATCCTTCATATACATGAGGAGTAAAAATCTTCACATTATGTCTCCATCTAAATGTGCAATGTGCAATCATAGTAATTTATAATAAATAATGTGTACAACAGGACAGTCAATATAACATAGAAATACAATTGTGTCAGAATGAATTAATCAGTCTGATGTCCTGGTGGAAGAAGCTGTCCTGGAGCCTGTTGGTCCTGGCTTTTATGCTGCAGTACTGTTTCCCGGATGGTAGCAGCAGGCCGGCTGGTGGCGCAGTGAGATCAGCGCCGGACTCCGGAGCGAAGGTTCCTGAGTTCAAATCCAGGTCGGGCCACCCCCGAGCATGCTTTCCAACCATGCCGGGTTGAGTGTCAAGCTAGCCACCCGGCCTCGTAAAAAATACAAGGGTCGAGTCAGGAACGTTCATAATGTGACCCGGTTAATCCTGACACCACGTGCCAGACAAGAATGACTGAATGTCTGGTACAACACGCTTAAAAAAAAAAGCAGCTTGGACCTCAGGTCTCCAATGATCTTTCGGGCCCTTTCTACACACCTGAATCATGGGAAGTTCACATCTATAGATGCGCTGGACTGTCCGCACCACTCTCTGCAGAGTCCTGCGATTAAGGGAGGTACAGATCCCATACCAGGCAGTGATGCTCTCAATCGTGTAGAAAGTTCTTAGAATTTGTGGACCAAATTTCTTCAACCATCTGAGGTGAAAGAGGCGCTGTTGTGCCTTTTTCACCACACAGCCGGTATGTACAGACCACGTGAGATCCCCAGTGATGTTTATGCCGAGGAACTTAAAGCTGTTCACCCTCTCAACCCCAGATCCATTGGCGTCAGTCAAGGTTAGCCTATCTCCATTCCTCCTGTAGTCCACAACCAGCTCCTTTGTTTTTGCGACATTGAGGGAGAGGTTGTTTTCTTGACTCCACTGTGTCAGGGTGATGACTTCTTCTCTGTAGCCTGCCTCATTTATTTTTCAAGATTATGCCAATCAGTGTAGTGTCGTCAGCAAATTTAGTTAGCAGATTGGAGCTGTGGGTGGCAACGCAGTCATGGGTATACAGGGAGGGGGCTTAGTACACAACCCTGAGGGGCACCTGTGTTGAGGGTCAGAGAGGTAGAGGTGAGGGAGCCCACTCTTACCACCTGCCGGCAATCTGACAGGAAGTCCAGGATCCAGCTACACAAAGAATTCATTGAGGACCTCCAGAACCACCTCCAACTCCAGGCAGATGTTTCCTCTGCTATCCTTGATCAGCTCTACCCTCACTCTAGTTATCCTCCTGTTCTTCACCTACGTATAGAACACCTTGGGGTTTTCCTTAATCCTACTCACTAAGGCCTTCTCATGCCCCCTTCTAGCTCTCCATTCTTCAGCTCATTCCTGGCTACCTTGTAACCCTCCAGAGCCCTACCTAATCCTTGCTTCCAAAGCCTTAAGCTTTTTCTTCCTCTTGACAAGATGTCCCGCATCTCTGGTTAATCATGATTCCTTTACCCGACTGGCTGGAGTGTTCACTGATACCTTTAACCTCTTGGTTCTGCAGTCTGAGGTACCCACCTGCTTCAAGCAGGCTTCAGTTATACTGGTGCCCAAGGAGAGCATGGTAATCTGCATCAATGGCTTTCGTCTAGTAGTATTTATATCCACAGAGATTAAGTGCTTTGGGAGGTATCAACTTCTGCCTGAGGGACAACTTTATTCCACTCCAATTTGCCAACCGCCACAACAGGTCAGCAACAGATGCCATTTTGTTGGCTCTTCACTCAACCCTGGAACATCTGGACAATGAAGATGCATACATCAGGATGCTCTTCATTAACCACAGCACTGCATTCAGTACTATCACTCCCCCAAAACCATTCAGTAAGCAACAAGACCTTGGCCCCAAACCTCCCTGGGCAACCGGATCCTCTATTTTCGCACTTGCGTACCTCAGTCAGCTCAGACTGGCAACAGCACCTCCTCAGCAATCTTCATCAGCACAAGTGTACCACAAGGCCGTGTGCTTAGCCCCCTGTTCTGCTCACTGTGTACTCAGGGATACCACTGCATTTAAGGATACGGGGTTTTAGATTCCCAATAACGACTATCTTGCTGGCAATTGTACAGTCTCTAGTAAATAAGATCAAAGATCTCAGAGCTAGGGGGCTGTATCTGAGGGACATTAGGACTGTGTACGCCCTTTGTTTTCACGGAATCCTAGTTAACCCCTTCCATACTGGACACAACGATTAGATTGACAGGTTCACCACACATCGTCAGGTTAAGACCGTTGAATCTCTCAAACGCAGAGGTGGAGATGTATGCCTTATGATCAACTCCTCAGTGCACAGACGTGTCAGTGTTATCCCAATTATGCTCACCAGACCTGGAATATCTCGCTATTAAGTGCCGTTCATTATACCTGTCACGGGAGATCTCTGCGATCATTTTGGTGGCGGTATACATTCAGGCCAATATCAATCAGACTTTAGATCTGATCAATGGGATCAACGTGCATGAAACAGTGCACCCTGACCCCTTCACCATCGTTTTGGGAGGTTTTAACCAGGCCAGTCTGAAAAAAATCACTAAGCATTTACCATCAACAGATCACTTGCAATACCAAAGGAAACAACACACTGGACCATTGTTACACCACCATCAAGAACACCTACCGTGCTATTCCAGGCCCTCACTTCGGGAAGTCTGATCACCTGACTGTACCTCTACTCCCTGAGATTCAGCAGAGACTGAAGACTGCAGCACCAGCAGTGAGGACCAAGAAAGTATGGACCAGGGAAGCACAGAAGTGCTTACAGGACTGCCTTGAATTGGTGGACTGGACTATATTCAGGGACTTATCTATGAATCTGGAGACTATGCTGCAGTTGTTACCGACTTCATTAAAACCTGTGTGGATGAGTGTGTGCCTACAAAAACTTGCTGTACATTCCCAAACCAAAAGCCGTGGATGAATCAGGAGGTATGTAGCCTGCCGAGGGTTAGATCTGTGGCATTTTTGGTAGAATCTCAGATGGTGACAAGAGGGCGTACAGGAGTGAGATATGCCAACTAGTGGAGTGGTGTCGCAGCAACAACCTGGCACTCAATGTCAGTAAGACGAAAGAGCTGATTGTGGGCTTCAGGAAGGGTAAGACGAAGGAACACATACCAATCCTCATAGAGGGATCAGAAGTGGAGAGAGTGAGCAGTTTCTAGTTCCTGGGTATCAAGATCTCTGAGGATCTAACCTGGTCCCAACATATTGATGTAGTTATAAAGAAGGCAAGACAGCAGCTGTACTTTATTAGGAGTTTGAAGCAATTTGGCAAGTCAACGAACTGTAATTGATTGATTTATTATTATTATTATTTTATTTATTGTTTTTTTTCTCCCTTCTATATTATGCATTGCATTGAACTGCTGCTGCTAAGTTAACAAATTTCACGTCACATGCCGGCGATAATAAACCTGATTCTGATTCTGATTTAAGTCTGGTGACCCAGATCAGCACACAGAAACCTAGTATGACTTGTGGAGGACTATTTCAAGAGCAAAGAAACAATTCCAAGCGAGGTTGGAGGTGACGTCGGATCCGCGTCAACTCTGGCAGTAGTTTACTTCCGACAAAGCGAAACCCAATAGCATGAATGGCAGTGATGCTTCACTACCAGATGAACTCTACGCCTTCTATGCCCGCTTTGAATGGGAGAATATAACTACAGCTGTGAGGATCGCTGCTACACCTGGTGACCCTGTGATCTCTGCCTCGGAAGCCGATGTTAGGTTGTCTTTCGGAAGGGTGAATCCTCGCAAGTCAGCATGACCCAGTGGAGGACCAGGCAAGTCTCTGAAAACTTGTGCCAACCCACAAGCAACTGGTGGAGTACATGTCTCCAAACAGTAGCCAGGATGTGGATACAAATTACAACGGGAGATAGAAGGTGCATGTCACAGGGGCAATGTTACAATAGTCATGGGGGATTTCAAAATTTTTAGATTATGAGGACACTCAGTCCTCGTTTATTGTCATTTAGAAATGCATGCATTAAAAAATGATACAATGTTCCTCCAGAAAGATATCACAGAAACACAGGACAAACCAAGACTAAAACTGACAAAACTACATAATTATAACATACAGTTACAACAGTGCAAAGCAATGCCGTAATTTGATAAAGAGCAGACCATGGGCACGGTAAAAAAAAGTCTCAAGTCCCGATAGCCCATCATCTCACACAGACAGAAGCGCCGCAAACTTGCCAATGCATTGGCAGCACCCGACCGCAGCCGACTCTAAGTCCATGGGAAAACTTCGAGCCTCCGACCAGCCCTCCAACGCCGAGCACAATTTCTGCCAAACGCCTCGACCCCTCCCCGGCCGCCCAGCAGCAAGCAAAGCCGAGGACTCAGGGCCTCCCCCTCTGGAGATTCTGGATCACAGAGTAGCAGCGGCAGCGAAACAGGCATTTCAGAAGTTTCTCCAGATGTTCCTCCGTATTCTTACATCCGTCTCCATCAACCCAGGATTGTGCACGGCACCCTACTTGACAGATAACAGACATCACCACCGGAGTGGCTGCTGCGAGCTGCGTCGGCCACCATCTTCTCCTCCCTCTTTTTTTTATAGGCTATTCTGAATTGAGTTTTGTGTAACATATGAGGCGTGTTTGGCAGCTTTGGGCCTGTACTCACTGGAACTTAGAAGAATGCAGGGGGATCTCATTGAAACCAACTGAACGTTGAAAGGACTAGATAGGGTGGATGTGGAGAGGATGTTTCCCATTGTGGGGGTGTCCAGAACTAGAGGGCATAGCCTCAAAATTGAGGTGTGACCCTTTAGAACAGAGGTAAGGAGGAGTTTTTTCAGCCAGAGAGTAGTAAACCTGTGGAATGCTCTGCCACAGACTGCGGTGGAGGCCAAGTCCGTGCGTATATTTAAGGCGGAAGTTGATCGTTTCCTGATCGGTTCTATGGCTTATGGTCAGATAGAATATAGAAAATCTGCAGCACATTACAGGCCCTTTGGCCCACAGTGTCGTGTTGACCATGTAACCTACTCTAGAAGCTGCTTAGAATTACCCTACTGCATAGCCCTCTATTTTTCTAAGCTCCATGTACCTATCTAAGACCATATTGTAACCGCCTCTACCACCTTCTCTGGCAGTGCATTCCACACAACCACCACTCTCTGTGTGAAAAACTTACCTCTGACCTCTCCCTTGTACCTGTTTCCAAGCACCTTAAAACTATGCCCACTTGTGTTAACCATTTCAGCCCTGGGAAAAAGCCTCTGACTATCCACATGATCAATGCCCCCCATCATCTTCTATGCCTCTATCAGGTCACCTCTCATCCTCCGTCGCTCCAAGGAGGAAGGCCAAGTTCACTCAACCTATTCTCATAAGGTCTGCCCTCCAATCCAGGCAAATTTCCTCCACACTCTCTCATCCACGTCCTTCCTGTAGTGAGGTGACCAGAACTGGACACAATTCTCCAAGCGGGGTCTAACTAAGGTCTTGTAGAGCTGTAACATTACCTCACGGCTCTTGAACTCAATCCCATGGTTGATGAATGCCAACACACCATACCCCTTCTTAACAACACCGTCAACCTGTGCAGAACCTTGAGTGTCCTGTGGACATGGACCCCGAGATTTTGCCGAACCTCCACACTGATGAATTAATCACCTTGCAGTTTGAGAAGGAGAAGTTATAGTCAGATGTATCAGTATTACACTGGAGTAAAGGGAATTACAGAGGCATGAAAGAGGAGCTGGTCACTGTTGATTGGAAGAGGACACTGGCAAGGATGATGGCAGAATATCAATAGCTGGAGTTTCGGGGAACAATTCAGAAGGTGTAGGGTAGATACTAGACATCCCAAAGAAGTAGTATTCTAAAGTCAGGATGACACAACTGTGGCTGACAAGGGAAGTCAAAGACAGCATAAAAGCAAAAGAGACCCCATATAGTAGAGCAAAAATTAATGGGAAGTTAGAGGGAAAGCGCAACAGCAGACAACTAAAAAAGCCATGAGGAGGAAAAAGCTGAAATTTGAATGTAAGTTAGCCAATAATATCAAAGAGAATACCAAAAGTTTATTCAGATATATATGGAGTAAAAGAGAGGTGAGGGTAGATATCAGATCGCTGGAAAGTGACACTGGAGAGGTAGTAATAGGGACAAGAAAATGGCAGACGAGCTAAATAAATATTTTGCATCTATCTTCACTGTGGAAGACACCAGCAGTATTGTGGAAGTTCAAGAGGATCAGAAATGGAATTGAGTATAATTGCTATTACTATGGAGAAGGTGCTTGATAAGCTCAAAAGTCGGAAGTTGGATAAGCCAACTGGACCAGATTGAACACACCCCAGGGTTCTGAAAGAGGTGGCTGGGGAGATTGTGGAGGCATCAGTAATGATCTTTCAAGAATCGCTATCTTCTGGAATGGTTCCTGAGGACTGGAAAATTGAAAATATCACTCCACTCTTCAAGTAGGGAGGGAGGCAGAAGAAAGGAAATTATGGGCTGGTTAGTCTGATCTTAGTGGTTGGTAAGATGTTGAAATCAATTGTTGAGGATGAGATCTTAGGGGACTTGGAGGCCCATGATAAAATAGGTCAAAATCAGCAGTGTTTCATTAAGGGGACATCTTGCCTAAAAAATCTGCTGGCATTCTTTGATAGAATATCAAGCAGGATAGACAAAGGGTAATTGGTGGATGCTATGTGCTTAAATTTTCAGAAGACCATGACAAGGTGCCACACATGAGGCTTCTTAACAAGCTAAGAGCCCATGGTATTACAGATAACACTCTGCTCTACCAACCCACATTGGTAGAGGGGGAAACTGCCGTCTGCCCGCCAAACTGTGTCTCACGTTTGCGTAGATGCTGTGTAAGGCACCCCAGTACAAACCCACAACGTAAAATATCAGGCAGTACACAATGTACGTTTAAACGATTACACTTTATAAAGTTTACTGTTACTATGGGGTTAGTAGAAAAGCAAAAATATAAAATAAAAAGGCACCAAAAATAGGGGTTATACAGTTCTTGCACAATGTTGGAGCTCATGCAATGCCCTTGATCTACCATTCGATTTCCTCCGAACTCCACAACCCTGGACTGGGACCAACCACAGTGGTCTACCAGCGCGCGTCCCGCATGTCCTTCCTCTTCGCCTCTCCTCACCGATCTCCTGCGCACTCCCCAGGTTCCCACACATACAGATAGAATAACATGGCTTCCATTGCTTAGTTCCCCATTATCTCTAATTATAACCCAAACATTTCAGCTACAAAGAACATTACCTCATCAGTTAACGTTACAGAGAAATCATTTCATTATTAGCAGTTAACAGTTACCATTACAGTTAATATTACTGAGAACCCTACACTAGCACGGATGGAGGATTGGCTGATTGGCGGGAAGCAAGTACTGAGAACAAATGGATCCTTTTCTGGTTGACTGCCAGTGACTAGTGGTGTTCCACAGGGGTCAGTGTTGGGACTGCTACTTTTCATGTTATATGTTGATGACTTGGATGACAGAATTAATGGCTTTGTGCCGAAGTTTGCGGACAATATGAAGGTAGGTGGAGAGGCGGGTAGTTTTGAGGAAGAAGGAGGCTGCAGAAGGACTTGGACAGATTAGGAGAATGGCCAAAGAGGTGGCAGATGGAATACAAAGTTGGGAAGTGTATGGTCATGCACTTTGGTAGAAGGAATAAATCTATTGACTATTTTCTAATCAGGGAGAAAATTCAAAAACCAGAGGTGTAAAGGGACTTGGGAGTCCTTGTGCAGGATTCCCTAAAGGTTAACTTGCAGGTTGAGTCAGTGGTGAGGAAGGCAAATGCAATGTTCACATTCATTTCAAGAAGACTTAGAATATGAAAGCAAAGACGTAAAGCTGACACTTTATAACACAGAGGTGAGGCTTCACTTGGAGTATTATTGGCAGTTTTGAGTCCCTTATCTAAGAAAGTATGTGCTGACATGAGAGGGGGTTCAGAGGAGTTTCTCAAAAATAATTCCAAGAATGAAAGTGTCATGTTTGATAGCTCTGGGCCCGTACTCACTGGAATTTAGAAGAATTGGTGGGGGAGAGGTGGTGGAAATCTCATAGAAACCTGTCGAATGGTGAAAGGCTTGATAGAGTGGATGTGGAGAGGATGTTTCCTACGGTGGGAGAGTCTAAGACCAGAGGACGTAGCCTTAGAATAGAGGGACATCCTTTTAGAACAGAGATGAGGAGGAATTTCTTTACCAGAGATTGGTGAATCTGTGGAATTCTTTGCCACAGACAGCTGTGGGGGCCAAGTCTTTATGTATATTTAAGGCAGAGGTTGATAGATTCTTGATTGGTCAGGGCATGAAGGGATACGGGGAGAAGGCAGGAGATTGGGGCTGAGAGGAAAATGAATCAGTCATGATGAAATGGCAAAGCAGACTTGAAGGACAAAATGGCCTGATTCTGCTTCTATATCTTATGGTCTTACAATCTTATTTACGGACATTTTCAACCTCTTACTACTACGGTCAGAAGTTTCCAGCTACTTCAAAAAGGCAACAATTATACCAGTGCCTAAGAAAAGCAGTGTGAGCTGCCTTAATGACTATCACCCAGTAGCACTCACATCTACAGTGATGAAATGCTTTGAGAGGTTGATCATGGCTAGAATCAACTACTGCCTCAACACGGACCTGGACCCACTGCAATTTGCCCATCACCACAACAGGCCAGTGGCAGATGCAATCTCAATGACTCTTCACACGGCCTTAGGCCACATGGACAACACAAACACCTATGTCAGGATTCTGTTCTTTGACTACAGCTCAGCACTTAATACCATCATTCCCACAATCCTGATCAGAACCTGGGCCTCTGTACCTCCCTCTGCAATTGGATCCTCGACTTCCTAAGCGGAAGACCACAGTCTGTGTGGATTGGTGGTAATATCTGCTTCTCGCTGACGATCAACACTGGCGCCTCTCAGGGGTGTTGCTGAGCCCACTGCTCTACTTATTTATTTTTCTTTCTGTATTATCGTGTACTGCATCGGACTGCCGCTGCTACGTTAACAAATTTCATGACAACATGCTGGTGATAATAGACCTGATTCTGATGACCTTGAGGCTAAGCACAGCTCCAAAGCCATTATTGAAGTTTAGAACACAGAACATAGAATAGTACAGCACAGTACAGGCCCTTCGGCCCACAATGTTGTGCTGACCCTCAAACTCTGCCTCCCATATAACCCCCCACCTTAAATTCCTCCATGTACCTGTCTAGTAGTCTCTTAAACTTCACTAGTGTATCTGCCTCCACCACTGACTCAGGCAGTGCATTCCACGCACCAACCACTCTCTGAGTAAAAAACCTTCCTTTAATATCCCCCTTGAACTTCCCACCCCTTACCTTAAAGCCATGTCCTGTTGTATTGAGCAGTGGTGCCTTGGGGAAGAGGCGCTGGCTGTCCACTCTATCTATTCCTCTTATTATCTTGTATACCTCTATCATGTCTCCTCTCATCCTCCTTCTCTCCAAAGAGTAAAGCCCTAGCTCCCTTAATCTCTGATCATAATGCATACTCTCTAAAACAGGCAGCATCCTGGTAAATCTCCTCTGTACCCTTTCCAATGCTTCCACATCCTTCCTGTAGTGAGGCGACCAGAACTGGACATAGTACTTCAAGTTTGCTGAGGATACCGGTGTTTCTGGCTCAATCAAAGGTGGTGACAAACCAGCATACAGGGAGGGAGATTGAAAATCTGGCCGAGTGGTGCCACAGATGTCAACAGAACCAAGAAGCTGGTTCTGACTTCAGGAGGAGGAAACTGGAGGACCGTGAGCCAGCCCTCATCGGAGGACGAGAGGTGGAGGGTGTCACCATTTCAGAGAAGCTGTCCTGGGCACGGCACGGCGGCGTCTCTACTCGGAAGCTGCAAAGATTCAGCATGTCACATGAAATGGTGAAAAACATCTAGAGACGTGCGATGGAGAGTGTACTGACTGGCTGCATCACAGCCTGGTACGGAAACACTAATGTGCTCGAATGGGAAAGTCTACAAAAAAAACAGTGGTTACAGCCCAGTCCATCGTGGTTAAAGCTCTCCCCACCATTGAGCACATCTACAGAGATGCTCCTGCAGGAAAGCAGCATCCATCATCAGGGACCCCCACCAGCCAGGCCATGCTCTCTTCTCACTGCTGCCATCGGGAAGAAGGTACAGGAGCCTCAGAACTCACACCCACCAGGTCCAGGAGCAGTTATTACCCCTCAGTCATCAGGCTCTTGAACCAGAGGGGATAACTTCATTCAACCTTACTCGCCCCCATCACTGAACTGTTCCCACAGCCTTTGGACTCACTTTCAAGGGCCCTTCATTTCATGTTCTCTGTATCTGTTGCTTATTATGGTGGGGTGGGGGGGGGGGCTACTGAACTAGATTGAAATAAGTTGCAGAAAGTTGTAAGATTAGTCAGCTCTGTCATGGGTACCAGTTTCGGAAGAATCCGAGACATCGTTAAAGAGCGGTGCCTTCGGCAGGCGGCCTCCAGCATTAAGGATCTCCATCACCCAGGACTTGCCCTTTTCTCATTGTTACCATCCTAAAGGCACACACTCAGCAGTTCAGGAACAGCTTCTTCTCCTCTGCCGTCCAATTTCTGAATGGACATTGAACAACTTTTTTATTTCTGTTATTTTATGCTGCTTACTTTATAGGCATCCGTTAGCCTCATGAGACCATAGATTTGCACCTTAGAAGGTTTCCAGGCCGTAGGCCTGGGCAAGGTTGTATGGAAGACCGGCAGTTGCCCATGCTGCAAGTCTCCCCTCTCCACACCACTGATGTTGTCCAAGGGAAGGGCATTAGGACCCATACAGCTTGGCACCGGTGTCATCGCAGAGCAATATGTGGTTAAGTGCCTTGCTCAAGGACACAACACACTGCCTCAGCCAAGGCTCGAACTAGCGACCTTCAGATCACTAGACCGACGCCTTAACCACTTGGCCACGTGCCAACACTTTAACTTAATTATTTAATAGATATATATACCTAATGTAATTCAGATTTTTTCCATATTTATTTATCATGTACTTCATTGTACTGCTGCCGTAAAATTTAACAAATTTCAGAACATATGCCAGTAATCTTAAATTTGATTCACATTTATGTATTATTATTGCTTTTTTCTTTGTTGTATTTGGACAGTTTGTTATCTTTTGCTTATTAGTTGTACATTCGCCTTTGTTGTGTGCGGGTTTTCATTGATTCCATTGTGTTTCATTGTACTTACGGTGAATACCCACAAAAATTGAATCTCTGAGTAGTATATAGTGACATATATGTATTTTGATAATAAATTTTCTTTGAAGGCTGGTACAGGGTTCTGAGTTGGATGATCAGCCATGATCATACTGAATGGCAGTGCAGACTCGAAGGGCCGAATGGCCTACTCCTGGACCTATTTTCTATGTTTCTATGAACTTTGAACAGTTCTTTAAAAGGATAAATCCTTTAAAAACACTTGGAAAGTGTCTTTCTGTGACATAATTTGAACTGAAAGTGGCCGGAAAGGGTTTACGTAATTTTTTTTTTGCAGTACGGCTGCCAGGGACGCGATGGGCCGAGTGGTGGCGCACAGACGGAGAGCCGCGGACGTGTCAGGCTCGGCACGCGTGTACGCATGCGCAGAGGCCGATCCTCCACAATCCCAGGGTGCCCCAGTGAGCCATGGCCACCGCCGTGGAGATCCAGTTTGCCCAGCGCTTGGCGTCCAACGAGAAGCGGTTCCGCGACCGGGCGGTCAAGAAGCTCCGTCGGTACTTCAGCGCCCGCTCGCAGCGACCGTCAGGTAACGGGTGCAGGTCTCCGCCGGCGGCTCAGGAACAGCCGGCCGGCCGGCCCGCACACGTGCATTGCCCGGACGATGGGGAGTAGAGGTCCCCGGCGAAGGGGGATGGAGGCTGGTGGGGAGTGGAGGTCCCCGGGTGATGGAGGTGGAGGTTGGACAAGGTTTTGGGAACGCCTGCTGAGGGGGATGGACTGTGAAAGATCTGCAGGTGGATGGTGAGAGGGGTTGTACAGCGTCGGAGTCCCGGGGAGCAGAGAGAAGTGATGGGAAAATAATGGAAACGGTGAGGTCCGGGGGCAGAGTACTGCTGGGGGGAATGGATAAAGAGGAAGGATGTTGAGGAAGGTCGTGTGGGGGAGAGGATGTAGACTTTCTGGATAGGGTGGGATCATAGGGGTACAAAGGTTGGGTGGGAGAGGTGAGAGAAGGTGAAGGAAGAGGCACTGTTGGTGGAGAGGGAGATGGGATGGGGGATGGGATGGAAGGTCCCATCCACAGATCCTATTGGACAGTTAAATTTTGGTCAGAAATATTCAAGGTATATATTAAGGGGGGCTAAGTGTAGGAGATGGTATTAGTGTGATGGGTTTCTACTGATTGTGCATGAATGACCTGTTTTCATCCGTTCCCTCTTTGCCTTTTCTAAACTTGCTGCCGTTTGTAAAAATGATGGAGGATTTCATTGTAACCTACCAAATATTGAAAAACCTGGATAGAGTGGATGTTTCCTACAGTGGGGGAGTCTAGGACCAGACGGCACTGCCTCTGAATAGAAGGATGCCCATTTAGAACAGAGATGAGGAATTTCTGTAGCCGGAGTGCTGAATCTGGAATTCATTGCCACGGATGGCTGTGGAGACCAAGTCATTGAGTATATTTAAAGTCGAGGTTGATAGGTTCTTGATTAGTATGGGGTTGAGGGGGGAAAATGCAGTAACTCGACTGTGATAGAATGGTGAAGCAGGCTTGATGGGCCAAAGAGCCTAATTCTGCTCCTATGTGTAGTAGTCTTAAGGTCTGACCTTTGATCTACAAGTGAGTCGAGGGGTACAGGAAGAGTATGTGAAATTGATGTTGACACTGAGCTGAAATCAGCTCTGACCTTGTTGAATGGTGGAGGAGGCTTGAGGGGTTACTCCCATTTATCACCTGAACTCTAACGTTCTTCATTGTGGAACTACTGTTGGACTGTGTCTCTTGACTCTTGTTATGTCTTATTCTTGTAATATGATCACTGCAGCATTAACACGTTATTAGGTGTTTTATTAGGTGGTTTCAGTCAAGAAGAATTACTCAAAATATGGAAAGGCATCTTCTACTGCATGTGGATGCAAGACAAGCCTCTTCTGCAGGTAAGTTTCCACTGCTCTCTGGGAAGGTAATGCTCAAATATCGCTTGCAGTTTGAAGGATGCCTCTTGAGCAGCAGAAAAACAGGCCCTTCAGCCCAAATAGTCCATGCTGACCAAGATTTCCATTTGGCCCATATCACTCTGAGCATTTCCTATCCATATACCTGTCCAAGTATCGAAGGAAAGATAAAGATTAACTTTACTTGTCACATTTACATTGAAACATACATACATTGCAAGATGCACAAGGCTGAACTGTCCTCATGAGTGAATCATACTCAGATGAACAACGCAGGGTCACAGACAACAACACTGACGCAGTGAACATTAGGGTATAATTAAAGATTAGCTTTACTTGTCACATGTACATCGAAGCATGCAGTGAAATGCATCATATCATGTCACAACCAGCACAGTCTGCAAGTGTCGCCATGCTTCCGGTGCCAATGTAGCATGCCTATAATTCACTGATCCTAACCTGTGTGTCTTTGGAATGTTGGAAGAAGCTGGAGCACCTGCAGAAAACCCACGTGGTCACAGGGAGAACGTACAAACTCCTTACAGACACTGACGGGAATTGAACCCCAGGTGCTCGTGCTGTAAAGCATTACGCTAACCTTGCTGCCCCTTTAAATGTTAAGAATGTACCTTCCTCAACCATTTGGTCAGGCAGCTCATTCCATTTACGTGCCTTCCTGCGGGTAAAAATTTGTCCCTCGGGCTCCTACTAAATCTCTCTCCTCCCCCCTCCCCCGCCCCCATACAACCTATTTCCTCTAGTCATTGATTCCGCAACCCTGAAAAATCGAAGCAGCGTGTGATCAGGAATAGGACTGGCCATAACTCGTGAAGATTTTGGTCCATTTTGTGCATTATCCAGCAGCATTTTTGGGGATCTAGGTCCACTGGCAGAATTGGTTGCTGATGCTGAAACATGTTATCTTTACACATTATCCTGCAGACAGTGATTCTCATCCTGACACTTGACACAAAACTCATCGTTAGTTCAAAACTAAGGATTTACTGTCTCATGAGTTCATTCATTTAAACCTTTCTCTGTATTACAGGAAGAACTGGCAGACACCATCTCCCGCCTTGTACATACCTTCAGGAATCTGGATGCCAGTGAGTTCTTGCTCATTCTTTCTCTGATTAGGTGCAGGAAAGGTGAATATGAATTGTTTTTGTGAACAGAGAATAATGCAGTCTGTGATGCTGGTTGAAAACATGGAGTTGATTTCCATGAGAAGATGGTGAAGTTGCCAATGGGAATAGAACTTTGACAAGAAAAGGTTGAAAGATCAGTTGAAACAGGTGGGATTGAGATGAGGTGGCCAGAGCCGATTCTGCAAGTCCACTGGGGAGGTTGACGCCCAGTGTCGGCAGGCATGAGTTCATGACTGCTGGAGGCCTATCCTGGGTTTAAAGGGCTGTCTATGTGAGGGAGGGGGAGGAAGGAATGGGACTTTTTGCTGTTATAGTTTTGTTGCTTCTGTGCTGTGTTGTTTTACCGAGCATTGTGGACATGCAGAATGTGTGGCGACATGTAGACTGCCCCCAGCACGTTAGGTTGTGTTGTGTGTTAACAACTAATGGAGTTAAACACATTTCACTGTATTCGATTTACACATGACGAGCTTGAAGGCTGAACTGAACAGTCTTATGTTTTTCTGCCCCAAGAGTTTCTGTTCCTGGAGACGTTCTTCCAGACCATGAACCGCGAGTGGAATGGGATCGATCGGCTGCGCCTGGATAAATTCTACACTGTGAGAATTGAGGCTAAGTGTTTCTTTTGACCCTTGCATGTAGAATTGACACCCAAGGTACTGATGTCCAGGAATCCTCTGGGGATCCACTGCTGGGAGGGGGAGGGCTGCTGACTAGCTTTCCCACAGAACACTACAGTGCAGAGACAGGCCCTTTGACCCATCTAGTCCGTGCCTGGTCCCATTGGCCTGCACCTGGACCATAGCCCTCCATTCCCCTCCCTTCCAAACTTCCTTAACTGTTGCAATCAAACTTGTGTCCACTATTTCCACTGCCAGCTTGTTGAACACTTGCACCATCCTCTGAGTGAAGGAATTCCCCTCGGGCTTCCCTTCAACATTTCACCCTTCTCCCACAAGCTTTGCCCTCTGTTTCTAGTCTCACTCAAGTTCAGTGGGGAAAAGCCTGCTTGCATTTGCCATCTCAGGAGCTGCTGTTGTGTGGTACCAGGGGGTTTCCCTACAGTGTGAGCTGCCATTAAACTGAGCTCCTGTCGGATAGTTAAAGGGGCTGCAAAATCCACGATGCTGTTCCAAACATGTCCATTTACTCCTTTCTGACATGAGAATGTTGGCAGATTTAGGACGTTCGGCCCATCGAGTCTGCTGTGATTGATCGCTGGAACAACAGCCTGGGTGTGAAAACTCAGATATTTAGTTGTGCAGTTGCTCAGTGTCTCTCAGTATGAAAGTGCCAATGTGTCCACTCACCCATCTTAGCCCTTAGTTCACTTTCCAACCCCCACCCCCTCCACCTTCCTCAAGTAGACTCCCAACTCCACTGCAGTTTATTAACTTCCAAAAGAAGCATCCTGAATTTCCAGAGTTTTCTCCCTCCTGAATGCAGAAGTTCCTGCTTAGAAAGTCATACATCTTAGAAACTGGCCCTTCGGCCCAACTGATACTGACGAAGAGTCTCGGCCCGAAGCGTAAACTGTTTAAATAATCAAAAGGAATCCTGGCAATTTTCGCGATTGGCTTTTGAGCTTTAAAAGTTGTCCCAAATAAGCAAATGGCTGCCCCAATTAACCGGAATCTACTGTATTATCAATAATTGTTGCTGAATTGTTTACGGGACAATTTTGAACAACTTTGGCCAGCTTGTACTCCGTCCCTCTCACCCCCACCTTTTTATTCTGCTTCTTCCCCCTTCCTTTCCAGTCCTGATGAAGGGTCTTGCCCTGAAATGTTAACTGTTCATTCATTTTGATAGATGCTGCCTGACCTGCCAAATTCCTCCAGCATTTTGTGTGCATTACTCTGGATCTCCGGCTTCTACAGAATCTCTTGTGTCCACACCAGTCCCGTCTGCCCATACCTACAAAACCTTTTATATCCACTTACCTACTGAATCTACGTAGCTCTTAAATGTTGCGAATATGCCCGTCTCAAACACTCATATCTCCCAAATTACAACAGTTCACATTTTTCTGGATTGAAAGCTGTTTGCACCAGGTTTTTAATTAGTGATTTTCTTTATGTACCCGTTCGTCGTTGAGACTATCGGATTTGAGCTCAGTGACGCCCTTGGCTGAGCTCTGGGTTCATGCCTGAGAGCTAGAATCTAGCTATGTTGTGTCCTTTGTCCTGAACTTTGGTGCCGAGACTCTTATGCAGCTGCCCGAGGAGAACTGTGTCACAGTGAGCAGGGCTGTTGTCATCTTACGAATCAGAATCAGGTTTAATATCACTGGTAAATATCATGAAATTTGTAGTTTTGCGGCAGCAGTATAGAATAATACATTATTTAAAATACTAAATTACAGAAGAAAAATATACAATGGGCTCCAATTAATTTGGACACGTCAGGACAGTACATTTTCACCTCAATTAGCTATGTTTTCTTGGAAATTGATTTTAAAAAAGTATCAAAGAGGCAAACTTCCATTTAACTGCATAACAAATTACGTATTTATATGAAATGCAGAACATGACCAATACCTCTACAGTATTATAAAACTGTGTACTTCCTAATAGTTATCGATGGAGGAATTCATCCAATGTATGCTGCTGTATTCTTTTTGACTAAGTGAACATAATTACAGCAGACACCTAGTGCAGATGATGGACTGCCTTCATTCTGTGCTTCTGCTGATTGCATCCTCCAAATCTTCATTTTCATTGTAACATTAAAGATGATCGTCGATAGCTTCATATTTTTCGTATTTCCTAACTTGTTGAAATAGTGAAATCATTTCATTTTCACTCCCGGCAGTTTCTGGCATCTCCAAGTCTGAAGGCTTGAAACCGTGGTGAACAAAACAATTCTGAATTGTCTAACTGCTTATTTCTTGCCAACTATTGGTGACAAGAATCACTGCTTTTTGAACACAAGCACATACAACTGATACCAGTCCTGAAGAAGAATCTCGGCCCAAAACATCAATTGTTTACTCTTTTCTGTAGATGCTGCCTGACCTGCTGAGTTTCTCCAGTGTTTTGTGTGAAATGCTTTGGATTTCCAGCATTGCAGACTTTCCCATGTTTGTGATGGTATTTAAAACTGTTCGCTCCAAGCACAGTGCACAACACGAGTGCATGTGACTGGCACTGCCTAGAAACAGTCTGCTACCCCAATTAAGTAGTATAGTATCCCAAATAAACAAAGAGAATCCCAGCTATTTTCTAGATTAGCTTCTCTTCTATAAAGTAGTGTCCCAAGTAAGCCGCTGCCCTTATTAGCTGATGGCCCGATTAACCGGAATCCACAGTGAATTAAAAAAATAAAATAAAATTAGTGCAAGAAAAAATGAGGCAGTGTATGTGGGTTCATTGGCCATTCACATGGCAGCAATAACCAAGCTCAGACAGTGGGGATACAGTGTTAAGATTCAGGTATGAAATTATGTCTGTGATTAACAATGTTCTGTTTCCTGGCAGTTGATCCGTTTGGTACTGAGGGAGTTTCTTGAGGAACTGAAAAGCACAGGATGGGATGAAAGGTAATTGGAGCTTTGCAATCCTTCAAATAAAATCTTGCACAAATTGAACTGGGCACTTTTGAAAGAAGTTTAGATAAATGTCAATGTGTGGGCCCCATAGTAGCATATTGGTCAGTGTAATGCTTTCCAGTAGCAGCAATCAGAAAATCGGGGGCCAATTCAATTGCTGTCTGTAAAGAGTTTGCCCAATCTTTCCATGACCGCATGCACGGTCCTTCATGCCCTAACTCAATCAAGAATCTATCAACCTCTGTCTTAAATACACCCAGTAACTTGGCATCCACCGCTGCCTGTGGCAACAAATTCACAGATTCAGTACCCTCGGTGTAAAGCAATTCCCTCTCACCTCTGTTCTAAATGGCCATTCCCCTATTCTGAGGCTGTGACTTCTCCACCATAGGAAACATGCACTTTCAACATTTGATACGTTTCATTAAGATCCCCCTCCCATTAGAAACATAGAAAACCTACAACATAATACAGGCCCTTTGGCCCACAAAGCTGTGCCGAACATGTCCTTACCATAGAAATTACCTAGACTTGCCCATAGGCTTCAATTTTTCTGAGCTCCATGTACCTGTCCAGGAGTCTCTTAAAAGATCCTATTGTATCCGTCGCCGGCAGCCCATTCCACGCATTCGCCACTCTCTGCGTAAAAAAACTTACCTGACATCTCCTCTGTACCTACTTCCAAGCACCTTAAAACTGTGCCCTCTCGCGCTAGCCATTTCAGCCCTGGGAAAAAGCCTCTGGCTATCCACATGATCAGTGCCTCTCATCATCTTATACACCTAAGATTCTTCTGAATTCCAGTGAGTACAGGTCCAGAGCCATCAAACGTTCCTCATTTGATGAGCTTTTCAGTCCCGGAATCACTTGTATCACCAACTGTTGGTTGTTGATAAAAACAATACACCTCACGGTATGTCTCGATGTACATGTGACAAATATAGCTAATTATACCCCACGTACACGGTACGCTGTGTTAGTGTGGTTATCTGTGACAGCTGTGAGCTTGCTGCATGATTCACCCATGAGGACAATTAAACTTCATGCATCTTGCAATGTAAGCCTTTCTGATGTTTGTTTTCAGTGTTGTCAGCCGTTTTCTCCGATGTGTGACAGATGAAGTGTTGAATCCCACCAAGAATGATGCCCCCTCTGGGGTCCGGTATCATTTCATCGACATCTACCTACAAGAGCTGGCAAGAGTTGGTACGCAGCAGGTAAAGGGAGCACACTTTGTCGAGGTGCTGTTTACTAATTAGCTGTAGACTCCATAATCTTGCAATAATTGCTGGTTGTGGACATTAGCACCCACAGGATGTGCATCCTTGCACCTGTTCTGAAAGAGCGTTCAGGGCTGAAACCAGCAGATGAACAAGACTTCAATCCTGAATTTTAATTCCCTTTTATGCAAGCAACTGAACCACTCCGCCTCCTTCATTAATTTCTTCCACTCTCTTGCAAACTGGATTTGATTGGGATGGGCTTTATCACAGAACCATAGAAACGAATGGGTCGAGACTCCATCTGGCAAAGCAAATGACCTTTATTCACTAATGTCTCTTAATCTGTATCCCTGTGTGCTGCGTCACAATTGTATACATTTTAATCATGCAGCTGGTTTCTCCCCTCATTGGAGAATTGGTTCATTATTGTCACGTGTACCAAAGTACAGTGAAAAGGTTACCTTGCGGTCTGTCTGATTCATCACTCTGTGCATTTAGGTAGTACAAGGTAAGACAATAACAATGCAGAATAAATTGTTAGAATTACACAGACCATCAGCTTCACATGTATACCACACTCCCTGCTGCTGAATGAACGTGGAACAGTACAGGTCCTTCAGCCCACAATGTTATTTCCTCCTTTTAACTTACTCTGTGATCAATCTAACTCTTCTCTCCTCCATTTTTCTATCACCCATGTGCCTCTCTACGAGTCCCTAATGTACCACCCTCTACCCTGCATCCCAGCAGTGTGTTCCAGGCACTTAACAGTCTGAGTAGAAAGCCCTGCCTCTGACATCTCCCCAAAACTTCCTTCACTCACATCAAAAGGATGTCCTCTGGTATTGGTTGTTGCTGCCCTGGCAATGTTATTTCACATCATATATCAGTGATAATAAAACTGATCTATTCATTTAAAAGTCTGGCTGTCTACTCCTTTTATGCTGCTTAGCATCTTGTACACCCCTATCGTCTCCTCTCATCCTCCTTTGTTCCAAAGAGCAAAGCCCTGGATTGCTCACATATCCTCATAAGACATGCTCTCTAGGTCACATAACATCCTGGTAAATCTCCTCTGCACCTTCCCTAAAGCTTCCACATTATTCCTATAATGAGGTGACCAGAATTGAACTCCTTATTCTTAGGTGTGGTCTGACCAGAGTTTTATAGAGCTGCAACATTATCTCGTGGCTCTTGAACTCAGTCCTCAAACTAATGAAAGCCAACGCACCATACACCTTCATAACCACCTTATCAACTTGCACAGCAACTTTGAGGAATGTTTGGATGTGAACCCCAAGATCCCTCTTCTTCCACACAGTTAAGAATCCTGGCATTAACCTTGTATTCTGCCTTCAAGTTCAACCTTCCAAAATAAATTACTTCACTCTTTTCCAGGTTGAACTCCATCTGCCACTTCTCAGCCCTGCTCTTTTTAACTGCCTCGGTTTGTATCAGTCATTTGTCAGTATCAGTAGCTCAGTTTGTTCTTTTCCCTGTTTCTTTATGTTTCCAGGAGTGGAGGATGCACCCACCTGACCTGCCAGGCGTGTCTCCCCTGTTTTGCAGTCCACGGCTCAGTCATATAGCACAGAAACAGGCCAGCAGGCCGGGTCCCATTGACCCACACCTGGACTGTAGCCCTCTGTACACCTCCCATCTATGTACTTACCTAAACTTATCTTAAATGTTATACTTGAATCAACATTTACCACATCCACTCGCAACTGGTTCCACTCTCACACTACCTCATGTCCCTCAGGTTCTGCTGAAATATTTCACCTTTCATCCTTAACCTACGACCTCTCACCCAACCTCAGTGGTAAAAGCCTGCATGTGTTCATCTCTATTGCCCTCGTAATTTTGTATACCTCTATCAAATCTTCCCTCATTCTCCTACAATCTGGTGAGTAAATTCAACCTTTCCTTATAACTCAAATTCCGGCAATATCCTTCAAAATTTTTGCTGTACTTTTTTCAATCTTATTGATATCATTCCCGTACGTAGGTGATCAGAAATGCACACAGTACTCTAAATTAGGCCTCACTGACCAATGAGAGGCAGAGTTTGCTTTTTCCTCCCTCCCTTTTCCTGTACAGAGTAGCATGTACGATCCTTGCGTTGTAACGCATCTTTGTTCGCTTTGTTCTAGTTGACTGCAGAACAGAACCTGAAGTTTATTGATCCCTTCTGTCAAATTGCTGCCAAGACCAAAGAGTAAGTTTGGCCTGTCTGCATGTTTTGAATGTGGGTTAATGTCCCCAACCAATCAAAAAGCCTTACAATTCTCTGTGTCTATTCTGACCGAGGCTGAAAGAAAATGGTTGCTGCTTTTAATGTGTATGTTATGAATTCCCATTGTCCTCATGGGTTCCCTGGGTCACTCCTTCCTCTACAGCTCACCCACCCCAGCATTCAGCTATTTGACCTGAACTTGTGCACTTTGAATCTATTAGCTGGGTTCTGAGTGTAAATTATAGATCTGCTCAAAACCACAAGGGAAGGAGGTGGGGAACCAGAGGGAGGTGCTGGGCAGGTGAGGAGAAAAGTGCTGAGAGGGGAACCAGAATGGGAAATGGAAAATGAGAGGAGGCAGGCAGAGAAATTACCAGAAATTGGACAACTTGATATTCATGTTGTCAGGTTGCAGGCTACTGCGACAGAATATGAGGTGTTGCTTTTCTGTCCTGAGTATGCCCTGATCGTGGCAGCAATGGAGGCCATGGACAGATGTATCCTGTTTTATTTTAGACTTTATTGTGGTATCAGATGTCTGTGTTCCACCTGCTAAAATTCAACAATTCCCTGTGGCAATGAAGAGAAAGATCCTCATGGCACTCTGTGATGTTACAGTCTTTGGGGTGCCAATATCCTGCTAATTTAGATTCTAACACAGATGCCGCCTGGCCCACTGAGTTCCCCTAGCATTTTGTGTATTGCTGTAGACTTCTGGTGTCTGTACTTGATTCCAGTTAGGCAGTTTTGCCATTGAATGGACCCTGGTATGTTCAGTGTGTCAGTTCTCCCTGTTGATTGCCCAGAAGGTGGGATTTTGCGCTGGTCAGTAGGCCACTACCCTGATTTAATTCTCGTTTTGTCCCTGGCTGTGGCGTGGCTGCAGCCGAGTCTTGTTTCACATGATCTCCCAGGGAATCTTTGAGCTCATTATGGACCAGGCACCTTTTGCTATTGAGGATTTGATGAACGAGCTGCAGGCCAGTGAGGAGGATGACGCATCGGGCGAGGAACTAAAATCAAGTCAAGAGAACGAAGATCCAGCAAAGCCAAAGATAAATGGTGAGAACCAGATTATGCTGAGATACTAGCTCTGGTGTGAGCGCACCAAGACACATAGCAATAGTTTATGAGCTCCTGAATGTGCACCAACATTTTCCATTTTAGAACATAGAACAGTACAGGCCATTCGGTCCACAATGTGCTGAATTTTTAATCTACTTTAAGATCAATCTAACCCCTTCCTCCTACATAACCCTCCATTTTTCTATCATCCGTGTGCCTAAACTGTGTCGGCCCTTTGGTCCACAATGTTGTGCTGACCTTTTAACCTATTCCAGCCCTTCACTCCTGCATAACTCTCAATGTTCTTATCTAAGAGTCTTTAAAATGTCCCTAATGCATCTGCCTCAACCACCATTCCTGAAGGCTACCCAGTCGGAATATGAGGTGCTGCTGCTCTGACCTGATATGCCCATGTCGTGGCAGCAGAGGAGGTGAGAGGCAAGCGTGTCCTGTTTTACCTTGGAGGGTTACTGTGGCGCGAGATGTATGTATTCAGCATACTGGAATTTAAAAATTTCCTGTGGCAATGAAGAGAAGCCCCTTTGCAGTACACTGTGATGTTACAGTCAGGGTACCAATGTCCTGTTAATTTTGATTCCAGTATCATAAGAACAGTAACACTTGTAGCTGTGAGATTCATCAATTGATTCATACGGTGTTGAAAAAGATTAGAAATTCTCAGGCATTGAAGTGATCTGAGATTCACAACTGAAAGTGTATGCACAGGGTCCGCTTCAGGGGAAGATGCTGAACTGGATGGAGACAGGAAGAGTCCAAACCATTCTCAATACGATGAAGATACTGGTCCTGTCCTCCAGGTAAGCAATGCATTTCACGTCTGTCTCGATGTACACAGGCAAAATAGAGATAATCTTAGGTGGTGGCCCATTTAATTGAATGGACGTGAGGAGAGTTGCTGAGTGAGTTGAGACTAAAATTGGTTCTTTGTTTTGGTCCTTACTGTGACCATGCGCACTGATCCACGTCTCTGGTATGGTAGTTGTGTTCATGGTAATGGATTCACAGTCAATAAAATAGCTAAAGAATTTTGCATTTGACATTTGTGTGTTGTCACCAAGTTAAGTGACTAAAATCTTCATGGTTGTTAATAAAATGTAGCTTCAGGAAAGGGAATTAACCCCTTCCTGGACTAGCCGTACTCTCATCCTGTAAACATTCTACTTGTCAGGATCTCTCAATTAGAATCAGGTTTTTTTAAAATCACTGACAAATGTCATAAGATTGTTGTTTTGCAGTAGCAGTACAGTGCAATACACACAAAATTACTCAAGTCACAATTTAAAAAATTAAAATAGCTAATGCAAAAAAGAGAAAAATTGGTAGTGTTCGTGGGTCATGAACCATTCAGAAGTGTGATGGTGGAGGGGAAAGAGCTATACCTAAAACATTGAGTGTGTGTCTTCACGTTCCTCTACCTCCTCCCCGATGAGAAGAGGGCTTGTCCTGGATGGTGATGGTCCTTAATGCTTAATGATTTATCCCACCTTTTGAAGGTGTCCTCGATGCTGGGGAGGCTGGTGCCCATGATGGAGCTGCCTGAGTTTACAACCCTCTGCAGCTTTTTCCAGTCCTGTGCAGTGGCCTCTCCGTACCAGTGCAACCAGTCAGACTGCTCTCACAGTACATCTCTAGATTGTAGTCCTCAAATTCACAGCATTGAAACCACCTTTTTTGCATGGACTGCAGTGGTCCATTCCAGCATCTTGTGAGCAAATATCAGAATTGTGTTTATTACCAGTGACACGTGCCATGAAATAGCTTGTTTTGCAGCAGCAGTACAGAATAATACATTGATTACAAAAATAAATAACATGGTAATGCT
Organism: Mobula birostris; assembly: GCF_030028105.1. NCBI lineage: Eukaryota > Metazoa > Chordata > Chondrichthyes > Myliobatiformes > Myliobatidae > Mobula > Mobula birostris. Next base: position 4,688,749 of record NC_092375.1, on the reverse strand, counting down.
TTTGAACAGCTCAGAAACCTGGTGGCAGAGGGGAAGAAACTGTTCCTAAAACATTGAGCCTGTGTCTTCAGGCTTTTGTACCTCCTCCCTGATGGTAGCAATGAGAAGAGGGCATGTCCTGGGTGGTGGGGGCCCTTTGTAATGAATGCTGTCTTGTGATGACTGCAATTCACTGGGGAACATGTTTGCTTTTCATTGGGAAGTGCTGTCATGTTAAATGATCCTAAAGAAGCTAGGGTCATTTCCTGATTGCTTTGTATTCCTGGTCGTGTCTATAAAGGAAACTTGCTGTGATTAGATCCAAGGAGACTTGTATTTCCAGTGTAGTGTTGGAATTTAGGGTTGGATCCTTAATGCTGTAAACCTTTCAGTGTTCAGATGGGATGATGATGTCTGAAACCTTGTTGCAATGAAGAAGGTGCACCGGTGTCTTTTCTTAGGAGATTAAGGATGTTACTGAACACTTAACAAACTTCGCAGCAGTACTGTTGAAAGTGTCCTGATTAGTTGCATCACGGTCTGGTACAGAAACTCAAATACATAGGAATGTAAGAGACAAGTGGACTCAGCCCAATACGTCACGGGCACATTCCACCCCACCATCAGTAGTGTAAACAGTAGCCTCAAGAAGTTAACTTCCATCCTCAAAGATCCCCACCATCCGGCCATGCCGTGTTCTCATAGGTCCCGTCAGGCAGGAGGTAGGAAAGCCTGAAGTCCCACACTGCCAGGTTCAGGAACAGCTACCTCCGTTCGGTTCTTGAAACAACCAGCAAAACTCTTATTCGCTGCAGTTTAGTAACGCTATAACCACTTTGCACTACAGACTTTTTTTCTAATTGTGTTCTCTCTTGTAAAATTGTGTATAATGTCAAACAAGAAAATCTGCAGATGCTGGAGATCCAAGCAACACACACAAAGTGGTGGAGGAACTCAGCAGGCAAGACAGTATCTATGGAAAAGAGTGTAGTCAGCATTTCTGTAGTCTTTTCCATAGATGCTGCCTGGCCTGCTGCATTCCTCCAGCGTTTTGTGTGTGATGTGGATGCTGCATACCTGATGTAATGTGTCTGTGGTGCTGCCGCATGTTTTCCAGTGCACTTTTGCAGACAAGGACTTGTGCACGTGACAATAAAGTCGGCTTTTGTTTCTGCAGTTTGACTACGGGGCTGTTGCTGACCGGCTCTTCCAGCTCTCCAGCAGGGGGAGCACTCCCACCCAGAATAGGAAACTCCTCTACAAACTGGTGCGAAAGTAAGGATCTCTTGTGTTTTTCTAAAACCTTTTCCGTCCATTTCAGACCAGTCCCACCTTCCTGAGCCAGTATTGCTGCCCTGGGCAAGCCCACATTCCCAGCACAGCATCCAACTCCGGCCTCTCAACCCTCATTTCCAAAGCTCCTCAGTATTATACTTAATTAGAAGTTTACACAGATTTGCCTGAAAAATTTTCAGTTAGTTAACTCTTCCTCTATATGTGCTAAACATACGCTGATACAATTTAAGGTAGTGCATACGGCCCACATGTCTAAAGATAAACTACCTCATTTTTACTCCCATATAAATCTTACTTGTGACAGATGTCACTCTGAGGTGGCTTCTTTGACTCATATGTTCCGGTCCTGCCCTCTCTTGGAAAAATTTTGGGAAGATATTTTTGATATCATTTCAACAGTTTTGCGTTTTGATTTACAACCCCACCCTATTACAGCAATTTTTGGTTTGCCAATGATAGAACATAGATCCTTATCCTCTTCAGCCTGTCGGATGATCGCATTTGCTACATTAATGGCCAGAAGATCCATTTTATTGAACTGGAAGGAGACCAATCCTCCTACTACATTTCAATGGTTTTCCCAAACGATTCTATGTTTAAATTTAGAAAAAAATCAGAAGTGTCATTTTTGATCCTTCGGTTAAATTTGAAGAGACTTGGAAGCCAGTTATTCAACATTTTCATATGATGTAGTTTGACCTTTTCCGAATCCTTTTTATTAGCTTAGAATATATGAATAGAGGAGCAGAGCTGACGACATTAATGAATATATTCGATCTAATACATTGGTTCAGCCCTGTCTTGTTCTGTTTGTTTTTTTGGGGGGGTTTTCTTTGTGATATCCTTTTCTTTTTATTTCTTTTCTCTTCATGATTAATTATATTAGGAGTTTGGAAGTTCATTACACTTGTACTATTTGTAGTTTCTCTTGTATGTGTTTATTACCAATAATGTAATTCCAATCTCTATATCAGTGTTGTTATTATGTTTATGAACTTGAAAGCTAATGAAAAGATTAAAAAAGAAAGACAGATTTGCCATGTCACCAGGAACTTTGACGAACTTCTATAGTTGCACAGTGGAGGGTATCCTGACTGATAACAATATGGCCTGGTATGGATACACCAATGCCCAGGAATGGTAAAGTCTACAAAAAGTGGCAGAGAGAGCCCAGTCCATCATAGGCAAAGCACATTTTCGAGAAGTGTTGCCACAAGAAAATAGCTGCCATTATCAAGGGCCCTCACCTTCCAGGCCATGTGCCCCCCTTTCTGCTGCCTTCAGGAAGGGGGTACAGGTGCCTCGGGACTCACACCACCAGGTTCAGGAGCAGTTATTACCCCTCAGCCATCAGGAAGGAGGTACAGGAGCCTCGGGACTCACCCCCCCAGGTTCAGGAGCAGTTATTATCCCTCAACCATCAGGCTGTTGAACCAGAGGGGATAACTTCACTCACATCAACATTGAGCTAATTCCACAACCTACACGCTCACTTTCAAGGACTCTACAACTCAATTTCTCAATATTATATTTTATGTACACAATTTGTCTTCTGCACTTCGATTGTTTGACAGCTTTTGTTTATAGGTATAGTTATTTAGTGAATGCCTGCAGGAAAATGAGTTTCCTTATTGACTCACGGAGTTGTTTAGGGGAGCATGAGCTTTGATGATGTGTCTTGAGTGCAGTGTTGGGCTTGTGAGTTGGGTGAATGTGATGCGTGCATTTGTGGTTTAACTGCTCAGAGTTTTAGTGTTGTGAAGCCTTACAAAGAATTAGAGTAACTCATCACAGCCTGCTTATACCATCTATTAAATGCTGTCCTTTTCCTCTTTCCTGTAGGTTCCGGGATTTGGCTGAAGGTGAGGACAAAGCACTTTAGCTGCCTTGTAGAAAAGCTGACTTCAGTATTATATGTTACTCGTATGCTGCAGTGTGTTCAAGGAAACAGCCAATTACATAGTCATAGAGCACTACAATATGGAGACAGATCCTTCGGCCCATCGTGTCTTGCTCATCTTGTTCTGCACAGTCCCATCAACCTGCACCTGAACCATAGCCCTCCACACTTCTGCCATCCATACCTTTATCCAAACTTGTCTTGAATGCTGCAGTCAGACCCACATCCACCACTTCTGCTGGCAGCTCGTTCTACACTTGACCCACCCTATTCAACGTTTCCCTATAGCTCATGTCCTCAAATCCCAGCAACATCCTTGTAAACAGTGACACGTTAACCTTCAAAAGTTCTACCTTGAGAGAGGTTGGTGTGCAGAGCTACTCACCCAACCTCCTGGCTGTTTGTGCTAGATAGGTTTCCACTACACAGTCACTGGGGAAGGGCAGAACTGTGGTAGTGTAGTGGTTAGCATGACAATATTACAGCTCAGGGCATCAGATGTTTGGAGTTCAATCCCGGTGTTCTCTGTGAGGAGTCTGTACATCCTCCACGCAGAATGTGTGGGCTTTCTCCGAGTGCACCAATTTCTTCCCACAAAGGCGTAACCAGTTAATAGGTCGTCAAAAGTTGTTCCATGATTAGGTTAGGATTAGATAGGTGGGCTATGGGGGGGGTGCCTGAAGGACCAGTTTCACAGTGTATCTCTAAACAAATAAATAACTTCAGAGTACTCAGGCTGCAGCTTGAATACTGTGTACAGTGCGGGTCATTGCTTAGTAGGGAAGATGTCAGTGCACAGCAGGGGCTGCGGGGGCATTTTTTTTTTAACCAGGCTTGGCACTACTTTCCCTGCGGCACAGGAAGCTGAGGGAAAATAGTTTTGTGATATACACAATGTATGTATGAGGGAGGATCTCATTGAAAACCTATGGAATATTGAAAGGCCTCGATAGGGTGGATGTGTCATATAATGGGGGAGTCTGGGACCGGAGGGCAGAGCTGAAGAATTTTTTTTGTCAATGGATGGTGAGTCTGTGGAATTCATTGCCACAGATGTTTGTGGAGGCCAAGTCATTGAGTGCATTTAAAGTGGAGGTTGATAGGTTCTTGATTAATCAGAGTGTCAAAGGTTATTGGGAGAAAGCTGGAGAATGGGGTTGAGCAGGATAACAAACCAGCCATGATAGAATGGCAGAGCAGACTCAAAGGGCTTAAAGGAGATTTACCAGTATGTTACCAGGACTCGGAGGACTGAGTTACAGAGACAGGTTGACAGGCTGGGACTTACTTCATTGCAGTGTAGAAGAATGAGAGGTGTTGTTATTAATGTGTGTAAATCATGAGGGGCACAGACAGGGTGAATGCACACAGTCTTTATCTCAGAGATGGGGAATCAAGAGAATAATAGGGAGAGGGAGAGAGATTAGCTTTATTTATCACATGTACACCAAAACGTACAATGAAATGCATCGTTTGTGTCAACAACCAAGACCTGAAGATGTGCTGGGGACAGCATGCAGGTGTCGCCATGCTTCTGGCCCCAAAAGGGAAGCCCACAACTTTGGAAAGTTGGGGGGCACCATAGCACGCGGAGGAAATCCACGCAATCACGGAGAGAACTTACAAACTGTTTACAACAGACAGTGGCGGGAATTGAACCCTGATCGCTGACGCTGTATAGAGTTATATTCCTGTGCCAGCCCACAAAGGATTTGATTGGAAACTGATTGGCAACTTTTTCACACGAGGGTGGTCAGTGTGTGGAAGGAGCTGCTAAAGGATGTAGTTAATGCAGGTACAACATTTGAAAGACGGTTGGACTGGTACAAGAATAGGAAAGATTTAGAGGGATATGGGCCAAAAGCAGGCAAATGGAATTGGTTTAAATGGGCACCTTGGTTAACTTGGACTGTTTGGACAGGAGAACCTGTTTCCAGGCTGTTTTATTCAGTGGTGCTGGACTCGAATTGCAGAGGAACCTGGATAAGGACCCATTTCAGATGAAGAGGAGGATTTTAAAATAGGTTTTGAGCTGGTGTGTAAAAGTGTCAACCGAGTCTGCATCCCTTATAGTTTTAGGTATTGTGTTCCACAGTTTAGGATCTTGGTTCAAAAAAGCTGACCTGCCAGTTATCTTTTGAGGGAGATTGTTTAAATTTAAGAGAGTGGCGTAACAAGACCTCGGAGCTTGAGCAGGGTTATAAAAGGAAAGTGATTCTGTGATGTACCCTGGTCCCTGATAATTAAAGATAGATGGTAGAGAGATTCGAAGAAGGTATGTTGGTATGAGTCTGGAATTCACTGGCTTAATGGTGGGTAGAGGCAGAAATGTCCTTTATACCATAAGACGTTAGAGCAGAGTTATGCCATTCGGCATTTGTGATAATGGCTAATCCATTCCCCCCCCCCCCCCCAACCCCAATCTGCTTTCTTCCCATAACCTTTCATGCCATGACTTAATAAGAGTCTATCAACCTCTGCCTTAAATATACTCAATGACTTGGCCTCCACAGCTGCTTGAGACAGTAAATTCCGCAGATTCACCACCTGAAATTCCTCATCACTGGTCTAAATGGACATCCCTCTAATCTGAAGCTACGTCCTCTGATCCTGGTCTCCCCCCACCATAGGAAATATCCTCTCCACATTAAACTTGCGCATGGGACTTGCAAAGGTTCAAAGTAAATTTATTATCGAAGTACTTGTTATGTCACCATTTATAGCTGTTGAGCATTTGATTTGCCAAATAGTTGCCACCTGTGTTATGAAATAAAAAACCTGATTCAATGACAAATCGTAAAAAATCACTAAAACGTGGAAGACTGTCTGGTGATCCATTTGAGGTGCTCACCACACTCATACGAGTTGACACTATGTTGGAGTAATGGTGGAATTGAGCAGAGCAAGGAGAAATTAAAGCTTTTGCAAAGCGCCACACCTTTTGCATTCTGTGGCTCCGCTCATAAAACTGAGGATGATTCTCAATGTTCAAAGTAAATTTATTATCAAAGTACAGTACATATATGTCACTATATACTATCCAGAGATTAATTTTCTCATGCACATTCACTGTAGATATAAAGAAACACTATACATTCAATAAAAATCTACGTCCAAACAACCAGTGTGCAAAAGAAGACACTGCAGATGCAAAAAAAAATATTGCGAACATGAGTTGCAGAGTTTTTGAGAGTGATTTTCTTCTTAAATAGTCTCACTAACATGACTATGCCATCTCCATGCAGGAGTCTTCCCTCAAGATATCATTCCTCATGATACATCATCGGACGAGGAAGATGAAGATGATTTCAGTTGGAAAAAGAAGAAACAAAGACGGGAAAAGGGATTGTTGGAGGAGGAGGAAGCAGAGGGTGAGATGGTTTCCTCACTTTGATATTAATTCAATGCATACGTATTTCACAAAAATCCTTCAGGCCCCGCTAGACCTTTGAATTGGACTGTGATTTCTGTTGAACATCTCCGTTTCTTTTTCCCCAGTTAAGAAGAAAGCAGTGAAAGGGAAAAACAAAAAGAAACGGCGTTCCAAAGGGAGACTTCCAGCAGCAACCAGTGAGAGTGAGGAGCCAGCAGGAGAGACTGAGAAGGAAGTAGCTGATCCCACAGACCAGGAACCCGCGAGAAAAAAGAAGAAAAGATCGAGACCAGTGGATACAGCTGTGACCTTAGAGAGTAACTTATTGAGCAGCGACGCGCCAAGGATTGAAAGTTCGGGACAGGAGGATCTATTTGGGGAAGACCAAGTGAGCCAATCCAAGTCAGACACAGAACCTTTGATACCCGTTGTTCCCAAACTAAAGAAGAAGAAGAAGAAGAAGAAAGAGGAGGAGGCCCAACTCTCTAATGGGAAGAGTTCGCCTGAAGGTTCAACTCCCAGCGAGCCGGTTGTCAGTGAGAAAGCAGGAAGAGTCCTGGTGAAACTAAAAAAGCAAAACAAGAAAGGAGTTGTTGGCGATGAAGGCCAGGCACCAGTCAGGAACAAGAGAAAGGTGAAGGAGCTGTCTGAGGGGCCCGTCCAGAGACAGAAACTGACGAGCAGTGTAAGTTGGAATTCTTTTATTTTATTTAGAGATACGGCATTAACAGGTTCTTCTGGCCCAATGAGCCAGGGCAGGCCAATTGTAACCATGGCCTTTTAACCTATTAAGAGGGGTAGGGGGTAGGCTGTGGACACCTGAGGAACCAAAGCTCACAACGACCGATAACCAGGGACACAGGCCAGCAGAGATCACTCTACTGACCAGTTTGTTTGGACCCAGCAGAGACTAGTGGCCAGTGCAACAGCCAACCAGTGAGAGCAACAAGTCAAGCCAATATAAGTGTGAGCACTCGGCAGAAACATCACTCGCTTGCGCACTGATGATGATGCCTCGATTGTTGATGGAATGTTTGTGACCTAACCTCCAGGCTCGACAGACTACCCTATAAACAAACCTATTAACCCATACATCTATGGGATTGGAAGGAAGTTTCAAACTGCTCTGTCTGTTTGCAGAGAAGTCCACAAGTCTGACAGCAATGTGTTGTTCCTTCACTTCCCGGGCTTGATTTCATCTCTCATTTCCTTCTGATAGGAGACCAATTAGCCCACTGGTCTTTAGCGAGTTGCGGCTTTTCTCTCTGGAGTGAAGCAGGGTGAGAGGCAACTTACTGAGGGACACAAGATGATGAGAGGTAGATTGAGTGAACAACCTGCAACTTTTTCCCAGGGTGGAAATACTGTAGCTAATACCAGGGGGTGTAATTTGAAGGTGATTGGAGGAAAGTATAGAGAGATGTTAGAGGTAGGTTTTTTACAGAGAGAGTGGTGGGTGCATTACTGATGATTTCCATTTTATACCTGATAGAAGTAAATGAGAGCCGGGCATCACCATCTGCCTGCTGACCAGAGCCTACTCCCAGGGCAGCACTGTGAGGGTCATGCTTTCTGATTTTTCTAGTGCCTTCAATTCCACACAGCCCTCACTGCTGGGGGAAAGCTCCGTTCAGTGCGAGTGGGCACTTCCATTGTATCCTGGATCATGGACCACCTGACTGGCAGAACACAGTTTGTGCAGCTTCAGAGCTGTGTGTCAGACATGGCTCTAAGCAGCACTGGTGCCCATAGGGGACTGTATTGGCTCCCTTCCTGTTTACCCTGTATACCTTGGACTTCAGATACAACACTAAGACATGTCATCTGCAGAAATTCTCTGATGACTCAGCAATAGTTGGGTGTATAAAGGGAGGACGGGAAGATGAATACAAGGCCCTGCTGGAGAACTTTGTCAGATGCTGTAAGCTGAATCATCTGCAGCTCAACATCAGTAAGACAAAGGAGATTGTGATGGACTTTAGGAAAACTAAGCCTGCACTGCTCCCTGTTACTATTGATGGTGAGGGCCTACAAGTACCTGGGGGTGCACCTGGATGACAGACTTGAGTGGAGCACCAACACAGAGACTGTGTACAGGGAGGGCCAGAGTTACCTCTACTTCCCGAGGAGACTGAGGTCCTTTGGAGTATGCATGCCTCTCCTTGACATGTTCTACCAGTCTGCTGTTGCCAATACAATCTTCTATGTGGTGGTGTGCTGGGGCAATGGCATCAACACTTTTGGCTTTTGTACCTTGGAACACAGGTGATACTAACAGACCCAATAAACTGATTAGAAAGTCTGGCTCTGTTATAGGAGTCAGACTTGACACACTGGAGGCTGTGGTAGAACAAGGGACCCTACGGAAAATCCTGGCAATTCTGGACAATGTTTCTCACCCTCTGCATGCCACCTCGGCTGAACAGAGGAGCACTTTAGTAAGTCTTAAGACGACTGCCCTGCTCCAAAGAGCGCTACATGAGATCATTCTTGCCCTTGGCCATCAGGCTGTATAATGAGTCAGCCAATATTCAGGGAAGTGATTACCCCCTCCTGTTAAGACTGTTACTAACCTTGGCTTGCCAGAGCTCTGTTTTATTTTTAATGTAACTTATTTTTTCTCTCTTACTTCTAATATTTGTATATCTGTGCACTTGCAGTGCTACTGTGACACAGTAATTTCCTTTTGGATCAATAAAATATCAATCTACTGTCCTTCTTGATGGGCATTGGTACTTCATTTGAACAAATACAGGTCAAAATCTGTATTGTCTATGTGCATGTCTATGTGTGCACCGGTGCAATGAAAAGGTTGCTTGCAGCTGCATCACAGGAACATAGTTTCAGATAATCATCATCCACCCAACAAACAAAAAAACAAATTATACACAACTTTTACAAGAAATAATACAATTAGAACCAAAAAAGTCCAGTTTAGTGCAAAGTGGTCACAGTGCTAAACTGTAGTGATTGGAGTTGTGCCAGTTGGTTCAAGAACTGAATGGTTGAAGGGTAGTAGCTGTTCCTGAACCTGGTAGTGTGGGACTTAGGGCTTCTGTACCTCCTGCCCGCTGGTAACTGCAAGAAGACAGCATGGCCTGGATAGTGGGGATCTTTGATTATTGGCTATGCAATAAAGTCTAAGATGCACGTGTCAAGTGCAGAATTATGGTTGAGCAGTTTTTCACATTGCTGTTTATGAGACTGAAGCTTACTTTCTGTTAAGGCTTCCAGTTGTGAGGATTCTTGGATTTAGTGTCGTAGAAAAGTACAGCACAAAAACAAGTTCGGCCCATCTAGTCTATGCTAAACCATTAAACCTGCCTAGTCCCATCAACCTGTACCCAGATTATTGCCCTCATACCCCTCCCGTCCATGTACCTATCCAAACTTATCCTAAATTTTGGAATCAAAATTGCACCTACCACTTGCACTGGCAGCTCATTCCACATTCTCACAACCCTCTCACTGTAGAAGGTCCCCCTCATGTTCCCCTTAAACCTTTCACCTTTAATCCATGGCCTCTAGTGGTAGTCCCACCCGACCTCAGTGGAACCTCATTTGCACTGTGGAACTCTGAAATCAATGCATGTTGTGGTTATCAATGTACTCAGTACCCCAAAATCTTCCACTGTGCAGTACTGCGCATTCTACCCAGGTCTCCCACTGAAGTGGGGATAAACTGCAGGACAAATTGGAAACTTAACCTCTGCAGCTTCCAGTCTGGAGTGAGAATTCATGACCACAGATAGCTGTCAAGGCTGAGTCATGGGGTGTACGTAAAGCAGAGGTTGATAGGTTCTGGATTAGTCAGGGTATCTAGGGTTCCATGAAGGAGAACGGGCTTAAGAGGGATAAATAATCAGCCATGATCAAATGACGAGTCTTCTCAATGGGCCAGATGGCATAATTCTGTTCCTTTGTCATAATGGTCTTTGGTTCATGGTGTGGACAGATAGCCCTTACTTTTCTGGTGACTCCCTCTTGGCAGGTAGATGTCTATGTACAAAGGCCGATAGAGGTATCATCTCCCTAGCACCCCACCATTTGCAGTCTAGAGATTAGTGAGTGATCTTTGGGTAATAGAGTACTGAGAGCTGGAGAAACTCCGTCCTACCTCCAGATTCTGGGAAAAGTGAGATTTTTGGGTTTGTGCTGAGAAGCTGTCACTCAATGACTTTGTCCTTTCACCCATTGGTGACGTTTGGGCTGACCTGTTCAAATGCTTGTGGAGTTTTGATCAATCTTTCTGTAAACAGTTCGGTTTTATGCTTATCAGGCCACAGTCCAGGGTGATGCTAGGCCAAGTGCTCCCATCAAGAACTTGAACGCAGTGGAAGCGAACGAGTTTGTGAAATTTGAGAAAGTTTCTATACCAAGGTCCATCTTCAAGAGAGCGAGGAGTGCTGCGACTACGCCTAAACAGTGTAAGGAGGTGAGTATGCTTTTCTAAATTCTGATCCACAAATTCCACCCGCCCCACCAGAGATGTCATGTTTGTCGTGTTGTAATGAGCCATAAAACAATATAGACCTTCAGCCCAACCACTGTGCCCACTCAGCTAGTCCTCATTTCCTCAACTCCGCGCACACCTCTCCGTGGGGACGGCACAGTAGCATGGTGATTAGCATAATGCTATTCAATTCCCACCGCTATCGATAAGTAGTTTGTACATTCTTCCTGTGACCACGTGGGTGTCTTCCCACATTCCTAAGACATGCGGGTTAGTAGGTTAACTGGTCACAGGTGTAACTGGGTAGTGCAGGGTCATTGGTCCAGAAGGGAATGTTAGCGTGTTGTACCTCTTTTTTAAAAAAATGAAATAACTATCTAAGTGCTTCTTAAATGGTGCTATTGTACCTGCCTCAATGTCTTCCTCTAGCAGCTCGTTCCATATACCCAGCTTTCACTTTAAACTTGTGCCACCTAGTCTTAGACTCTGCTCCCCCGAGGAAAAGACTTTGACTGTTCAGCTTGTCTATGTAGACCTGGGCCTTAGCTGTACACTGTTCTGACTGATGGCATTGAACCTGTGAGTCTTCCTGTCAACAGAATGTGGAGAAGATGGAGACATGGGGCAGGTGTGGTGTGTTTGCTCACTGGAAGGACAACATCCCACACACCATCTACAGGCTCTGCTACTCGGAAGTGGGCTATATATTTTTTGGAGATTGGATGTTTTCTGCTGTTGTATGTGCTTTGTGTGAGTGTTGGTACTGTGTTTTGCACCTTTTGGCCCAGAGGAACACTATTGCACTTGGCTATATACGTGTGTGGGGTGCCCAGGGAGGGGTAACACCTCTGGTGAAGGGGCTTGACGTGACAGCCCACTCACCTTTGGCCCCCACTGACACTTGGCTCTCACCTCTAGCTCTAGGTGTGTCAACAGCTGCTCCCAAAACACCGTTTTGACAGGTGGGATTGGGATAGAGCAGGTGAGGGTAGCCAGCAGCCTGGTACCCCAGTGAGATAGAGATGTGCCTGTCCTGTATACCATGTAAAGTCAGCTCCAGCAGACGGGAAGGTGCTACTGCATCGCTCCACGGAGAGTGAGGGGCAGGACAAAGCACAGAGGACGTCATGGTCATCCTCGTACCCCAGTGATATAGAGATGTGCCTGTCCTACCGTGTAAAGTCAGCTCCAGTGGACGACAGTAAAATCCAGCGGCCGGGAAGGCGCTACTGCATCGCTCCACAGAGAGCGAAGGGCAGGACAAAACACAGAAGACGTCATGGTCATCCACTGCAACCAAGGAAGACACCAGTTTGTGACACTTGTTCGTACCGCTGGGTCTAGATTTCTGAGATCGAGAAAGCGGAACTGTCACAGTGCAATGGCTTTTCCACTTTAAAAACTCTCCCGTTCAGGTTGCCTGTGTTCAATTAAACTTGAACAAAGACAATTTCTCCCTCTGGAGTTTGGAACAATATTGGGGTAGATTGGTGATCAGATCCCAGGCAGTGTGTGTCTTCCTCGATTATCTGGACTCTGAAAACCCACAGTCATTCCTCAATCACACTTTATTTTATTTGTGCACAAGGAGAGTAACTTCCCCTGTCACCACACCGTTATGGTGCCTGAACATTTTTATACAGAATTGATCAACAGTTATGGATATTAACCATTTGGTAAACTATATGTTCAAACTCCATATTTGTATAATCAATCACCAATCACACTGCAATAATACCGGTATTAATAACCTGTAGAATCTCCAGGTTACAGGACAATAATACTTCAGAGTTAGTAAGATTAAATGACCAATCGTAGGTGTCTCCCTGGAATCTTTCGTTTGCATCCTTGTCTCCATGTGCCAAATGACATTGGTCCTCTGCTGTGCAAGGGGAGGCTACAATCTTCAAAGACCTCTCTTGCCTGGACATTGTCTTAACCCTTGCCTTGCTGCTACTTCCACAGGGGGTGCACAGGAGTATTCTTGCCCCGCTCTCACCCTTCAGTATCACATCCAGTCTGATCCCGCTGTATTCCGCTCTCAGTTGGACGTCTCTTTTGCATGTGGGAGCTGGCGTGCAGCCTTGTTCCTTCTGCCTCATTAGTTCAAGCTTAATTATCATTCAACCATACATGAATATAGCCAAATGAAACGGCGTTCCTCTTTGGCCAAGGTGTAAACCACATCACCAACAGCACATACGGCATACATGGTTACGATAGCACAAAAAGATGGTCACAAATAACTAATATAGCAAAAGTCCTCAAGTGGCCTGGCCTGTAGAATGATTGTTCTGGTCTAGCTTGTTCTTCCACCGAGCAAATACTGGGGGGCAGTACCACGTGAGCCCCAGCGGGGCCAGTCTCCACAGCCTCCTGAGGTCCACGTCCAGAGATCCCTCAGAGTTGCTACGCAAGTTGATAAGGTTGTTAAGAAGGCCTATGGTGTGTTGGTCTTCATTAGTTGGAGATTTAGTTCAAGAGCAGTGAGATGATGTTGCAGCTCTATAAAACCCTGTTTAGACCACAATGTTGTGTTCCATTTCAGTCGCTCACTATAGGAAAGATGTAGAAGTGTTAGAGACAGTGCAGAGCAGATTTACCAAGATGCTTAAGAGGACTGGTTGAGTGAGCTAGGGCTTTTGAGGAGCAGTTTGTTAGAGGTGAAGATGATAAGAGGCATAGATAGGATGATTAGCCGGAGACTTTTCCTGGGGTATAAATGGCTGGTACAAGGGGGCATAATTTTTTAGGTAATTGGAGGAACATTAATGGGGGTGGGGGTGAGCTTTTTTACAGAGTGCATGGAATACAGTGCCAAGGATGGTGGTATAGGCAGATACATTAGGAGTTTTTAACAAACTCACAGATGGGTACATGGATGATAAAAAATGGAGGGATATTTGAGAGGAAAGGATTAGGTTGATCTTTGAGTAGATTGAAAGGTTAGTACGCCGTTGTGGGCTGAATTGCTTGTATTGTGCTGGACTGTTCTACGTCCTTAGTTACCTGCTCTCTAATCTTTGCATTCTAGAAAATTCTGCAACCAGTTACTCTTAGGTATCCCTGTTCTCTCTACATTCCAGACCACCCCTATGACTGTTCCCACAGGGCGGCTCTTGTTTACTATATCCACAGCCAAGACCATCTTTACACCTGGTACTACAAGGCCCGCCAGGCCTGAGAGTCTTCAATCATGAGGTCTAGTTGCATGAAGACACAAGATGCTTAAATCTGGACCAAAGTCCTAACTGCTGGAGGAACTCAGCAGGTCAGGCAACATCTGCGAACAGTTAACATTTTTGGTTGAGGCCCTTCATCTCGACATGAGACATCGACTGTCCTGTTCCCTCCACAGATGCTGCCCGACCTGCTGAACTCTTCCAGCAGTTAGTCTTTGGGTCTTGTTGCATTGCATTCTTTATTTGAAATATACTTTTTGTTTCCTCCACCACAGATGAAAGCCACGCCAACTTCTAGTGCAAAGAAAGTGCGGTTTGGGCTGAGAAAGAACACAACGGCAGGTAAAGCATGCTGTCATGTTGGACAGAATTACCCAGCATTGCTGATGGTTCATGCACAGTCCTTCCACAAATAAGTACTTACGGAACGAGATGAAAGATTTTTTGAAGATAAGGATTAGCTTTATTTGTCATATGTACATTGAAACATACAGTGAGATGTGTCTTTGTATCAACAACTAAAGCAGTCCGAGGATGTGCTGGGGGCAGCCCCTAGTGTTGCCATGCTTCCAGCACCAACGTACCATACCCACGTCTCACTATCCTAACCCACACGATCATGGGGAGAACATACAAACTTCTTACATACGGTGGCAGGAATCATATCCCGATTGGTGATTGACTAGTGATGGCATTTAACTGTCACACTACAACACCATCCCTTCTGTGTACCACGTGCCCTGACCTTGTGGACCACCCTACTCTATGAGATATTGTCCAAAGCTTCCCTAAAGCCCACGCTGCTGTTGAGGAGACAACTATCAGGGATCTCACCTGCGTGGAACCACTCTGAGTCTTCCTCCTCCTCAGGCTCTGCCTTTCCAAGTGAAGAGAAATCGTCCCCCTTGGAATCTTTCCCATTATTTCACTAATAACAATGCAAAGCTCTTTGGCCTGTATTCCTGGCTTACCCCTGCTGCCCTTTTTTAATAAGGGAACAACATTAAAGTTTAAAGTAAATTCATTATCAAAGTCACCATATACATCCCTGAGTCATAGAGAAGTACGGCACAGGAATAGGACTTTCAGCCCAGTTCGTCCAGGCCAAAACAATTTAACCTGAGTGCTGCCATCAACCTGCATTGGGACCATAGCTCTCCGTACACCTACCATCCACGTACTTAACCAAACTTTTTTTAAACGTTGAAATCAAGCCCGCATTCACAACTTGTGCTGGCAGCCCATTCCACACTCTCACAATCCTCTGAGTGAAGTTGTTTCCCCTCATGTTCCCTTTAAGCTCACAGCTCACCTTTCACCCTTAAGCCATGACTTCTAGTTACAGTCCCACCCAACTTCAGTGGAAAAAGCCTGCTTGCATTTACCCTATCTGTATCCCTCATAATTCTGTATATCTCCATCAAATCTCCTGTCAATCTTCTATGTTCCAAAAAAATACAGTCCAAACCTATTCAATCTTTCCTTATAAGTCTGGTCCTCCAGTCCCAGCAACATCCTTGTAAATTTTCTCTGTACTTTTTCAACCTTATTTACATCTTTCCTGTAGGTAGGTGGCCAAAACTGCCCACAATACTCCAAATTAAGCCTCACCAATGTCTTATACAACTTCAACATAACATCCCATCTCCTGTTCTCAGTACTTTGATTTATGAAAGCCAAAATGCCAAAAATTTTCTTTACGACTGTATCTACCTGTGACACCACTTTTTACAAATTATGTACCTGTATTCCCAGATCCCTTTGTTCTACCACACTCCTCAGGGCCCTACCATTCAGTGTGTAAGATCTACCGAAGTGCAAAACCTCGCACTTGTCTGCATTAAATTCCATCTGCCATTTTTCAGATGATGCAGATCCCTCTTTCCCTCTGACAGAGCCAGCCTTCCTCACTGTCCACTACACCCCCAATCTTGGTATCATCTGCAAGTTTGCTGATCCAGTTAACTACATTATCATCCCAATCATTGCTATAGATGACAAACGACAACGGGCTTACCAACATCTGCCTCTACAACCTCTCCACTGGCCCTCTGGTTCCCATCCCCCTGCAACTCTGGTTTAAACCCCACCGTGCAGCATTAACAAACTTTCCCCCTCCAGTTCAGGTGCAAACTGTCCCTTCTGTACAGATTCCACCTTCCCTGGAAGGGAGTCCAATGATCCAGAAATCTTATGCCCGCCCTCCTACACCAGACTCCTTAGCCACATAGTAAATAGTATAATCTTCCTAGTTCTGGCCTCGCTAGCATGTGGCACAGTTAGCAATCCTGAGATCACAACCCTGGAGATCCTGCCCTTTAACTCCCTGAACTCCCTGTGCATGTCATAGGTACCTACATGGACCATGACATCTGGCTGTTCACCCTCCCACTGAAGAATGCTGAGGACTCGATACGATATGTGTCAGACCCTGGCACTCAGGAGTTAACGTACCATCAGGGAATCTTGTTCCCGCCCACAGAACCTCCTGTCCCTTCCCCTAACTAGAGAATCTCTTATCTTGTTTGAGATTGAATCTCCTACCACCACAACTTGCCTCTTCTCCCCTCTTCCCTTCTGAGTCACAGAGCCAGACTCAGTGCCAGAGACGCAACTGCTGTGACTTCCTCTGTGAGGCCATTCCTCACCCCCTGCTCCCGACAGTATCCAAAGTGGTATACCTGTTGTTGAGGGGAATGGCCACTGGCTCCTTAACCCCATTCCCCTTCTTGATTGTCACCCAGTTTCCTGTTTCCTGCACCTTGGTTGTAATGACCTCTCTATATGTCCTATCTCCCCCCCACCCCCCAACCTCCTAAATGATCTGGAATTCATCCAGTTCCTGCTCCAGTTCCTTAACGCATTTTGTTAGAAGCTGCAGCTGGATGCACTTCTCACTGCTGTAGTCGTCAGGGACACTGGAGGTCTCCCTGCCTTCCCATATCTTTCAAGAGGAGCATTCAGCTATTCTGCTGGGCATTTCTACTGTCCTAGCTGAGCAGATATAAAGGAGGGAAAGGGAAAAAAACTTAACCTAGAGCTTTTCTCTCCTTCGCTTTCTCTGAGTGAAGCCTCATTCTGCTACAGAAGCAAAAATTACTGGAAAATTCACCAATTATATAGGAGATTATATAAAGATATAAGCACCCCACTGAAAAGTTAAAGTACAAGAAATGGTGCTTCTAACCCCCTCCCCCCAATCCAACAGCATCATGTTTTAATCTTGTTTTTGTTTCCAGAATTTAAAAGGACCGACAAGAGCATTCTGGTGAGCCCGGAGGGGACGTCCCGCGTCGCATTTGACCCAAAACAACGGCCTCCCCACAGCGTGTTAAAGTCCAACTCAACGCCAACCTGCTCCCCTGCCCTAAGGCCTAAGCGAGCGTCATTCTCAGCGAAGAAACGGCCCACAGCCATGGATTTCTTCTGAGCTCAGCCCACCACCATTGTGTCTCTACAGGTCTGCTCTGGTTGTCAGCCCATGTGGATTCCAGACTCCATCATTCAGTCAGTGGTATGCTCTCTGCCAGCTGGGCTGTGCACTCACCCAAAATCACCAGCTAGTTCTTGCCTAGGCAGGTACCAGTGGAATGCCTTCTCCCACTTCCAACCCCCTTCCCACTCTCCTCTCCAGGGAATGCTGTTGGGTGGCGTAAGGAAAAATGCTTCCTCTCAGTTACCTACCCTAGTTAAGGTGCAGGTCCTCAAGCCCGCAGCGGTTTGGGTGTTATAATAGCTGTTACTATTCCTGTCAAATCCGGAGGCCAGGGTCCCACATTGAGCTACTGCGGAATGACTGAAGTGTCACAGGCATGACCGAGGGAGTGCCACACTTCCACACAGATGGTATCGAAGTACTCTGAAATCTTGGAGAAGTTCATCGGGATTGAAAGACCTTGGGATGTCTGAGAAATTGGATTAAGAATATTGTCACAACACGGAACTGTTCCATTTGGCTTATCCAGACCAGTAAAGGACGATGCAAAATTCACAATACGGTTTTGTCTTTTACCAGGGGATTTGTCTCCGTCGCCATCAGGGTCGGTGCTAATTGGTTCATCACCACTTCTCCCCGTCATTGTTAGTGGACGTCCTATGTTATACCTCAGTCACTGGGCAATAAAAGGAAATCTGGCTGGCTGGTTTCTAAAACTGCTGCTACATTCTTCTAAGTGTTACGTGCGTGCTTTCCACCCTCCCGCTCAAGAGTAAATGTGGTTTATTGAACCACACACCTGGTTACAGGAATGTACTCACTCCCTGGTCTTCTGTATTAATTGTACCCCACAGGGGTTGGTGGGGGGGGGGGGGGCCTACAGCCAAATGACTAAGCTTAAAATTAAGATGAGCTTTATTTGCCACTTACACATCGGAACTTAGAAACATGCAGTGACATGTGCCATTTGCATCAACAACCAACACACTGCAAGGGTGTGCTGGGGAGCAGCCCAGGAGTGTCGCCATGCATCCGGAGCAGCCAGAGGAAAGCCACACTGCCATGGGGAGACCGTATAAACTCCTTACAGACAGCAGCAGTCATTTGCTGGTGCTATGCTACCGTTCCACAGAGAGGCTTCGGAGGTTCCATTTAGGACAAAGCACAATACAGTACAGATTCTTCAGCCCATGTTGTTGGGTTGACCTTTTAACCTACTCTTAAGTGTTGGTGCGTGGCCAAGTGGTTAAGGCGTTTGTCCAGTGATCTGAAGGTCGGTAGTTCGAGCCTTGGCTGAGGCAGCGTGTTGTGTCCTTGAGCAAGGCACTTAACCACGCATTGCCGAGCGACGACACTGGTGCCAAACTGTATGGGTCCTAATGCCCTTCCCTTGGTGGCGTGGAGAGGGGAGACTTGCAGCATGGGCAACTGCTGGTCTTCTATACAACGTTGCCCAGGCCTGTGCTCTGGTTCCAAGGCGCAGATCCATGGACTCACGAGACTAACGGATGCCTTAAAATCAGTCTGCCCCCTCCCTCCCACATCGCTTTCTCTTTTTCTGTCATCCATCTGCTTATCTTAAGGGTCTCTTAAATGTCAATGTCAAAGTATGTTTATTGTCAAATATATATACTTTATACAGCCTTGAGGTTTGTCTTCTTACAGGCAGTTACAAAACAGAAACCCAATTGAACTCATTGAAACAAAAGAAGACCATCAAACATCCAAGGTGCAGAGGGAGAAAAAAAGAAATAAAAACCGTGCAAGCAATAAAAGTAAGCAAATAGCATTCCAAGCTCAAGTTCACAAAAGTGAATTCACACTGCAGTCCATGGCCACTGTTTGGAGAAGAGACGAGTAATCCTTGCTGAGTAACAAGTTGAAGTTCTGCGTGGAGGCAAGTAAACCATGTGGAGCGGTGATTTGAGCCGGCCCGTGCCTCACCTCCAGACCCGACACCCTGTCCCTTGCAGTCTGGCCTGGCACTTGAGTCATACAGGACCCAGGCCCTGTCGCTTCAATATGCTTTCAGGCCCGTGCCCCGCCACCTCAATTTGGCCTGTGCCAAACTTTTCCAATTCAGCTCGGCACTTAAATTGATGAAACCTTGGGTCTTTCCTTGCTCTCGAGCTGGGATCCAGGCTGTGCTACTTCGACTCTGCATTGCCTTGCCTTGCCTCTGTTCCGCTAAATTGAATTGCCTCCATTCACTCCAGGAATGACCAAACATTGGCTCTGATCCAAGCCCCACTGCCTTGATTCAGCCCATACACAGCACGCCGCAGCTGTCCTGCACATGTCCTCTACCACTAACCCAGGCAGGGTGTTCCATGCACGTCCCATTCTTGTATAAGAAAGAAGTGCGTACGTATGACACCTGCCCTTCTCCCCCCCCCCCCCAAACCTATATACACACACTTTCCTCCAATCTCCTTAAACCACCCCCCCGTATTAACCTTTATTATTCCCCTTGTCATTTCTGGAATGTGCGAACTGTGCCTCTGGCAGCTGCCTTTCCCACAGTCCAACGGCTCTGCCATTTAATCTGGTTCTGTTATTACACTGCACCTCTGATTTATGCAGATCAGTTTAACAGTAAATTAATTCCTGATCGCAGTGAAGAATAGGCTGCATCTTTGTCCCCGGAGAGAGATTCCATCAGTATTCTTCAACCTGCCCTTCGGCTCTATTAACATTCTAACGCTGTAAGAGAGCACAGCAACTCATTGAAGGCCCTTTGTGCTCATTCATCTGTCCAATTGCACAGTCTGTGGGCCTGGATCCCGTTCAAAATCCTTGCCTCGATTCAAGTATCTGTTCAGTTACACAAATGGAATACAGATGGTGAAAGTTCATTCCTGTATAATGTGTTGGCCAGTTTCCATCAGCAGCATGGTGTTTCTTGTGAGAGTTCTGCTGCCTTTGAATTGAGATCCATCATTACAGTGACTCCCTGCAATGGACAGTAAATCTCGACAGAAGACTCCACAAGACAAAGGGGCCGAATTAGGCCACTTAGTCCATTGAATCTGCTTCACCATTCCATAATGTCCCATTTATTATCCATCTCAACCCCATTCTCCTGCCTTCTCCACATAACCCTGACTAATCAAGAACCTATCAACCTCCGCTTTAAAAATACGCAGTGACTTGACCTCCACAGTCGTCTGTTGTAATGAATTCCATAGATTCACCACCCTCTGGCTAAAGAAATTCCTCCTTATCTCTGTTCTAAATCAACATCCCCCTATTCTGAGGCTGTACCCTCTGGTCCTAGACTCACCCACTATAGGAAACATCCTCTCCGAGTGGAAACCATGCAGTATATTAAACATCATCCCACAAACCCGTGAAACAATCTAGGAATGTTCATTTCAGGGCTGTGTCGTTCATTGACCGCAGGTTGCAGTCTGCTCTGATCAAAATCGTGCGAAATAGCAAATAAGTAAAGGAGTAACCAGAAAATGTAAAATGAACTGCAGACTCCAGTCCATTAACTATGCTGATTAAACATTACCCGAAACTCTGGCAGCAATGAGTTAGAGAGAGACTGGTCAAAAGCAGGCAGGTGGCACCGAACACTTGCTCCCCTTCCACTCTTGTCCTCGTTGATTTCAATCTTGCTTGTGCTTTAATCAGTGAGAAATAGTCAATCATGGCCTCATGGCCCATCTCCAGGTCACACACTCCACTGTAAACCTCACTGAACTTCCTCAAAGACAATAAAGCACCCAATCACTCAACGGTCTGGAAAACACACCATCAAAGTATAAATCACAGGTTCCAATCACATGCAGCTTAGCAGTAGAATTGTGTTGGGCGTGATCTTCAGGATTTCTGAATTCGCTCCCTGTTTAGAAAGTAATCTCCGTCTTTATTCCTTAAGTCATACTCCAATTTCTAACTCACCTGAGGGATAAGGTGAGCCCAACATTTTCTGGATCTGTGGTGGGAGCCTGGCAGTTCCAACGAGTTTCTTCCCTCTCAGGCATGTGCCTTTGTACTTGAGCTATGCGGTGATCTGTTGAAATGTGTTTCAACAGAGTGCTGTTACCCTGCTGAAGGCACCGTTCCACCTGCACTGTCATTCAGTAGGCGCAAGCTGATCTCCCTTGATAGCTTTATCCAGCATTTGGAAGTTCAGAGTAATTTTATTATCAAAGTACATATACAGTATGTCACTGTGAGATTAATTTTCTTGCAGGCATTCACAGCAGATAAGACCAAAAGACATGGGAGCAGAATGACAGATCTGCTCCACCATTCCATCATGGCTGATCCCAGATCCCACTCAACCCCATACACCTGCCTTCTCGCCATATCCTTTGATGCCCTGACCGATCAGGAAGCAATCAACTTCCACATTAAATATACATATGGACTTGATCTCCACTGCAGTCTCCGGCAGAGCATTCCACAGATTTGTTACTCTCTGGCTAAAGAAGTTCCTTCTTACTTCTGTTCTGAAGGGTTGCCCTTCAATTTTGAGGCTGTGTCCTCTAGTTCTGGATATCCCCACCATAGGAAACATCCTCTCCACATCAACCTACCTAGTCCTTTCAACATTCGGTAGGTTTCAATGAGATCCCCCTGTATTCTTCAAAATTCCAGTGAGTACAGGCCTAAAGCTGCCAAATGCTCTTCATACATTAACCCGTCCATTCCTGGAATCATCCTCGTGAACCTCCTCTGGACCCTCTCCAATGACAACACATCCTTTCTGAGATATGGGGCCCAGAACTGTTGACAGTACTCCAAGTGCAGCCTGACTAGTGTCTAATGAAGGATCAGCATTATCTCCTTGTTTTTATATTCTACTCCCCTTGAAATGCCAACATTGCAATTGCCTTCTTTACCACCTGTAGATTAACCAGGGGGTCTTGCACAAGGACTCCCAAGTCCCTCTACACCTGATATCTGAAACTTCACCCCATTTAAATAATAGTCCACACTATTGTACCTTTTACCAAAATACATTATCATACATTTCCCAACACTGTATTCCATCTGCCAAATTTTGCCCATTCTTCCAATTTGTCTAAGTCCTGCTGCAATCACATTGCTTCCTCAACACTACCTACACTTCCACCTATCTTTGTATCATCCACAAACTTAGGCACAAAGCCATCAATTCCATTATCTAAATCGTTGACAATGTGAAAAGTAGTGTTCCCAATACTGACCCTTGAGGAACATCACTACTCTCCGGCAGCCAAGCAGTATTGGCCCCTTTTATTCTCACTCGCTGCCTCCTCCTGCCTGTCAGCCATTCCGCTATCCATGCAAGTATTTGTGCTGTAACGCCACAGGATTTTATCTTGTTAAGCAGCCTCATGTGATGTTGTGTCTGAAGGAAGAGAAGTGGATGTAGTTACTATTACAAGAGAGAAGGTGCTCAAAAAGCTGAAAGACCTAAAGGTACACAAGTCACCCGGACCAGATGAACTGCACCCTAGGGTTCTGAAAGAGGTAGCGTTAGGAGATTGTGGCAGCATTAGCAATGACCTTTCAAAAATCATTGGATTCTGACATGGTGCCAGAGGACTGGAAAATTGTAAATGTCACTCCACCCTTTAAGAAAGAAGGAAGGCAGCAAAAGAGGAAATTGTAGACCAGTTAGCCTGACATCAGTGATTGGGAAGATGTTGGGAGTCAATTGTTAAGGATGAAGTATTTGGTGACACAAAGTCAGCATGGTTTCTTTCAGGGAAAATCCTGCGTGACAAACATGTTGGAATTCTTTGAGAAGATTACAAGTAGGATAATTAAAGGGATGCAGTGGATGTTGTATATTTGGACTTTCAAAAGGTGTTTGCAAGACGCCACACATGAGGCTGCTTACCAAGTTAAGAGCCCATGGTATTACAGGAAAATTACTAACATGAATAGAGCATTGGCTGACTGGTAGGAGGCAGCGAGTGGGGTTAAGAGGATCCTTTTCTGGTTGGCTGCCAGTGACTAGTGGTGTTCCACAGGGGTCAGTGTTGGGACCTCTTTTTAATGTTGTAAGTGACTTAGATCAGTGGTCCCCAACCTTTTTTGCACTGCGGACTGGTTTAATATTGACAATATTCTTGCGGACCGGCCGACCCGGCGGAGGGGGGGGTGTAGGGTTGCCAACGGACAATAGTCGCAGTCAAATACATTGTGTTTACCCCGAGAAAGACTACAATGACTATGAAGCCTTGCGCGGGCACCAGTGTGCATGCGTGTACGTGCCGATTTTTTTCTCCAGCAAATCGTTTTTGGCGATTCTGTTCGGGGGGGAGGGTTAATGACTACCAGAATATAGGTGATAAGTGGCTAATACACTCAATTTCATTTCTAAAGGGGTTTATCTAACGAATTTAATATTAAACACAGCGCATATTTTCCTCGCATGAATATAGTGAGAAGTCAATTATCAGGGGAGCTTGAAGTAAGTGGTGAATGAACTTCCAGTAGAAGATAGAAGCAGGTTCGATATTATCACTTAAAGAAAAATTGGATAGGTATATGGACAGGAAAGGAATGGAGGGTTATGGGCTGAGTAATAATCTTTAAGCAAGATTATTTTTTATTTCCATCTTTTACAGTTTCAAAATTACAAAAAAGGAAAAGGGCCCGAAGCAAAAGTTTGGGCACCCTGCATGGTCAGTACTTAGTAACACCCACTTTGGCAAGTATCACAGCTTGTAAACACTTTCTGTAGCTGGCTAAGAGTCTTTTAATTCTTGATTGGGGGATTTTTGCTCATTCTTCCTTGCAAGAGGCTTCTAGTTCTGTGAGATTCTTGGGCCATCTTGTATGCACTGCTCTTTTGAGGTCTATCCACAGATTCTCGATGATGTTTAGGTCGGTGGACTGTGAGGGCCATGGCAAAACCTTCAGCTTGCGCCTCTTGAGGTAGTCCATTGTAGATCTTGAGGTGTGTTTAGGTTCATTATCCTGTTGTAGAAGCCATCCTCTTTTCACCTTCGGCTTTTTTACCGACGATGTGATGATTGCTTCCAGAATTTGCTGGTATTTAATTGAATTCATTCTTCCCTCTACCAGTGAAATGTTCCCCGTGCCACTGGCTGCAACACAAGCCCAAAGCATGATCGATCCACCCCCGTGCTTAACAGTTGGAGAGGTGTTCTTTTCATGAAATTCTGCACCCTTTTTTCTCCAAACATACCTCTGCTCATTGCAGCCAAAAAGTTCTATTTTAACTTCATCAGTCCACAGGACTTGTTTCCAAAATGCATCAGGCTTGTTTAGATGTTCCTTTGAACCTTTTGAATAGAACTTTTTGCCGATGAGAGGTGACTTGATAGAGGTGTATAAGATGCTAAGAGGGATTTATCGTGTGGATAGCCAGAGGCTTTTTTCCCAGGGTTGAAATGACTAACACGAGGGGGCATAGTTTTAAGGTGCTTGGAAATAGGTACCGAAGGGATGTCAGGGGTAAGTTTTTCCACACAGAGAGTGTTGGGTGCGTGGAATGCATTGTCAGCAAATATGGAAAAAACAACTACAATAAGGTCTTTTAAGAGCCTCTTAGATAGGTACATGGAGCTTAGAAAAATAGAGGGCTACGCAGTAGGGAAATTCTGATCAGTTTCTCGAGTAGGATACATGATTGGCACAACATTGTGGGCTGAAGGGCCTGTAATGTGCTGTGGATTTCTACGTTCTATGTTCAATTTATCTGACCCAGCGTTTAAATCATCCAAACATCAGGTCGTTTCTCACATCAGGACCTGGACCCTGTTGCATCAATATGCTCCGGGCCTGGACCCCAGCACCATGGTTCAGCCTGCACCTGCCCATATCAAATCAGCCTATTGATCTAACCTCGTTCTCAGTCTGGCTGGACGGGCTCCGAATCAGCCACCCCTCCTCCTCTTCTCCCCACATGCTCCAACTTTGTCTCGAATATGCTTCGCCCTCACCTGACCATCTCACAATTGCACGTTTCAACCCACAACTCAGCCTCGCCCTCGCTCGCCTCTTCCTTGTTTGCAGTGATTGTTGACCATAATTTTTTACAGTCAAGTGTTATTAGTAATTAGTTGTGTTTCTTGTTTTGGGAACCACCAGTAAGTTGGCAGCTGCCTTCAGGAATGCCATCTTAAACCAAATATATACAACCAGGGGCAGGTGAGGAGAAGAGGTAAGAGCCCAGAGTGGAGAATAGGAGAGGGGTGAGGGGGGAGGGCAAAGAAAATTATCAGAGAACCCTGTCTCTCCGGATCTTATTGCTTAGAGTCCTCTCCAGTAACTTACCAACCACAAATGTCAGACTGACTCGTCGATAGCTCCCAGGTTGTTCTTTTTATCTGTTTGTTTATTTAGAGACACAGCACGGAACCAGCCCTTTGAGACACGCCGCCCACAAACCCCGATTTAACCCTCACCTAACCACGGGGCAATGTACAATGACCAGTTAACCTGCCAACCGGTATGTCTTTGGACTGTGGGAGGAAACCGAAGCACCCGGAGGAAACCCACGCATTCCATGGGGAGAAAGTACAAACCCTCCTTACAGAGAATGCCAGGACTGATATCTGAACTCCGATGTCCCAAGCTGTAATAACATCATGCTAACCGCTGAGCTCATCTTAAATAAGGCACAGGTGGATAGGGTAGTTAAGAAAACTTATGGGATGTTAGCTTTCATAAGTCGAGGGATAGAGTTTAAGAGTCGCACGGTAATGATGCAGCTCTATAAAACTCTGGTTAGGCCACACTTGGAGTACTGTGTCCAGTTCTGGTCACCTCACTATAGGAAAGATGTGGAAGCATTGGAAAGGGTACAGAGGAGATTTACCAGGATGCTGCCTGGTTTAGAGAGAATGCATTATGATCAGAGATTAAGGGAGCTAGGGTTTTACTCTTTGGAGAGAAGGAGGATGACAGGAGACATGATAGAGGTGTTCATGATAATAAGAGGAATAGATAGAGTGGACAGCCAGCGCCTCTTCCCCAAGGCACCACTGCTCAATACAAGAGGACATGGCTTTAAGGTAAGGGGTGGGAAGTTCAAGGGGGATATTAGAGGAAGGTTTTTTACTCAGAGAGTGGTTGGTGCGTGGAATGCACTGCCTGAGTCAGTGGTGGAGGCAGGTACACTCATGAAATTTAAGAGATTACTAGACAGGTATATGAAGGAATTTAAGGTGGGGGGTTATATGGGAGGCAGGATTTGAGGGTCGGCACAACATTGTGGGCCGAAGGGCCTGTAATGTGCTGTACTATTCTATGTTGTACGACATTTGCTAATCTCCAGTCTAATGCAAATAAATAACTGAACTCAAGCATCCAGTAGGGATGCTACACAAGAGATGCTGGTGAGGAAGTTTTACAGCTCTTAGCTTTAATTCCATTCCCGTCTTCTGCTTTACCAGATAAAACTGTGTGTGAACTGAGTGCCAGCTATCCTGAGGGGAGCTTGAGAGGGAACCCACTACTAGATGGTTTACATCCTTTTCCTAGGACAGATGACCAATTTGCATGTCAGGACCAGTGCGGACCTCGTAATGAGTTTTCTTTGGCTTGGTTCACCATCTTTCAGGTTCTACTCTCATGCCAGATCTACCCCCAATCAGTTTTGAGAAATTCTAAACTGTTCAATATGAAACTGAAAACATCTCAAGCATTTCCACTTCAGAAGTGGAAGGGTCTCTTCTCACTTCATTGTGTAGAGAAACAGTTGCGTCAACGGGGAGAATTGTTTGGAAGTACAGGGTCAGTGCAGATTTATTTAACTGTCACCAATTGAGGTGAAAGAACATATTTCAGTCTGATGTGATTTCTCATTCCTGAGAGATATGGTTTACTTCTCTGTGCCGCTAAGAATGTTAGCAGTTCTGGGAACTGGGTTTTGTGCCAGAGAGCAAGGCCCTTGTTATTTCTGTTTTGTTGATAAGATTCTGGCATTTTCTCCTTATTGTTGAAATAGTTGCAGCCTCCTGATATATGAGGCAGGTCCATGTGTCTCTGATTGAACTGTGGGGGCAGTGAAGCCATAGGTAGAATGGCTGATACTACTTTTTCTAGGCTATCTTTTGTGTCCTCTTCCACAGAAAGAGTAAAAAAAAAATCTTTAATTTCTCTACTAGGGTGGCAGGGTGGAGATACATCTCTACCAAAGGAAGTGTAAGGCACTCCTTCTCTCCACTAGCCCGCAGGTCACCTGTGGGCAAGGTGTAGCACCTGCTAAGCCCATGATCAGGGTCACATGAAACCATGGGAGCAGCTGGTGGATGGTCGTGTGAGCAGCTGGTGCACAAGTCCTGGTTATATGACCACTGATGCCATCTCTGAAGAGTATTGATAATGGCTGGGGTTACTCATCCAGGAAAAGGTATTGGCAAACCACTTCTGTAGAAAAATTTGCCAAGAACAATCCTAACTTGTCTGTTCCTATCCCTCTCCAGCACTATGGTAAAGGAGATAGAGTTGTGATCACTATCTCCAAAATGCTCTCCCACTGAGAGACCTGAGACCTGACACCTGACCAGGTTCATTTCCCAATACCAGATCAAGTACAGCCTCTCCTCTTGTACGCTTATCTGCATATTGTGTCTATATTCTCACAGTATTTCAAGTAACGCTTCAGCACTGCCTTATAAAGCTTCAGCAACACATCCTTGTTCTTATATTCTAGTCCTCTCAAAATGAATGCTAATATTGCATTTGCCTTCCTCACCACTGACTCAACCTGCAAGTTAACCTTTAGGGAAATCCTGCACAAGGACTCCCAAGTCCCTTTACACCACAGTGTTTTGAATTTTCTCCCCGTTTATAAAATAGGCCTTTATTCCTTCTACCAAAGTGCATGGCTATACACTTCCCAACAACGTATTCCATCTACCACTTCTTTGCACATTCTACCAACCTGCCCAACTCCTTCTGTAGACTCTATGCTTCCTCAACACTACCTGCCCCTCCACTTATCTTCATATCAGCTGCAAACTTAACCACAAAGCCATCATTTGCATCATTGACCTATTACATGAAAGGAAGCACTACCTACTCTGTCCCCTGTGGAACACCACTAGGCCTCAGCAGCCATAGAAAAGGGCCTCTTTATTCTCACTCTGCTGCCTGACAGTCAACTAATCTTCTGTCTGTACTAGTATCTTTCCTATAATTCCCTGGGCTTTTATTTTGTTCAGCAGCCTCATGTGTGGCACCTTGTCAAAGGCCTTTCAAGTACACACCATCCACTGACTCTCTTTTGTCTATCCTGCCTGTTATTTCTTCAAAGAATTCCAACAGATTCATCAGTCAAGATTTCCTCTTGCCTGATAAACCATGTGGACTTTGGCCTATTTTATCCCGTGCCTCCAAATTCCCTGAAACCTCATCCTTAATAATGGACTCCAACATCTTCCCAACCATTAAAGTGAGGCTAACTGGCCTGTAATTTCCTTTTTTCTGCCTCCCTCCCTTCTCAAAGAGTGGAGTGACATTTGCCATTTTGAAGTCCTCCGGAACCATTCCAGAATCCAGTTTTCCCTGGAGCAAGGGAGGCTGAGGGGAGACTTGACAGAGATTCACAACATCTTGAGGGAACAGATAAGGTGAATGACCAAGTCTTTTCCAAAGGGAAGGGAAGTTCAAGCTTATAGGGCATAGGTTGAAAGTGAGAGAGAAGAGAGTTCTGAAGGGCAACGTCTTCCACACACAGAGAGGTGAGTATAAGATAGAAACATGGAAATTTATAGCACATTACAGGCCCTTCGGCCCACAATGTTGTATACGGACAAGTTACCAGAGTTTACAATATGGGTGGGGATATTTAAGACACTTAAGAGACAGTTGGAGAGCTACACGGCCAGGAAGGTTTTGAGCAGGGCTTCCCAAGCTGGGGTGAACCGACTCTTCAGTTAATAGTAGGGGTCCATGGCATCAAAGAGGTTGGGAACCCCTGCTTTAGAGGGTTATGGGTCAAACATAGGGAAATGGGACAAGGTTGGTTAGGCAAGATAGTCGCACAGTCCAAATGGGCCAAAGGCCTGTTTCCAAGATGTGTGACTCCCTGGGGCTCCAATAATCATGTCGATGGTCCTTTCTCCCTGGCACAGGGATCTATCCCCGCTGCAGTCAAGATGTACCTTCTATATGGGCTGTGGGTCCGGGAGAAATAATCCCACTGACCCCCAGTCTGGTTTGGGATGACTTTGGACAAATCTGACCAGCATCGGACCCAACTGAAACCTGGAGCTGCAAACTAGTCGGTTGTTTGCAGACATATACTGGCTCAGAATTACTGCACACAAAGTCAGCTAAATATTGACCAGCAAGTATTGTTGAAAACGAGAAACTCCACAGATTTTGGAAATCCAGAACAACACACACAAAATGCTGGAGGAATGCAGCAGGTCAGGCAGCATCTATGGAGAGGAACAAACATTTAACATTTCAGGCTGTGACCCTGCATCAAAGAAAAGGGAAGAGAAGCCATATTATTAATGGTTTATATCTGAAAACATTTCCATTTCCAGTATAAAGTACAAGATTATATTATACCGTCATTAAAGACCGCCACCACCGGGAACTCACACAAAATGTTGGAGGAACTCAGCAGGCCAGGCAGCATCTATAGAAAAAAGCACAGTCGACATTTTGGGGCGAAACACTTTGGCAGGACTGAAGAAAAAAAGCTGAGGAGTAGATTTGAAAGCTGGGGGCAGGGGAGAGAGAAACACCAGTCGATAGGTGAAACTTGGAAGGGGAGGGAGGAAGCAAAGAACTGGGAAGTTAACATAGAATAGTACAGCACAGTACAGGCCCTTCAGCCCACATTGTTGTGCAGACCCTCAAACCCTGCCTCCCATATAACCCCCCACCTTAAATTCCTCCATATACCTGTCTAATAGTCTCTTAAACTTCACTAGTGTATCTGCCTCCA
This sequence comes from Mobula birostris, assembly GCF_030028105.1. Lineage (NCBI taxonomy): Eukaryota > Metazoa > Chordata > Chondrichthyes > Myliobatiformes > Myliobatidae > Mobula > Mobula birostris. The sequence continues at coordinate 4,658,247 of NC_092375.1, read as the reverse complement.
CCACTGACTCAGGCAGTGCATTCCACGCACCAACCACACTCTGAGTAAAAAACCTTCCTCTAATATCCCCCTTGAACTTCCCACCCCTTACCTTAAAGCCATGTCCTCTTGTATTGAGCAGTGGTGCCCTGGGGAAGAGGCGCTGGCTATCCACTCTATCTATTCCTCTTAATATCTTGTATACCTCTATCATGTCTCCTCTCATCCTCCCTCTCTCCAAAGAGTAAAGCCCTAGCTCCCTTAATCTCTGATCATAATGCATACTCTCTAAACCAGGAAGCATCCTGGTAAATCTCCTCTGTACCCTTTCCAATGCTTCCACATCCTTCCTGTGAGGCGACCAGAACTGGACACAGTACTCCAATTGTGGTCTAACCAGAGTTTTATAGAGCTGCATCATTACATCGCGATTCTTAAATTCTATCCCTCGATTTATGAAAGCTGACACCCCATAAGCTTTCTTAACTACCCTATCCACCTGTGAGGCAACTTTCAGGGATCTGTGGACATGTACCCCGAGATCTCTCTGCTCCTCCACACTACCAAGTATCCCGCCATTTACTTTGTACTCTGCCTTGGAGTTTGTCCTTCCAAAGTGTACCACCTCACACTTCTCCGGGTTGAACTCCATCTGCCACTTCTGCAACCTATCAATGTCTCTCTGCAATCTTCGACAATCCTCTACACTATCTACAACACCACCAACCTTTGTGTCATCTGCAAACTTGCCAAACCAACCTTCTACCCCCACATCCAGGTCATTAATAAAAATCACAAAAAGTACAGGTTCCAGAACTGATCCTTGTGGGACATCACTAGTCACAATCCTCCAATCCAAATGTACTCCCTCCACCACGACCCTCTGCCTTCTGCAGCCAAGCCAATTCTGAATCCACCTGGCCAAACTTCCCTGGATCCCATGCCTTCTGACTTTCTGAATAAGCCTACTGTGTGGAACCTTGTCAAATGCCTCACTAAAATCCATATAGATCATATCCACTGCACTATCCTCATCTACGTGCCTGGTCACCTCCTCAAAGAACTCTATCAGGCTTGTTAGACACGATCTGCACTTCACAAAGCCATACTGACTGTCCCTGATCAGATCATGATTCTCTAAGTGCCCATAGATCCTATCTCTAAGAATCTTTTCCAACAGCTTTCCCACCACAGATGTAAGGCTCACTGGTCTATAATTACCCGGACTATCCCTACCACCTTTTTTGAACAAGGGGATAACATTCGCCTCCCTCCATTCCTCCGATACCATTCCCATAGACAACAAGGACATAAAGATCCTAGCCAGAGGCTCAGCAATCTCTTCTCTCGCCTCGTGGAGCAGCCTTGGGAATATTCTGTCAGGCCCCGGGGACTTATCCATCCCAATGTATTTTAACAACTCCCAACACCTCCTTTCCCTTAATATCAACATGCTCCAGAACATCAACCTCACTCATATTGCCCTCACCATCATCAAGTTCCCTCCCATTGGTGAATACCAAAGAGAAGTATTCATTGAGGACCTCGCTGACTTCCACAGCCTCCAGGCACATCTTCCCACCTTTATCTCTAATCGGTCCTACCTTCACTCCTGTCATCCTTTTGTTCACATAATTGAAGAATGTCTTGGAGTTTACCTTTATCCTACTCGCCAAGGCCTTCTCATACCCCCTTCTTGCTCTCCTCAGTCCCTTCTTAAACTCCTTTCTTGCTTTCCTATATTCCTCAATAGACCCATCTGATCCTCGCTTCCTAAACCTCATGTATGCTGCCTTCTTCCACATGACTAGATTTTCCATCTCACTTGTCACCCATGGTTCCTTCACCCTACCATTCTTTATCTTCCTCACCGGGACAAATTTATCCCTAACATCCTGCAAGAGATCTCTAAACATCGACCACATGTCCATAGTACATTTCCCTGCAAAAACATCATCCCAATTCACACCCGCAAGTTCTAGCCTTATAGCCTCATAATTTGCCCTTCCCCAATTTAAAAATTTACTGTCCTCTTTGATTCTATCCTTTTCCATGATAATGCTAAAGGACAGGGAGCGGTGGTCACTGTCCCCCAGGTGCTCACCCACTGAGAGATCTGTGACCTGACCCGGTTCGTTACCTAATACTACATCTAGTATGACATTCCCCCTAGTCGGCCTGTCCACATACTGTGACAGGAATCCGTCCTGGACACACTTAACAAACTCTGCCCCATCTAAACCCTTGGAACTAATCAGGTGCCAATCAATACTAGGGAAGTTCAAGTCACCCATGATAACATCCCTATAATTTTTGTACCTTTCCAAAATCTGCCTCCCAATCTGCTCCTCAGTATCTCTGCTGCTACCAGGGGGCCTATAGAATACTCCCAATAGAGTAACTGCTCCCTTCCTGTTCCTGACTTCCACCCATATTGACTCAAAAGAGGATCCTGCTACATTACCCACCCTTTCTGTAGCTGTAATAGTATCCCTGACCAGTAATGCCACCCCTCCTCCCCCTTTTCCCCCCTCTCTGTCCCTTTTAAAGCACTGAAATCCAGGAATATTGAGAATCCATTCCTGCCCTGGTGCCAGCCAAGTCACTGTAATGGCCACTACATCATAATTCTATGTATGTATCCAAGCTCTCAGTTCATCACCTTTGTTCCTGATGCTTCTTGCATTGAAGTACACGCACTTTAGCCCTTCTACCTGACTACCTTTACACCCTTTATTCTGCTTCTCTTTCCTCAAAGCCTCTCTGTATGTTAGATCTGGCTTTACCCCATGCACTTCTTTCACTGCTCTATCGCTCTGGGTCCCATCCCCCTCGCAAATTAGTTTAAACCCTCCCGAACCATGCTAGCAAACCTACCTGCAAGGATATTGCTCCCCCTCGAGTTCAGGTGCAACCCATCCAATCTGTACAGGTCTCACCTTCCCCAGAAGAGATCCCAGTGATCCAAAAATCTAAAACCCTGCTCCCTGCACCAACTTTTCAGCCATGCATTCAACTGCCATCTCCTCCAATTCTTACCATCTCTGTCACGTAGCACTGGCAGCAATCCTGAGAACGCCAACCTTGAGGTCCTGTTCTTCAGCCTTCTGCCTAATTCCCGAAACTCACACTTCAGGACCTCATCCCTCTTCCTGCCTATGTTGTTGGTGCCAACATGTATCACAACTTCTCATTGCTTTCCCTCTTGTACCAGGATGTTGTGCACCCAGTCAGAGACATCCCGGACCCTGGCACCTGGGAGGCAACAAACCATGCGTGTGTCCTTCTCACGTCCACAAAATCTCCTGTCTGCTCCCCTGACTATAGAGTCTCCAATGACGACAGCTCTCCTCTTCTCCGTCCCACCCTTCTGCACCACCGGGTCAGACTCAATGCAGGAGGCCCTGCCACCATGGCTCACACCTGGTTGGTCGTCCCCGCCAACAGTATCCAGGACGGTAAACTTATTATTCAGAGGAATGGCTACAGGGGTGCTCTGCACTACCTGTCTGCTCACCTTCGCTTTCCCCCCTCTGACTGTCACCCAGCGACCTGCTTCCGACAGCCTAGGTGTGACTACCTCCCTGTAGCTCTCATCTATGACTGCCTCATTCTCTCTTGTGAGTCGAAGGTCATCCAGCTGCTGCTCCAGATTCCTAACATGGTCTTCCAGATCGCCCAGCCGTATGCACTTCTGGCAGATGTGACTCTGCGGGAGAGAGGTGTTCCCCCAAGACTGCCACATCTCACATGAGAGGCACATCACCGTCTCAGGAGACATTGTAAAGACTAACTGGGAACAAGCTTGTCCTCCGCCTCTTCTCGTCAAAGCCTCTCGAGTCACAGCCTCAAAGCTCCACTCCTTCACTGGCCCACTCACTCACTGGCCGCTCCGCTTGAGCTACCCCTCTATTTATTTGTTTGAGCTGCTCAAACTGCTTGGTCACCTGACCTCGATTGCCCAATCAGCTGCTTTCTTCTGAGTCTGAGCTATTCAAATCTTGATTGACTTGATTACACAGTCCAACTGCCAAAACTGCCAGAATCTCTCGAGTCAAGTTGATTGGTGAAAGGGTGAAAGAGAGAAGGCCACAGAATAAAGAAAAATGGGGGGAGGAGCACCAGAGGGAGGTGATGGGCGGGCAAGGAGATAAAATGAGAGAGGGAAAAGGGGATGGGAAATGGTGAAAGTGGTGGTGGGGGGGAGGCATTACTGGAAGTTTGAGAAATCGATGTTCATGCCACCAAGCTACCCAAATGGAATATAAGGCGCAAACAACAGGAATTCTGCAGATGCTGGAAATTCAAGCAACACACATCAAGGTTGCTGGTGAATGCAGCAGGCCAGGCAGCATCTCTGGGAAGAGGTAGAGTCGACGTTTCAGGCCGAGACCCTTCATCAGGAATATAAGGTGTTGTTCCTCCAGCCGAAGTGTGGCCTCATCACAACAGTGCAGGAGGGCATGGGTGGAAAGTGGAATTAAAATGGCAGCCACTGGGAGATCCCACTTGTTCTGGCTCTTGGCCACCACCCAGGACGTGCCTTCTCCTCATTATGACCATCAGGGAGGAGATACAGGAGTCTGAAGGCACACACTCAACGATTCAGGAACAGCTTCTTCCTCTCTACCATCAGATTTCGGAATGAAAATTGAATCAATGAACACCACCTCACTACTATTATTTCCTTTTTTGCACTACTTAATTTAATTTTTATATATACTGTATATTTCGTATTGTAATTTATAGTTTGTTAATATGTATTACATTGTACTGCTGCAACAAAACAACAAGTTTCATGACATCTGCTAGTGATTTTGAACCTGTTGCTAATTCTGATTCTGAAGGTATCTTTGCACACCTCACTCTGGCTGGGCTCAGGGTGAAGATAGGCAGTGCTGAAACACAAAAGAACGGAAATTACTTGGAGTATTTGGTACCATCGCTTCTGTAGCGGACTTGGCAAAGCAACAAGACTTCGGGAACAGCTCAGAAGAAAGGCTGGTTTCACTGGAAGATGAGATGTCCATGGTTACTGGGAGCTGTAGTTATGCTGGTCACAAAACCTCCTGTAAAGGGCTTTCAGATGTAGATGAGGCTGGTGTTAGGAATCGGTACTTCAGACTCAGCTCTTTGTCCAATTTCTGAAAAAGAAAGATGAAAACAAACCCAGGGTCAGTTTCTTCCCTGTGTGTTCATAAATACAGTGGATTCCAGTTAATTGGGACACATCAGGACCAGTACATTTTGGCTTAGTTAGACGGTAGCCCTAATTAGCCAAAGTTTCATGGAAATAGCTAAAAAAGTATAAAAAAGGCAAACTGAATAACAATTTATATACCTAAATGAAATATAGAACAAATCACAGCACTACAGTACTACTGTACTATAAAACTGTGTATTACTTCCTAACAGTTATTGACGGATAGCGCATGCTGCCGCATGCATGAACAAAATCAAAGCAGATTAGGGACTGCCTTCATACAATGCTTTTGACAATTGCATCTCCCAAATCTTCATTTTCATTGTAATATTCAAGATGATTGTCGATACCTTCAAATTCGTCTAAATGCTATTCACCATCATCATCATCACTATGTGGGAGATTGCGATCTTTAACCATGATTGTTCTTGGCAAATTTTTCTACAGAAGTGATTTGCCATTGGCTTCTTCTGAGCAGTGTCTTTACAAAATGGGTGACCCCAGCCATTATCAATACTCTTCAGAGATTGTCTGCCTGGAGTCAGTGGTCACATAACCAAGACTTGTGATATGCACCAGTGGCTCGTTCGACCATCCACCACCTGCTCCCATGGCTTCACTTGACCCTGATCAGGGGGTGGGTGGGGGGTAAGCAGCTACTACAGCTTGCCCAAGGACAGGCTAGCAGAGAGAATGAGTGCCTTAGATAGAAACATACCCTCCACCCTGCCACCCAGATAAATGCTATCATCTCTTACAAAGTAAAATCAAGTGACATAGGTGACAACAGGGCTTCACTTCCAGATGAGCTCAATGCCTTCTCTGCTCACATTGACCATCAAAATAAGCTCCCACAACCCCCGATGACCCTCTGAGGCTGATGTGAGAGCATTCTTCAGGAGGGTGAACCAGTGGAAAGCATCTGGCCCAGATGGGGAACCTGGCCAAGTACTAAGGACCTGTGCTGGTCAACTGGTTGAAGTGTTCACTGAGATCTTTAACCTCTCACGTCAACAGTCTGAGATACACACCTGCTTCAAGCAGACTTCAATGATACCAGTGCCCAAGAAGAGCGTGGTGACCTGCCCCAATGACTACCACCCAGCAGCACTTATAACCACAGTGATGAAGTGTTTTGCGAGGTTGGTCATAAAATGTACTCACTCCTTCTTCAGATGTGAACTGGATCTACTCCAATTTGCCTTCCGCACAACGGGTCCACAGCAGATCCGATTTTATTGGCTCTTCACTCACCCCTGGACAATGAAGATGCATACATCAGGATGCTCTTAGCCCAGTTCATCAGGGCTAAAGCCCTTCCCACCATTGAGCACATCTACATGGAGCATTGCTGGAGAAAAGCAGCATCCATCATCAGGGACCAGCACCACCCAGGCCACGCTCTCTTCTCACTGCTGCCATCAGGAAGAAGCTACAGGAGCCTCAGGACTCACACCACCAGCTTCAAGAACAGTTATTACCCTTCAACCATCAGGCTCTTGAACCAGAGGGGATAACTTCACTCAACCCATCACTGAAATGTTTCTTCAACCAATGGACTCACTTTCAAGGACTCTTCATCTCATGTTCTCGATATTTATTGCTATTTATTTATTATTTATTTCTTTTTGTATTTGCACAATTTCTTGTCTTACTGTACATGTACACTGGTTGAATGCCTAAGTTGTTGCGGTTTTTCATTGATACCATAGAGCATAAGACATAGAGCAGAATTTGGCCATTCAGCCCATCGAGTCTGCTCCACTATTCCATCATGGCTGATCCCGGATCCCACTCAACCCCATACACCTGTCTTCTCGCCATATCCTTTGATGCCCTGACCAGTCAGGAAATGATCAACTTCCACCTTAAATATACCCATGGACTTGGCCTCCACCATAGTCTGTGGCAGAGCATTCCACAGATTCAGTACTCTCTAGCTAAAAAAATTCCTCCATACTCCTGTTCTAAAAGGATGCCCCTCAATTTTGAGGCTGTGCCCTCTTGCTCTCAATAACCCCACTATAGGAAACATCTTCTCCACATCCACCCATCTAGTCCTTTCAATATTCAATAGGTTTCAATGAGTTCCCCCACATACTTCTAAATTCCAGTGAGTACAGGCCCAAAGCTGCCAAATGCTCCTCATATGTTAACCCCTTCATTCCTGGAATCATCCTCGTGAACCTCCTCTGGACTCTCTCCAATGACAACACATCCCTTCTGAGATATGGGGCCCAAAACTTTTGACAATACTCCAAGTATGACCCGGATCTGGGCCGTACCCTCCAAATATCTGGACCTGCCTCTCGGTTTTTTTGCACTACCTTACTTTCCATTTTTCTATTTTCTATTTATGATCTATAATTTAAATTTTTAATATTTACTATCAATTTGTACTCCAGGGAGCATGAAGCGCAGAATCAAATATCGCTGTGATGATTGTATGCTTGAGTATCAATTGCTTGGAGACAATAAAGTATAAAGTATAAAGTATGGTCTGACTAGTGTTTTATAAAGGCTCGGCATTATTTCCTTGCTTTTTTATTCTATGATGATTATTGTTCTATTATGAATTTATTGAGTATGCCTGCAAGAAAATGAATCTCTGGTGACATATAAGCACTTTGATAATCAATTTACTTTGAGCTTTGAGAAGTTTGTGAAGATTCATTATGACATTTAAAACTTCTAAAGGTGTGTGCTGGAGAGCATACTGATTGGTTGCATCATGGCTTGGTATGGAAATGTCTTTGAATGGAAAATCCTCCCTGGTAGTGAATACGGCCAAGTACATCCAGTACAAGGCAGCCCACTCGATTGGTACCCCTTCCACAAACATCCAATCCCTCCACCATTGACAAACAGTCGCGGCAGTGCGTACTATCTACAAGGTGCACTGCAATAACACACCAAAGTTTCTAAGGCAGCACCTTCCAGACCCATGACCACGACCATCTAGAAGGACGAGCACAGCTGATACCTGAGAACACGACCACTTGGAAATTCCTCTCCAAGTCACTCACCATCCTGACTTGGAAACATCACTATTCCTTCATTGTCACTGGATCAAAATCATGGAATTCCCTCCCTAACAGCACGGTGGGTGTACCTACACCTCAGGGACTGCAGCAGTTCTGGAAGGCAGCTCATCAGCACCTTCTCAAGGGCCACTAGGGATGGGAAATAAATGCTGGATAGCTGGTGACACCCACATCCCGTAAATGAAGAAATAATAAAAAAAACATAGGAGCAGAATTAGGCCATTCAGCCCATTAAGTCTGCTCCACTATTCCATGATGGCTGATTTATTATCCCTACAACCTCTATCCCCTGCTTTCTTCCTGTAACCTTTGACTTCCTGACTAATCAAAAAACTATAAACTTCTGCTTTAAATATGCTCAATGATTTGCCCTCTAAATGCGACCGTGGCAATAAATTCAACAGATTCCCCACCCTCTGGCTAAAAAAATTTTTCAACTCTTTTTTCAAATGGACGCCCCTCTATTCTGAGGCTGTGCCTTCTGGTCCTAGACTCTCCCACTATAGGAAACATCCTCTCCACATCCACTCTATCTGTGCCCTCTGGTCCTAGACTCCCCACTATAGGAAACATCCTCTCTACATCCACTCTATCTGTGCTCTCTGATCCTAGACTCCCCACTATAGGAAACATCCTCTCCACATCCACTCTATCTGTGTCCTCTGGTCCTAGACTCCCCACTATAGGAAACATCCTCTCTACATCCACTCTATCTGTGCTCTCTGATCCTAGACTCCCCACTATAGGAAACATCCTCTCCACATCCATTCTATCTGTGCCCTCTGGTCCCAGACTCCCCCACTATAGGAAACATCCTCTCCACATCCACTCTATCTGTGTCCTCTGGTCCTAGACTCCCCCACCATCAGAAACATCCTCTCCAGATCCACTCTATCTGTGCCCTCTGGTCCTAGACTCCCCACTATAGGAAACATCCTCTCCACATCCACTCTATCTGTGTCCTCTGATCCTAGACTCCCCACTATAGGAAACATCCTCTCCACGTCCACTCTATCTGTGCTTTTTAATATTTGAAATGTTTCTATGAGATGCCCACTCATTCTTTTAAACTCCAGAGAGTACAGGCCCAGAGTCATCAAACGCTCCTCAAACATTAACCCTTTCACTCCTAGGATCGTTCTCGTGAACCTCTTCTGGACCCTCTCCAATGCCAGAACATCCTGGGGCCGAAAACTGCTGACAGTACTCCAAGTGCAGTAGACCACTGCTTGATAAAACCACAGCTTTTCCCTCACTGTCTTCGGATGTGCGGGTGACCAGCTCCTTCCTGTTCTGAGTGCTCTGCTGTGCAGCATTAGCCTGCCTCTTGCCTGCCTCCCGTTGCCTCACTGGGTTGTGTTGGTGGTTGCACGTGGGAGGGAGCAGTGTCAGTGTGGCCTCTGCACAATGAAGTGGAAGAGAAATCAGAATCAAGATCGTTATCGCTGACAAATGTTGTGAACTTTGGTGCTTTGCAGCAGTGCAAAGAGCAAATGTGACATGTGGGAACTCAGGGAGGCTGACAGTGTCCCTGAAGACTACGTGTGCAGGAAGTGTGTCCGTCTGCAGCTCCTGACTGACCGCATGGCAGCACTGGACCTGCGCTTGGACTTACTTTGGAGCATCCGAGATGCTGGGAATGTTGTGGATAGCACATTTATTGAGCTGGTCACACCGCAGTTTAAGGATCTAAGGAAAGGTAGGGGATGGGTGACCAACAGGAAGAGTAGTAGCAGGAAGATAGTACAGGAGTCTCCTGCGGTCATCTCCCTCAAAACAGATATACCACTTTGGAGTCTGTCGGGGGAGATGGCTCATCGGATGAAGGCAGCAATAGCCAGGATCATGGCACCGTGGGTGGCTCTGCTGTTCATGAGGGCAAGAAAAAATGTGGCGGAGCTGTGTGGTAGGGGATTCCATGGTAAGGGGAATAGAGAGGAGCTTTTGTGGCCGCAAACGGGACTCCCGTATGGTGTGTTGCCTCCCGGGTGCAAGGGTCAGAGATGTCTCGGAGAGGCTGCAGGGCATTCTGAAAGGGGAGGGTGAGCAGCCAGCTGTCGTGGTGCATGTAGGTACTAACGATATAGGAAGAAAGCGGGATGAGGTCCTGCAAGCTGAATTTAGGGAGCTAGAAGATAAATTAAAGAGTAGGACCTCAAAGGTAATGATCTCAGGATTATTACCGGTGCCGCGTGCTAGCTAGAGTTGGAATAGCAGGATAGCTAGAATGAATATGTGGCTTGAGCGGTGGTGCAGGAGGGAGGGTTTCAGATTCTTGGGGCATTGAAACCGCTTCTGGGGGACCAGTACCGCCTGGATGGTCTATATCTGGGCAGGGCTGGAATCAAAGTCCTAGGGAGATTGTTTGCTCATGTTGTTGGGGAGGCTTTAAACTAAATATGGCAGGGGGATGGGAACCCACACAGAAAAGAAGAGGGAAGTGATACAGAGACCAAAGCTAGAGTTAGTGAACAAAAAAGTAAGAGTAGAGTGCATAAAAGTAAAAAGCAAAAATCGCATAGGTCACCAGATTCTAAAAGGACAATGAGTATAAGGGCACTTTATCTAAATGCCCATAGTATTAGAAACAAGGTTAGTGAACTTGTGGTACAGATGAGTACCAAGCTAGTGGCCATTACAGAAACCTGGTTGCAAGGTGGGGATGACTGGGAATTAAGTACCCAAGGGTATCAGGTAATGCGGGAAGGTAGGCAGGAAGGCAGAGGAGGTGGGGTGGGGCTCTTGATTAAGGATGAGATCAGGGTGATTGTGAGACACAATATAAGATCTACGGAGCAGAATGTTGAGTCCATCTGCGTAGAGATTAAGAATAGTAAAGGGAAAAATTCACTGGTGGGAGTTGTCTATAGGCCACCTAATAAAAATATTGCAGTGGCAGAGGCAACTAACCAAGAAATAACTGAGGCTTGTAAGAACGGAACAGCAGTTGTCATGGGGGATTTTAACTTCCACATAGATTGGGTGAATCAGGTTGGTCAAGGAAGTCTCGAGGAGGACTTCATAAAATGCATCCGTGATGGCTTTCTTGAGCAGCATGTTAGTGAACTTACAAGGGAAAATGCCATCTTAGATCTAGTCCTGTGCAATGAGACAAGTAAGATTAATGACTACAATTAACGATTGTAGTCAGGGATCCTCTTGGAAAGAGTGATCATAGTATGATTGAATTTTGCATTAAGATGGAGGATGAAATAGTTAGATCTAAAACTAGTGTATTATGCTTGAACAAGGGAGACTACAACAGGATGAGGAAGGAGTTGGCTAATGTGGATTGGGAGCACAGGCTATTTGGCAGGATAGTTGAGGAACAGTGGAATACTTTCAAAGAGATTTTTCACAGTGCTCAACAAAAGTATATTCCAGTCAAAAGTCAGGACAGTAAGTGTAGGGAGAGCCAGCCTTGGATAACTAAGGAAATAAAAGATAGTATCAAATTAAAAGCTCATGTGTACAAAGTTGCAAAGAGTAGTGGGAGACTGGAGGATTGGGAAAACTTTAAAAAGCAACAGAGAACAACTAAACAAGAAATAAGGAAAGGGAAGATAGAGTATGAAAGTAAATTAGCACAAAATATAAAAACAGATAGCAAAAGTTTTTATAAATATATAAAGTGGAAGAGGGTGACTAAAGTCAATGTAGGTCACTCGGAAGACGAGAAGGGGAAATTGATATTGGATGATAAGGAAATGGCTGAGGCATTGAACGACTATTATGTGTTGGTCTTCACGGTGGAGGACACGTCTAATATGCCAAAGAAGGATGTTATGGACGAAATGGGAGGTGAGGACCACGATAAAGAGATAGTGATGAGCAAGCTAGAGGGCCTGAAAGTATATAAGTTCCCTGATCGTGATGGGATGCATCCCAGGGTGCTGAGGGAATTGGCGGAGGTTATAGTAGACATGTTGGTAATCATTTATCAAAACTCTCTAGACTCTGGGCAGGTCCCAGCGGATTGAAAGACAGCAAATGTCACGCCACTTTTTAAAAAAAGGATGTAGGTAAAAGACAGGCAACTATAGGCCAGTTAGCTTTAACATCTGTAGTCGGGAAGATGCTTGAAGCTGTCATTAAGAAAGAAATAGTGAAACTTTAGAAAGGAATGGTTCCATTAGACAGATGCAGCATGGATTCAGAAAGGGCAGCTCCTGATTGACAAACTTACTGGAGTTCTTTGAGGACATAATGAGTGCAGTGGATAGAGGGGAACAGGTAGATGTCGTATACCTGGATTTCCAGAAGGCGTTCGATAAGGTGCCGCACAAGAGACTTATAAATAAGATAAGGATGCATGGAGTCGGAGGAAGTGTATTGGCATGGATAGTGGATTGGTTAACCGATAGAAGGCAGAGAGTTGGTATAAATGGTTGTTTCTCCGGTTGGCAGTCTGTGGTGAGTGGAGTGCCGCAGGGGTCAGTGCTGGGCCCGCAGCTGTTTACCATTTACATTGATGATTTGGAAGAGGGGACTGAGTGTAGCGTAGCAAAATTTGTTGATGACACTAAACAGTGGAAAAGCAAATTGTACAGAGGATGTGGAGAGTCTGCAGAGGGATATAGATTGGTTAAGTGAGTGGGCCAAGGTCTGGCAGCTGGAATACAATGTTGGTAAATGCAAGATCATCCACTTTGGAAGGAATAATAGAAGAGCAGATTATTACTTAAATGATGAAAGATTGCAGCATGCTATTGTGCAGAGGGACTTGGGAGTGCTTGTTCATGAATCGCAAAAAGTTGGCTTGCAGGTACTGTATTAAGAAGGCAAACGGAATGTATGGCCTTCATTGCCAGAGGGATTGAGTTCAAGAGCAGGGAGGTCATGCTGCAACTGTACAGGATACTGGTGAGGCTGCACCTGGAGTACTGCGTGCAGTTCTGGTCTCCATACTTGAGGAAGGATATACTGGCTTTGTAGGCGGTGCAGAGGAGGTTCACCAGGTTGATTCCAGGGATGAAGGGGTTAACATATGAGGAGAGATTGAGTCGCCTGGGACTATACTCTCTGGAATTCAGAAGAATGAGAGGGGATCTAATAGAAACATAAAAGTAGGGAAGTTGTTTCCATTGGTAGGTGAGACTAGAACTAGGGGACATTGCCTCAAGATTCAGGGGAGAAGATTTAGGACGGAGATGAGGAGAAACTGTTTTTCCCAGGGAGTGGTGAATCTGTGGAATTCTCTGCCCAGGGAAGCAGTTGAGGCTTCTTCACTAAATATATTTAAGATACAGTTAGATAGGTTTTTACATAGTAAGGGAATTAAGGGTTATGGGGAAAAGGCAGGTAGGTGGAGCTGAGTTTATGGACAGAACAGCCATGATCTTATTGAATGGCGGGGCAGGCTCGATGGGCCGGATGGCCTACTCCTGCTCCTATTTCTTATGTTCTTAAATTTATTTTAAGTTGCAATAAGAATATATTTAATAAATAAAGATTGCAAAAAACAGAGAGCAAAACAATGATGAAGTGTTCACGGATACTCGCACAATTCAAAATCTGATGATGGAGGGGAAGAGGCTGTTCCTAAAACACGAGTTTTGCTAAAGGGTCTTGGCCAAAAGCATTGACTGTGCTTTTTCCCATAGATGCTGCCTGGCCTGCTGAGTTCCTCAACCATTTTGTGCGTGTTGACAGGACATCAAACCAACACAGGACACCGAACCAACACAGGACACCAAAGCAACACAGGACATCAAAGCAACACAGGACATCAAAGCAACACAGGACATCAGAGCAACACAGAACATCAAAGCAACACAGGACATCAAAGCAACACAGGACACCAAAGCAACACAGGACATCAAACCAACCATGAATGAGAAGTTGAGAGGTGATAGATGGGAAAGGTAAGAGGCTGAAGATGAAGGAATCTGATCGGAGAGGACACAGTCAGGTTGGAGGAGCAACACCTCATATGCTATCTCGGTAGCCTCCAACGTCAGGGCATGAATACTGATTTTTCTAACTTCCAGTAACTTCTCTCCCCCCCCCCTTTATCCATACTGTTCCCACTCTTGCCCCTTCTCTTCTCCTCATCTACCCATCACCTTTCTCTCGTTTCCCTCCTCTTCCCTTTCTCGCATGGTCTACTCTCCTCTCTTATCAGATTCCAGCTCTCACCTCCCAGCCTCTTACTTTATCTGCCCTCCTCCACCCACCCACCTTCTCCCTCACCTGGTCTCACCTATGACCTGCCAGCCTGTATGCCACCCTCTCTCCCACTACCTTCTTATTCTGGCTTCCTCACCCTTCCTTTCCAGTCCTGATAAAGTGTCTTGGTCCAAAGCTCCAACTGCTTATTCTCCTCCATAACAGTAGAGGAGTTATAGAAAAGCCGGGAGGAGAAGATGGCAGCGCGCCGCGTGTGCGCAGCTCTCCGGTGAAAAATGATATCGTATCTGTTAAATAGGGGCCGTGGACAATTCTGATTTGATGGAGAATGGACGTGAAAGCACAGAGGAACATCTGGAGAAATTTCTGAAACGCCCGTTTGCTGCTGTCGTTACTGTGTGGTTCGGGAATCTTTCGGAGGGTAGGCCTCAAAATCCCCGGCCTTGCCTGCTTTTGGCGACAGAGAAGGAGGTCGAATCGTTCCGACAGAGGTGCCGCTCAGTATTCGGTGTCGGAGAGCTGATCAGAGCTCGAAGTTTTCGGATGACTCAGAGTCGGATTGTGGTCTGCGTGAGATGTGGGATATTTGAGAGACTTTGAACTTTACTGTGCTCATGGACTTCTTCATCGAGTTATGGTATTGTTGCACTGTTGTAACTATATGTTATAATTATGTGGTTTTGTCAGTTTTTTCAGTCTTGGTTTGTCCTGTGTTTTGTGATATCACACCGGAGGAAATATTGTATCATTTCTTAATGCATGCATTACTAAATGACAATAAAAGGGGACTACGTGTCTTCATAATCTATCAGTGAGAAAATGATCTTATATTTGGAAACGCATGGATTAAAAGAAGAGAATCAGTGAAGTTTGTTGAGGGTAATTTCATGTCTGGCAACCCAGGCCTGTACCAGAAAACCAGGCATGATTTGTGGAGGGCTATTTCAAGGGCAAAGAGACAATTTTGAATGAGGTTGGAGGTTACATCAGATGCACAGCAACTCTGGCAGGGTTTGCAAGACATTACTTCCTACAAAGCGAAACCCAATAGCATGAATGGCAGCGATGCTTCATTACCAGATGAACTCAACGCCTTCCATGCCCACTTTGAAAAGGCGAACACAACTACAGCTGTGAAGATCCCTGCTGCACCTGATGACCCTGTGATCTCTGTCTCAGAGGCCGATGTTAGGTTGTCTTTAACGAGAGTGAACCCTCGCAAGGCAGAAGGTCCTGATGGAGTACCTGGTAAGGCTCTGAAAATTTGTGCCAACCAACTAGCAGGAATATTCAAGGACATTTTCAACCTCTCACTGCTATGGGCAGGAGTTCCCACTTGCTTCAAAAAGGCAACAATTATACCAGTGCCAAAGAAGAATAATGTGAGCTGCCAAAATGACTATCGACAGTGATGAAATGCTTTGAGAGGTTAGTCATGACTAGACTGAACTCCTGCCTCAGCAAGGACCTGGACCCACTGCAATTTGCCTATCGCCACAATAGGTTAATGGCAGACACAATATCCATGGCTTTTCACACGGCTTTAGACCACCTAGACAACACAAACACCTATGTCAGGATGGGGTTCATCGACTATAACTCAGCACTTAATACCATCATTCCCAAAATCCTGACTGAGAAGTTGCAGAACCTGGGCCCCTGTACCTCCCTCTGCAATTGGATCCTTGACTTCCTAACCGGAAGACCACAGTCAGTGTGGATTGATGATAACATCTCCTCCTCGCTGACGATCAACACTGGCGCACCTCAGGGATGTGTGCTTAGCCCACTGCTCTACTCTCTGCATACACATGAGTGTGTGGCTAGGCATAACTCAAATACCATCTGTAAGTTTTCTGATGATACAACCATTGTTGGTAGAATCTCAGGTGGTGAGGAGAGGGCGTACATGAGCGAGATATGCCAACTAGTGGAATGGTGCCACAGCAACAACCTGGCACTCAACGTCAGTAAGACGAAAGAGCTGATTGTGGACTTCAGGAAGGGTAAGACGAAGGAACACATACCAATCCTCATAGAGAGATCAAAAGTGGAGAGAGTGAGCAGCTTCAAGTTCCTGGGTGTCAAGATCTCTGTGGATCTAACCTGATCTCAACATATCGATGTAGTTATAAAGAAGGCAAGACAGTGGCTATACTTCATTAGGAGTTTGAAGCAATTTGGCATGTCAACAAATACACTCAAAAACTTCTATAGTTGTACCATGGAGAGCATTCTGACAGGCTGCATCACTGTCTGGTATGGAGGGGCTATTGCACAGGACCAAAAGAAGCTGCAGAAGGTTGTAAATCTAGTCAGCTCCATCTTGGGCACTAGCCTACAAAGTACCCAGGACATCTTTAGGGAGCGGTGTCTCAGAAAGGCAGCATCCATTATTAAAGATCTCCAGCACCCAGGGCATGCCCTTTTCTCACTGTTACCATCAGGTAGGAGATACAGAAGCCTGAAGGCACACACTCAGTGATTCAGGAACAGCTTCTTCCCCTCTGCCATCCGATTCCTAAATGAACATTGAACCCTTGGACACTACCTCACTTTTTTAATATACAGTATTTCTGTTTTTGCACATTTTTAATAATCTACTTTATACTTTATACTTTATTGTTGCCAAACAATTGGTACTAGAACATACAATCATCACAGCGATATTTGATTCTGCGCTTCACACTCCTTGGATTACAAATATTAAATATATTAAAAATAGTTAAAATTAGTAAATATTAAACATTTAAATTATAAATCATAAATAGAAAATAGAAAAATGGGAAGTAAGATAGTGCAAAAAAACCGAGAGGCAGGTCCGGATATTTGGAGGGTATGGCCCAGATCCGGGTCAGGATCCGTTCAGCAGTCTTATCACAGTTGGAAAGAAGCTGTTCCCAAATCTGGCTGTATGAGTCTTCAAGCTCCTGAGCCTTCTCCCAGAGGGAAGAGGGACGAAAGGTCTGTTGGCTGGGTGGGTCGTGTCCTTGATTATCCTAGCAGCACTGCTCCGACAGCGTGCGGTGTAAAGTGAGTCCAAGGACGGAAGATTGGTTTGTGTGATGTGCCGCGCCGTGTTCACGATCTTCTGCAGCTTCTTCCGGTCTTGGATAGGACAACTTCCATACCAGGCTGTGATGAGCCTAGAAGAATGCTTTCTACGGTGCATCTATAAAAATTAGTGAGGGTTTTAGGGGACGGGCCAAATTTCTTTAGTTTTCTCAGGAGGTAAAGGCGCCGGTGGGCCTTCTTAGCAGTGAACTCTGCTTGGTTGGACCAGTCAGGTCATTTGTGATATTGACCCCGAGGAACTTAAAGCTTTTGACCTGTTCCACTTGCGCATCACCGATGTAAATTGGGTCATGCGGTCCGCTACTCCTTCTGAAGTCAACAACCAATTCCTTCGTCTTGCTGACGTTGAGGGATAGGTTATTGTCTTCGCACCATGCCACCAGGTTCTTAATTTCCTCTCTGTACTCAAACTCGTCATTACCCGAGATACGGCCTACAATTGTTGTGTCATCAGCAAACTTATATATTGAGTTTGATGGAAACTTGGCTACACCATCATGGGTGCACAGTGAGTACAGCAGGGGGCCGAGCACACAGCCTTGTGGAGCACCGGTGCTCAGAGTGATTTGTATATATATTCAATATACGTAATTGATTTACTTGTTTATTTATTATTACATTTTATTTTATTTATTATATTTTTTCTCTCTCTGCTAGATTATGAACTGCTGCTGCTAAGTTAATAAATTTCACATCACATGCTGGTGATAATAAACCTGATTCTGAATTCTAAGAGGGGGCCTGATGGTTAGGGGTAATCTGGTGTCCCTGCCTTCTTCAAGAATCTCCAGGGAACTGTTCAGATGGTCTCTCAGTGGCTTTTCCAATGCTCGAAATGGTGTCTCAATGACAATGGTCAGGGGAATCAGTTCAAAAGCCGTGAGGTAATGTTGCAGCTCTATGAAACTCTGGTTAGACCACACTTGGAGTATTGTGTCCAGTTCTGGTTCCATCATTACAGGAAGGATGTGGAAGCTTTAGAGAGGGTGCAGACGAGATTTACCAGGATTTTGCCTGGATTAGAGAGTTTGTTTTAGAGAGATTAGAAAATAGGTTGAGCAAGCTAGGGTTTTTTCCTCTTTGAAGTGAAGAAAAATGAGAGGTGACTTGATAGCAATGTAAAAGGTGATAAGATACACAGATAGAGTGGACAGTCAGAGACTTTACCCCAGCAGAAATAGTTATCAGGGGGCATAATTTTAGGATGACTGGAGGAAAGTATAGAGGGATATCAGATGTAGTTTTTTTCAGACAAAGAGCGATGGATGCGTGGAACATGCTGCCAGGGGTGGTGGGAGAGGCAGATACATAGGGGAGATTTAAGAAACTCTTACATAGGTACATGAATGACAGAAAAATGGAGAGTTCTGTAGGAGGGAGGGGTTAGAATGATCTTAGTAGGTTAAACGGTTGGGGGGGGGGTTGTGATTGGATTTTGGATTACTCCTGTATGACAATGATCCTGGGGGGGGCGGTTTGGAAGGGAGCAGAAGCCATCAAGGGAGTTGAGTTCGTGGAATTCATTGCCACAGGCGGCTGTGGAGGCCAGGTCATTGAGAATATTTAAAGAGGAGGTTGACAGGTTCTTGATAATTTATTTAGTTATTTTATTTATTGCCAGATACAGCATGGAGCGGCCCTTTCGCTCAATGAGCTGCACCACCCAGCTGGCCTGATGACAGTGACCAACTCCCCTCCTAACCAGTGCGTCTGTGGACGGTGGGAGAACACCGGAGTACCCGGAGGAAACCTACCGGCTCACGGGAAGGAAGTAGAAGCTCCTTACGGGGGAGGCCAGCACTGACTCTCCGAGCTGTCACCGGGGGGTGCTGAGAGGGCACCGTCTCCCTTCAGTCAGAGGGTGGTTAATGACGGGGCAGGCAATGGCCTGATTCTGCTCCGAGGTGCCATGGTCTGATGAAGCAGGGGACGAGGGTCCGGGGTCGCCCCGGTCGCAGGCGCCGCTCAGCGGGGCGGGATGGAGGCCAATCGGCCCGGGCACGGGTGTTGCCACGGTGACGGGCCCGGGTCCTGTTTCCATGGAGACGCCGGGTTCTCATCCTACCCCTCCACCCCCAAACACCCACCCCCTCCGCTCAGCCTCACCCTGACCTCATCGTTGCTAGGCGACACCCGTTGCCGTGAGACCGAGACGCCGAGAGGGGCCTTTCCCACGGCGTCATTGGCCGTTTAGGACCCCACGTCGGTTTGGGTGGTTGCCGGCAATGTGCCTGAGCTGCCGAGCCGGCTGAGCTCGGTCCGACATCCGTTCCAGACACCCCGGCGACCCGGCAGCGAGCCTGCGGGGGATCTCCGCAGCGCCCCCCGCGCGGCGGACCGCGCCAGGAGCTCGGCAGCCGGGCAGCGCCCGCCACCGGCACTGGGTGTCCGTCTGCGGCCGGCGGTCCTCGCGCTGTCAGTCAGGCCGGGGGAGGGGGAAGGAGAGGGAGGCCGATCCGTCCCGTCCGCCGGCCCACACTCGGCCTAAGCGCAACTCCCCCTCCGCTCCCGGACAGGCCGCCGCCATGCTGCCCGAGCCCGAGTGCCGTGTCCTCTCCATCCAGAGTCACGTCGTCCGCGGCTTCGTCGGAAACAAGTCGGCCGCCTTCCCGCTGCAGGTCGGTGCGGGAGGGGGAGGAAGGGTCGTGACACCCACTCATTCACATTCCCTCACACACACTCACACTCATTCACTCAGACACAGGCACACTTACCCCCACTCACACACCCACTCACTCACACACACACTCACTCATTCATTCACACACTCACTCACTCACTCACACACCCACTCACTCACACACACACTCACTCATTCATTCACACACTCACTCACTCACTCACACACCCACTCACTCACACACACACTCACTCACTCAGACACACTCAGACACAGGCACACTTACCCCCACTCACACACCCACTCACTCACACACACTCACTCATTCATTCACACACTCACTCACTCACTCACACACCCACTCACTCACACACACACTCATTCACTCAGACACACTCAGACACAGGCACACTTACCCCCACTCACACACCCACTCACTCACACACACACTCACTCATTCATTCACACACTCACTCACTCACTCACACACCCACTCACTCACACACACACTCATTCACTCAGACACAGGCACACTTACCCCCACTCACTCACACACACACTCATTCACACACACACATTCATTCACACACTCACTCACTCACTCACTCACACACACACTCACACTCATTCACTCAGACACAGGCACACTTACCCCCACCCACACACCCACTCACACACTCATTCACTCAGACACACTCAGACACAGGCACACTTACCCCCACCCACACACCCACTCACTCACACACACTCACTCATTCATTCACACACTCACTCACTCACTCACACACACACTCACACTCATTCACTCAGACACACTCAGACACAGGCACACTTACCCCCATCCACACACCCACTCACTCACACACACACTCACACACTCAGACACAGGCACACTTACCCCCACCCACACACCCACTCACACACACTCACCCACTCACTCACTCATTCACACACACACATTCATTCACACACACACTCACACACAAAATCACACACAGGCACACTTACCCCCACTCACACACCCACTCACTCACACACATTCATTCACTCACCCACCCACTCACTCGCACACACTCTCACACTCGCTCACGCAAAATTAGACACTTCCTCCACCTACTCTCACACCCGCTGACGTACACATACACACGCATTCATTCACTCATACAGATTCCACACAAACCTCTCCCCATCCACACACCTACCCCTTCCCTTCTCCCTTTCCAGATCTCCCCTTTCCCCCTCACTTCCTCCCCAGATTTCCCAAACTTCAGCCGTTTCTGTCCCCCTCTGTTCCCTTCCGCTCTCTTTAAACATTGCCCTTCTCCTGACACACGTACACCTCGAGCTCCCTGTCTCCTACCCAGATATTTGCCCCACTGTACCCATATAGCCCAGGGGACAGGGGGCTGCTGACAACCAGGTTGAGTTTAATTCTGTCCTGTTTGTCATATCCCCTCCCCTGCCCCAGCACTAATGACTCTATGGACTGTCCAACAGGTGCTGGGATTTGAGGTGGACACAGTCAACACGGTGCAGTTCTCCAACCACACAGGTAAGAATCCCTCCCTTTCAGTGAGTTTCCCAGGAGGAGTAGCTCGGGCTTTCTTTCCTTTCCTCAGAAGTGATTCATTTAGGGATACAGCGTGGAAAAGACCATTCGAGCCACACCACCAGCTCTCTCTGATTTAACCCTAGCCCATCCTGGGATGATTTACGATGACCTGCTAACTGGTTCAACTTTGGACCGTTGGAGGAAGCTGGAGTACCATGCATTCATGAGGGAGCACATGAACTCCGTACAGACAGTGGTGGGAATTGAACTCTGAACTCTGTGCTGCTGTGGGGCCCATGGTAGTTCTGGTTGCTCCATCACAAGGAAGGTGTGCAGGCTTTGGAGAGGGTGAGATGAGGTTTACCCAGATCAGAGAGCGTGAGCCTCGAGGAGCATCTGGACAGACTTGGGTTGTTTTCTCCGGTATGTTGGAGGCTGAGGAGAGAACCAATAAAGGTTTGGAAAATCCTGAGAAGCATCGATAGACAAAACCTTATTTTCTCTGGGTGGATTTGTCAAGTATTGGAGGGAATCATTTTAAGGTGAGGGGTGGAAGTTTAAAGGAGATGTGTGGGGTAAAGACAGTGGATCCCTGTTTATTGGGGCACATTGGGCTCAGTACATTTTGCCCCAATTAGCCAAAGTTTCATGGAAAAAGTTATAAAGGGTATAAAAAGACAAACTACCATTTAACTGAGTAACAAATTATGTATTTAAATGAAATAGAGAACAAATTAGAACACTACCAATGCTATAAAACTGTGTATTAGTTCCTAATAGTTATGGATGTTCCACTGTCGTGTTCTTTTGATTGTAACTGAACAAAATCAGCGCCAACACCCAGTGCAAATAATGGACTGCCTTCACACAATGTTTTTGACGATTGCATCCTCCAAGTCTTCATTTTCATTGTGATATTCAAGATGATATCAATACTTTCAAATCCTTTGTAGTTCCTAACTCGAAATTGTGAAATTGTTTCACCTCCACTTCCGGTCATTTCTGGCATCACCAAGCCTGGGTGCTTGAAACCACAGTGAGCAAATCAGTTCTGAACTGTCTGACGGCTTACTTCTCACCAACTATCAGTGAGAAGAATCACAGCTTTTTGAACACAAACACACACTGCTGATGCTATTTAAAAACTGCTTGCTGTAAGCACGGCGAGGAGTCTAATGGCCACGCAAGTGCAGACGACTGACGCTAGTTAGAAACGGTTCAGCAACAGTCTCCTGTCGCAGTTAAACAGCAGGGTGTCCCAAGCAGTTGAGGGGAGTCCTGGCTACTTTCTCGACTGGTTTTTACTCTTTAAAAGTTGTCCCAAATATAAGTGTCTTCCTGGAAGCGGAATCCACTGTGTTCTACACAGAGGGGTAGGTGCCTGGAGTGGACTGCCTGGGTGGTGGTGGAGGCAAAGTTCATTGATGTTTCCTACGAACAAGCTTGAGTTTTGTCTGCACTGAACTGATGCTGTGGCCTGCATGCTGCAAGGAGACAGGTATACCTCGCAGAGCGACGAGTTGAACACTGGTCCGCCCCTCACCTCTGGCACTGCCACTCTGACCTTCTCAATCCCAAAGTCAAAAGGTAAAATTTATTATCAGAGTACATACATGTCACCATATGCAACCCTGAGATTCTTTTTTCGTGGGCATACTTAGCAAATCTATGGAACAGTAACTGCAAGCAGGATCAATGGACAGCAAGCTGCAAGTACAATAAATAGCAATAAATGAGAAGCATGCAATAACAAGATAAAGAATTCTTCAATGAGTGTAGTTATCCCCTTTCATTCAAGAGTCTGGTTTTTGAGCGGTAATAACCTGGCCTGGCACTTTAACCGTTCGAACCTCAGGTCATTGCTCGCTCTTGGACGTGGGCCCTGTTGCTTCACTCTGCTCTTGAGCCCAGGGCCCACTGCTCGATGTGGCACGGCACTTAAATGGATGAAACCTGGGGGCGAGCTGTGAGACAGGCTGAATGAATGTACGGAGAATGCAGGAACGTGGACCGTGTACAGGCAGAGGAGATTTGGTTGGGCTTGCCGTTGTTTAGTGGGCCGAAGGGCCTGCTCCTGTGCTGGACTGTTCCACAGGACACGAGAATCAGAGTGGGGCTGAATATCACCGGAATGTGTCAAAACGTTTAAGACTGCAAGTGTGCTGGAGGAGCTCAGCGGAAGGAGAGGAATTGTAAGTGTTTCTGGTCAAAGTGCAGCAGGGTTTCCATTCGAAGCAGTGACCGCTCCTTTAACCTCTCCCTCCCCCCACATACAGATTCTGTCCAACATGCTGGGTTGCTCTGGCAGGTTGTGTGGTGTTTTCTTGTCCGATATTC
Source organism: Mobula birostris (assembly GCF_030028105.1). Classification (NCBI taxonomy): domain Eukaryota; kingdom Metazoa; phylum Chordata; class Chondrichthyes; order Myliobatiformes; family Myliobatidae; genus Mobula; species Mobula birostris. The sequence continues at coordinate 4,634,308 of NC_092375.1, read as the reverse complement.
CCCCACACTAGGGAAAGGACATATTGTGCAGTGCTGTGTGGAAAAAGTACAGGCTTGTTTGTCTGAATGACCTTCTGTTCACTCTAGTATCTGGCACCTTTCCCAAAGCCGCAGAACTTTGGAGGTGCACAGTCGAGCAGCAGCCGTTGTCAAAGGGGTAGCGATTGTCTCAGCTGTGTGCCTGTGACCAAGCTTTTGAGTGCCCTTGGTACGTCACACCAGATGGTTTTATCCTGTGCAGTTCCCCACTCGTTGTAAAACCGGGAGCCCTGGCCAAGGACAGCAGAACGCTTTGATTTGGATCTACTGCACTTGGTCTTTATTTCAGAGTCTGTACAGACTTCATCGTCTTCTAACAGCTAAACAATTCCAACGTAGCTTTTGCAATGTCTGCAAGGGTTTCTGCAGTAAATCCCAGCCACCCCGGACGTTCGCTCTTCTCCCTTACCATCAGGCAGAAGATACAAAAGCCTTTACCAGCAGGCTCAGACAGCTTCTACCCCACTGTTATCAGACTACTGACTGGTGTCCTTGGACTCTTCACCTCACTGTCTATCTCGTATGGTATGTGTGATGATAATAAACCAATTCCAAAGCACGCCCTGCTAGTTTTGGGTTCCACGCAGATCCCTCATCTGTTGGATAACACTCGGATTCCACTGGCAAAACAGGTCTGGCTGTCACAATTTATTAAGATAAAAATGAGCTTTATTTGTCAAATGTACGTCAAAACATACAGTGAAATACCTCAGTGTCAACAACCAACAGAGTCCTAGTATATGCTGGGGGCAGCCCACAGAAATTTGCCATGCATCCAGCTCCAACATCGCTTGCCCACATTACCAGCCTTAACCTTTATGTGTTTGGAATGTGGGAGGAAAGCGACATGGTTACAATCGCCTTGATCAGTGGTCCCAACCTCCAGGCCGCGGACCGATACCGGGCCGTGAAGCGTGCAGCGGCAGCCAGAACGCACCCAGCACATCTTTAAGAAAAAAGCCGAAATAAACAAGCTAATTAATTAGGTGCCACCCGGCATGTAAATGTTGGCCCAGATCAGAGGCGATTTCTGTGATCATGTTAAACACACCCTTCCAGCCCTAAAAGTCCGTGCTGCCCAGTCGCACCCATGTGACTAATTAACCCACGAACCTGTACATCTTTCGAATGTGGGAGTAAACAAGGAAACTGATTTCGGCATTCGCCTCTGATCTGGGCCGACATTTACATGCCGGGCGGCACCTAATTAACTACCTTGTTTATTTCAGCTTGTTTCTTAAAGATGTGCTACTGCTGCACCCCTGCATGCTTCACGGCCCGCAGCCCGGAGGTTGGGGACCACTGGCCTTGATGACGATGTTGTGAATCAAATCCCGATCTGTGACTGTTGGCATTGTAAAGCATTGTGCTAATGCTGCCACCCAACATCTCGCTCCCTAAGACCTGCCGCGCATTCCCCTCACTACCGCTGCTCAGTGTCTCCTCTGTTCCTCATTCAGGGTACGATCACTGGAAGGGGCAGGTCATGACAGCTGGTGAACTCCAGACCCTGTACGAAGGCCTCAGACTGAATGATGTGACTCGCTACGATTATGTGCTGACAGGTAGACGGGTATCTTATCTTGAGGATAGATGAAGGTGCATTGGATAAGGTCTAACCTGGGTGTGCCTGTATGAAGAGTGTAGAGGGAGCTTCACTCTGTATCTAACTGTCCCTGCCCTGGGAGTGTGTGATGGGACAGTGTAGAGGGAGCCTCGCTCTGTATCTAACTGTCCCTGCCCTGGGAGTGTGTGATGGGACAGTGTAGAGGGAGCTTCACTCTGTATCTAACTGTCCCTGCCCTGGGAGTGTGTGATGGGACAGTGTAGAGGGAGCTTCACTCTGTATCTAACTGTCCCTGCCCTGGGAGTGTGTGATGGGACAGTGTAGAGGGAGCTTCACTCTGTATCTAACTGTCCCTGCCCTGGGAGTGTGCGATGGGACAGTGTAGAGGGAGCTTCACTCTGTATCTAACTGTCCCTGCCCTGGGAGTGTGTGATGGGACAGTGTAGAGAGCTTCACTCTGTGTCTAACTGTCCCTACCCTGGGAGTGTGTGATGGGACAGTGTAGAGGGAGCTTCACTCTGTATCTAACTGTCCCTGCCCTTTTTTTTTAACAAAATTCTTTATTGCAAATGTCAGTGCTATACAATATGTACAAAAACAGTGACTAACACAGTTGCTTCACTACAAACAGACAATACATGTTAAACCAAAATATTACCATCTTCATCAATGATGGTATTTACACCCCGCGGAGCCCAACAGTCCCAGAACACCTCTACGGTCGCCGTGGACTGCGCGTATTCCTTTTCAATGTTCACCCGAGCACGAACATACCCCCTTAAACACAGCCAGGCAGTCTGCCTGGGGAGAACCTCCTGCCACCCTTTTCCAGGAGCCACGGATGGCAATTTTCGCCAGCCCCAGGAGCAAGTTTACAAGGACATCCTGGGAGTATGTGATGGGACAGTGTAGAGGGAGCTTCACTCTGTATCTAACTGTCCCTGCCCTGGGATTGTCTGATGGGACAGTGTAGAGGGAGCTTCACTCTGTGTCTAACTATCCCTGCTCTGGGATTGTCTGATGGGACAGTGTAGAGGGAGCTTCACTCTGTATCTAACTGTCCCTGTCCTGGGAGTGTGTGACGGGACAGTGTAAAGGGAGCTTAGCTCTGTACCTAACTGTCCCTGTCCTGGGAGTGTGTGACAGGACAGCGTAGAGGGAGCTTAGCTCTGTACCTAACTGTCCCTGCCCTGGGAGTGTGTGATGGGACAGTGTAGAGGGAGCTTCATTCTGTATCTAACTGTCCCTGCCCTGGGAGTGTGTGATGGGACAGTGCAGAGGGAGCTTCACTCTGTATCTAACTGTCCCTGCCCTGGGAGTGTGTAAAGTGTGGGTTCCAAACTTTTTTTTTATGCCATGGACACTTACCACTGTCCCTGGACCCCATGTTGGGAACTCCTTGTGTAGAGGGAGCTTCACTCTCACCTTGTTGGACCTCACAGTAAGGTCACAGCTCATGAGGTTTTAGTGGTTTGGAGTTCCAACCCTGGTGGGGGTCGGGTGAGATCTAGGTCTTATTCTTTAGTCATTGAGCTGAGCTGGGTGGGGGGGAGGAGCAGACAAGTGGGTTTTAAATTTAAAGGTACAACATGTTAACAGACAACACACATCAAAGTTGCTGGTGAACGCAGCAGGCCAGGCAGCATCTCTAGGAAGAGGGACAGTCGATGTTTCGGGCCAAGACCCTTCGTCAGGACTAACTGAAGGAAGAGTTAGTAAGAGATTTGAAAGAGGGAGGGAGAGGGGGAGATCCAAAATGATAGGAGAAGACAGGAGGGGGAGGGATGGAGCCAAGAGCTGGACAGTTGATTGGCAAAGGGGATATGAGAGGATCATGGGACAGGAGGCCTAGGGAGAAAGAAAAGTTGGGGGGGAAAGCTCAGAGGATGGGCAAGGGGTATAGTGAGAGGGACAGAGGGAGAAAAAGGAGAGAGGGAAAAAGAATGTGTGTATATAAATAAATAACAGATAGGGTACAAGGGGGAGGTGGGTCAATGTTCATGCCATCAGGTTGGAGGCTACCCGTCTGGGTAGCCTCCAACCTGATGGTATAAACATTGACTTGGCAAACTTCTGCTAATGCCCCACCTCCCCCTTGTACCCCATCTGTTACTTATTCATATACACACATTCTTTTTCTGTCTCTCCTTTTTCTCCCTCTGTCCCTCTGACTATACCCCTTGCCCATCCCCTAAGGCCCCCCCCTTTCTTTCTCCCTGGGTCTCCTGTCCCATGATCCTGTCATATCCCTTTTGCCAATCACCTGTCCAGCTCTTGGCTCCATCCCTCCCCCTCCTGTCTTCTCCTATCATTTTGGATCTCCCCCTCCCCCTCCCACTTTCAAATCTCTTACTAGCTCTTCCTTCAGTTAGTCCTGACGGAGGGTCTCGGCCTGAAACGTCGACTGTACCTCTTCCTAGAGATGCTGCCTGGCCTGCTGCGTTCACCAGCAACCTTTATGTGTGTTGCTTGAATTTCCAGCATCTGCAGATTTCCTCGTGTTAGCTTGTTAACAGACCCTTCCAGCCCTATAGGTCTGTGCTGCCCAGTTACACCCATGTGATTAATAAAGCTACTAACCGGTAGATGTTTAGAATCTGGCAGGAAACTGATGGGGAGAGTATGTAAACTCCTCAAAGACCGCAGTGAGAATTGAACCCGGGTCTCTGGTGCTGTAATATTTTTACACAAACTCTTACGCTGCTGTTGCACCCGTTGTGGATCATGTGACTCGATGGGAGGTGTGACTTCTCCCTGTCCCAGTGACTGACCCACCCTTGTCCTTTCCTCCAGGTTACACCCGGGACACTTCTTTCCTGGAGAAGGTGATGGAGATTATCAAGGAATTGCGGAGACAGAATCCCAAGCTGGTCTACGGTGAGTGTCAGAAATGCCGATCAGATCCTGTCCTGGAAGCTTAGTCAATATCATGTGACACACAGCCACACCAAGAATGTTCTAATCTCCCACTGGCCAGAGGTTATCGATACACCTGACCTTTTCCCTCCTGGTGCCTGACATTGTTTGGATATCACTAGTTTAAACCTTTGTAATCCCTTGCCCAGATGGCATTGTTTGTGGAGTGACTTTGAATTGTCGCTGTGTACAAGGAAACTGATTTGATTGATGGGCTATTGAATGACTCTCCTTGAGTTTAGAGTGCTGTGGAATACAGGGTTCATGCTGACAATGCAGAGGAGGGTGCGTTGCTTTGGAATGAAGTCGAGGAGTGAGATAATCCACGTGGTGGCCCTGTCTGCTGTTCTGCTCTCCAATTCCTTTTAGCTCCTCGGGCAGATAGTCCTATCTCTACTGTTCCCTTTTGATACTTCCTGTTGAATTTCCACCCCAATCACAGTCACTCCCTGAGGAAATTCCTGTTCTCCCCCCCCCCCACACCAATCACAGTCACTCCCTGAGGAAATTCCTGTTCCCCCTACCCCAATCACAGTCACTCCCTGAGGAAATTCCTGTTCCCCCTACCCCAATCACAGTCACCCCCTGAGGAAATTCCTGTTCCCCCTACCCCAATCACAGTCACTCCCTGAGGAAATTCCTGTTCCCCCTACCCCAATCACAGTCACTCCCTGAGGAAATTCCTGTTCCCCCTACCCCAATCACAGTCACTCCCTGAGGAAATTCCTGTTCCCCCTACCCCAATCACAGTCACTCCCTGAGGAAATTCCTGTTCCCCCTACCCCAATCACAGTCACTCCCTGAGGAAATTCCTGTTCCCCCTACCCCAATCACAGTCACTCCCTGAGGAAATCCCTGTTCCCTGTCCTTTTACCCCACCTACCAAAATAAACCATGATTTGCCCCTCTCCACCTCCTAAAAATATTAGCGCTTTTTGTTACATGTTCAGAGTAATGTTGAAACATACAGGGGGGAGCAGCATTTGTGTTGATAACCAACCAGTCTGAGCTGGTGCTGTGGCCTCCACCTAGTACACTCCAGGGAGAAAATTGGAGGATGATTGGTTGTTGATTAATCAGTATGTCAAAGGTTCAGATTCAAAGTAAAATTTATTAACAGAGTACATACGTGTCACCACATACAGCCCTAAGATTCTTTTCCTGCGGGCATATTATGGAACAGTAACTGTAAACAGGATCAATAGATAACAAACTGAAAATGCAGATATAAATAAATAGCAATAAATAACAAGCATGAAATTACCACAGAACAGAGTCCTTAAATGAGTATAGTTATCCCCTTTTGCTCAAGAGCCTGATGGTTGAGGGGTAGTAACTGATCTTGAACCTGGTGGTTCGAGTCCTGAGGCACCTGTACCTTCTACCTGATGACAACAGTGAGAAAAGAGCGTGGTGTAGGTGGTGAGGATCTTTGATTGATGCTGTTTTTCTATAGCAATGTTTCATGTAGATGTGCTCAATGGTTGGGAGAGTATTACCTGTGATGTACTGGGCCAAATCCACTACCTTTTGTAGGATTTTCCGCTCAAAGGTGTTGGTGTTCCTATACCAGGCAGTAATGCAGCCAGTCAGTACGTACCTATGGAAAACCTTGGCAAACTTCTGTAGATATGTGGTGGACAGTTTACTGACTGGTTGCATTGAGGCCTGGTATGGGAACATCAATGCCTTTGAGTGGAAAATTCTACAAAAGTTAGTGGAGAAAACCTACAAAAGGTTATGGGGAGTAGGCAGGAGACTGGGGTTGAGAAGGATAATAAATCAGCCTCGATGCAATGGTGGAGCAGATTTGATGGGCTGAATGGCTTATTTATGCTCCTGTGTCTTATCGTCTTATCCAGCCCCCACTTGTAACTCAAGAGCTCCCATCCCAGTAATTTTTGAGACTAACAGAGGACTTCAGCACAGAAACAGACCCCATTGGCCCATCCAATCCATGCTGAACTGTTCAAAGTTCAAATTTCAAAGTAAATTTATTATCAAAGTACATAGAGTATATGTCACCCTGGGATTCATTTTTGCAGGCATTCACATAAATACAAGAAACACAATAGAATCAGTGAAAGACCACACCCAACAGGACGGACAAACAACCAATGTGCAAAAGATAACTAACTGTGCAAATACAAAAGAAAAAAAAATCAGCAATAAATATCGAGAACGTGAGATGAAGAGTCCTTGAAAGTGAGTCGATAGGTTGTGGAACAATTCAGTGATGGGGTGAGTGAAGTTGTGTGAAGTTATCCCCTCTGGTTCAGGAGCCTGACGGCTGAGGGGTAATAAAGTGAAATATTTGGGAAGTTTTGATATCTGGAAGATGTCACCTATAGAATTGTTGTTCGCTGGTGCCATCTTGTTTCCATACCAGACTGTGATACAGCCAGTCAACATACTCTCCACACGCATCTGTAGAAGTATGTCAAAGTTTTAAATGTCATGCTGAATCTGCTTTCTTTGTAATGGCACTTACAAAACATCTTGCGTGCATCTTTTCCAACATGATCACATAAGAGATAAACTTCCAAGTAACTAACTCCAGTCAGATGAGGGTTGAGGAGCATCAGGCATCACACCATGCTCTCTTCTCAGTGCTGCCGTCAGGAAGAAGGTACAGAAGCTGTAGGTCCCACATCACCAGGGTGAGGAACAGTTCTTACCCTGTAACCATCAGCCTCCTGAACAGCGTGGATAACTTCACTCACCTCAACAATGAACTGACTCCACAAACTATCAACGCTACCACTCAAATTTTCAGTATTACTTACTTTTCAAAAACTCTTTGCACAATTCGCTTTCTTTAAAGACCATGATATAGGACCAGCATTAAGCCTTTCAGCCCATCAAGTCTGCTCTGCCATTCCATCATGGCTGATTTGTTATCGCTCTCAACCCCATTCTCCTGCCTTCTCCCCGTAACCTTTGACACCCTGACAGATCAAGAACCTATCAATCTCTGCTTTAAATACACCTAATGACTTGGCCTCCACAGCCATCTGTGGCAAAGAAATCCAGATTCACCACCCTCCTGCTAAAGAAATTCCTCCTCACTTCTGTTCTAAATGAGCATCTTTCTATTCTAAGGCTCGGTACTAAAAGAAGCACCCTTTCTACATCTACTCTATCTGGGACTTTCAACATTCAGTAGGTTTCAATGAGATTCTCCCCTCATTCTCTTGTGAGTGCTGGCCCAGAGCCATCACATGGTCCTCATACTTTAACCCTTTCAATCTAGGGATGTTCTCAGTATTTGTTTACTTTTTTATTATTGGCACAACTTACCACCACCTGTACATTCGTTGTTGGTCTTTGTTAGGTATCGTTTTAATCAATTCCATTGTATTTTTTAATCTTCCTGTGAATGCCTGCAAGAAAATGAATCTCAGGGTTGGTTGTATATGGTGACATATATGCACTTTGGTAATAAATTTACTTTGAAGGGGAGCACTAGTGTCAGACTCAGCGACTGGGAACAAAATTCAAAGTAACAAAAGTACATATACTGTATGTCACCATATACAACCGTGATATTCATTTTCTTGTGGGCAATCACAGTACATACAAAGAAATAAACAAATAATAATAAATAAACAAATATCAAGAACTTGAGACAACCAGTCCTTGAAAGTGAGTCTATAGGTTGTGGGAACACCAGAGTTGAGGTGAGTGAAGTTATGCCCTCTGGTTCAGGAGCTTGATGTTTGAAGGTTAATAACTGTTCCTGAACCTGGTGGCATGTGGCCTGAGGCTCCTGTAGCTTCTTCCTGATGGTAGCTTGGGTGGGTGGGGTTCCCTGCGGATAGATGCTGCTTTCCTGTTGTCTGTGGATGTGCTCAATGGTGGGGAGGGCTTTACCTGTGATGGATGGACTGTATCCACTACTGTTTGTAGGATTTTCTCTTCAAAGGCTTTGGTGTTTCCAAACCAGGAGTGGGTTGTGGGGCACACTCAACATAAAAGAAAATTGCTCATTTATTCTCTTACAGTTTGTGATCCGGTGATGGGCGATAAGAGAAATGGGGACGGGTACATGGTGAGTGGTGTGCCTCTCTGCACTTCGTGTCCATTTTTGTGTGTGTGTGTGTGTATGTATGTATGTGTATGTGTGTGTGTATGTGTACGTGTGTCTTGTCTCCCTCTCTGCCTCTCTCCCCCACCACCCTTTCCCTTCCTCCACCTCTCCCCACTTCCACCCTGCCCAATGTTTAGCAGGTTGTTTCATTGCTGAAGGTATTCTTCTTTTCTTAGTATGTTCCAGAGAATCTTCTTCCAGTCTACAAGGAGAAGGTGGTTCCGCTGGCTGACATCATCACTCCGAACCAGTACGAGGCAGAGTAAGTGGCTGCAGATCGCAACTCCCTGCCCTTCCTCTGTGTCCAAGCCCAGCCTCTCAACCTCTGATCAAAGCAGGAGAGTGCAGTATCCCTGGTGGATGTCTTGCCCTTCGTCTCCCTCTCCACACCCCTACTGGGTTTTTTCTTCTCACTTGTTTATTTAGAGAGACAGTGTGGAATATGTCTCCTAACTTTGGTCTGTGGAGGGAACTCACAAGCACGCAGGAACAGCATGCAAACTTTCTGACAGAGGATTTCGGAGTTGAACTCTGAACCCTGAGGCCCCGAGCTGTAATAAATCGTGCTGACCACTATGTTCCCATGGCACCCATCACAGTCTTTTGTCCTGAGCCAGCCGTTCAAACTGTCCTCAAGTTCAGCCCATCCTCAAAGATCCTTCCACTCCCAGGGGTAAGACTGCCCAGAACTACTGTTGATGTTTCTGTAGCTCTGGGTTTTCACAAATGGGGTTGCCAGCCCCATATTCAACCCTCCTTCTTTCACAGCAGGGCTTGGGATCGTCCACGGTGGAGTCCATTCCCAACCCTCCTCCTCTGGCAGTCGGGTGGGACTGTCCATGCGGAGTTTATGTCCAAACCTCCTCCTTTCTCAGCCAGGCTTGGGACTATCGCTGGCAGAGTTCCCACTGGGTTACCAATTGTAACCTTGCCTGCTAATCCAATCTGCCTTGCTTCACCCTGGAATGAAAACAACAAGTACTTTGGTCAAGGTTAGATAAACAGAATGTGCCAAGTTTGTAACATCTCTTATCACCAAGTGTTTTACAATGCATGACCTTGACTGATGACGAGTCTTTGGTTAATGCGGATCATCTAGAGGTGTACAAGGGAAGGCGAGAAACAGGAAGGTAAGAAACAGGAATGTTTGCTAATTCTGAGGCAACATTAAGACCTGAAAGGCCTAGATAGAGTGGATGTGGAGAGGATGTTTCCTATAGTGGGGAGTCTTGGACCAGAGAGCACAGATAGAGTGGATGTGGAGAGGATGCTTCCTATAGTGGGGGAGTCTAGAACCAGAGGACACTGAATGGATGTGGAGAGGATGTTTCCTATAGTGTGGGAGTCAAGGACCAGAGGACACAGACAGAGTGGATGTGGAGAGGATGTTTCCAATTGTAGGGGGGTCTAGGACCAGAGGGCACGGATATAGTGGATGTGCAGAGGATGTTTCCTATAGTGGGGGAGTCTAGGACCAGAGGACACAGATAGAGTGGATGTGGAGAGGATGTTTCCTATAGTGGGGAGTCTAGGATCAGAGGACACAGAGTGGATGTGGAGAGGATGTTTCCTGTAGTGGGAGAGTCTAGGACCAGAGGACACAGATAGAGTGGATGTGGAGAGGATGTTTCCTATAGTGGGGGAGTCTAGGACCAGAGGACACAGATAGAGTGGATGTGGAGAGGATGCTTCCTTTTGTGGCGAGTCTAGGATCAGAGGGCACAGATAGAGTGGATGTGGAGAGGATGCTTCCTTTAGTAGGGGAGTCTATACAATGCTGTCCATTTAGAACAGAGACGGGTGGTGAATCTATAGAATTCATTGCCATAGACAACTGTGGAGTCCAAGTTCGTGGGTGTATTTAAAGCAAAGATTAATAAGTTCTTGATTAGTCGGGGCATCAAAGGTTACAGGGAGCAGTCAGGAGAATGGGTTGAGAGGGATAATAAGTCAGCTATAATGGAATGTCAGAGAAGAATCAGTTAGTGTTTCTGGAAGCCATTTGTGGGGGTTTGTTCTGGGAGCTGTCTGGCTCCAGTTCTGATGACATTTGCCGAATTAGCAGGCAAGTTATTGCTGAGAATTAACCCGGCTTTGGCTTCCTTTGTCAGAATCCTCGCAGGGCGGAAGATGAACACAGAGAAGGAGGCCGTTGAGGTAATGCAGCCTGTGGTAACTATTTGATTCTTTCTGTCCGTCACTCTCACCAGGTTCTGTCTAATGAGATGGCAAGTCAAAGCCTATCACTCCTCTGGGGCTTTGAACAATCCTAGCTGCGCAGTCAGCAGAGTGTGACGTACAATATCTAACCTGATGTCTTCTGCTTTGTGGCGTTTGCGAGGCAATGGAGATCAGCACAGTTACAAGCCCTGCAGCCCACAATGTTGTACTGAACCAATTAAACCAGTAATTAAATCTCTAACTAAAGTATCCCTTCTGTCTACACACTCTCCACATTCCTCCATATCAAAGTACATATACAGTCCCTATAAAAAGTATTCACCCCTCTTGGAAGTGTTATATTTTATAGTTTTGCAACATTGAATCACAGTGGATTTAATTTGGCTTTTTGACACTGATCAACAGAAAAAAAAACGTGTCAAAGTGATCTAAATAAATTCCAAATATAAAACGCAAAATTGTTGATTGCGTAAGTATTCACCCCCTTCAAGTCAGTAAGTCAGAATTGGCTACACTAGTGATGATTTGGTGTGTCATATTAAAGGGGTGTGAATAGCTTGCAATCAATTATTTTGTGTTTTATATTTGCAATTAACTTAGTTCACTTTGTAGAGATCTGTCTTCACTTTGACACACAGGAGTCTTTTTCCATTGTTCAGTGTCAAAAAAAAGCCAGATTAAATCAGCTGTGATTCAATGTTGTAAAACAATAATATGAAAACTTCACAGAGGGCTGAGTACTTTTTATAGGCACTGTATGCCACCATATACAGCCCTGAGATTTGTTTACTTGCCGGCATTCACAGTAAATGCAAGAAACACAATAGAATCAATGAAAGACCCAACGCCCAACAGGACGGACAAACAGCCAGAGTGCAAAAACAAAACCGGCAAATGGTGCAAGCACAAAAAGAAAGTCAAAAAAAGAAATAATAATAAATAAATAAGCTTTCTCCCATTGTCCACACTCCTCTCCTATCAAATAAAGAGTCTTTAAAATTGTGTCCAGTTCAGAAAAGTTGAGTGACGTTCTCCCCTCCAGATCAAGAGCCTTTTGGTTGAGGGGTGATAACTGTTCCTGTACATTTATGTGTCTATCTCAGGACTTCCTAAACCCCTCTATATTTTCTGCCTCCACCACTACTGCTGGCAGTCTGTTCTGGGCACCTACCATTCTTTTTTTTTCATTTTCATTTTTAAATCTTTTTTTATTAATTATTATTGAAAATCAACAACAGAGAAAAATACATCAAAATAATCAAGACAACATATCCATATGTAGAATAAGAGTTAAACTATCAACCAAACTGAACAGTATATCAATAATAATCAAAAAATGTTAATGCTTTTTTTTATGGAAAAAAGAACCCCTGCTAACTAAAACAAAAAAAACCCTAATAACAAAAAAAAGGGGGGGAAAACCCCATTTGGAGCACAAACCCAGAGCTATACGCCATACAAGCTTCCATTTAAAAAAAAAGACATCAATCCGCCAACCAAATCCATATACCCAAGCATCAGAGAAGGACCATCTTTATTAACTCAAATCAACTGATAACGGGCAAAAGAACCCCACCTTTTCTCGAAGTCAAATCTAGGATCAAAAGTTCGACTTCTAATTTTTTCCAAACTAAGACATAACATCACCTGAGAGAGCCATTGTATCAAAGTGAGAGCAGAGGCATCTTTCCATTTTAATAAAATAGCCCTTCTAGCCAATAATGTGACAAATGCAATCACGCGTTGGTCTGATATAGAAATACCGTGAATATATTGAGGGATTATACCAAACAAAACTGTCAATTTATTAAGGTTGTAAATTGATTTTTAAAGCTTTAGAAATTGTAGAAAAAATAGATTTCCAAAATTGTTTCAATACAGAACACGACCAAAACATATATGTGTCAATGTAGCTATCTCAGTTTTGCATCTATCACACTGACTATTTACATTAGGAAATATTTTAGACAACCTCTCCTTTGTCAAATAATAACGATGTACAATTTTAAATTGGATTAGAGAATGACTGGCACAAATCGAAGAAGAGTTAACCAGCTTTAAAATTCGCAACCAATTCTCTGTTATTAAGGTCATGTTAAGCTCTCTTTCCCAATCTTGCTTAATCTTAAGTAAAGGATAGTTATCCTGTTGTAATAGTAAATTATAAATTTTCCCAATGAAACCTTTCACTAAAGGGTTCATTTTTAAAATAATGTCTAACAGGTCAGAGTCTTGTATATATGGAAAATTACTTAAATATTCTTGTAGGAAATGTCTGACCTGAAGATATTGCAAAAAATGTGAATTTAGTTACTAATTTCTCAAAGGACCTCAATCGGCCTTCTTGAAACAAGTCCATAAAGGAAAAAATTACTTTATTCCTCCAAAGAGAAAAGGTAGGACCACTAAGTGAAGGTTTAAACAAATAGTTTCGATAATTTAAACTAAAAAGGTTATATTTTTTAAGATTAAAAAACTTACGAAATTGGTACCAGATTCGTAATGATTGATTAATCATAGGATTTATATTTAGAATAGAAATTTTGGCTAATTGTACAGGTAAAGGAGCTCCTAATAACGAAATTAAATGAAATTGTTTCACAATTTTCAATTCCAGAACAACCCAAGGTGGTCGTTCCTTCTTATCGGTCCAATATAACCAAGAACACGCATAACGTATATTAACCACCCAATATTACATTCTTAAATTAGGCAAAGCAAGACCTCCATCCTTTTTTAATTTTTGTAAATGACATTTTCCAATTCTTGGTCTTTTATTATTCCAAACAAAAGATGAAATTATAGAGTCAACCTGATCAAAAAACTTCTTAGTTAGAAAAATAGGAATATTTTGAAATACATATAAAAAATTTGGTAAAATCATCATTTTAACTGCATGAATTTGACCGGCTAATGAAAGTGTAAGTGGATTCCATCTAGAAAAAAATTGCTTCATAAAATCCACTAAGGGAACTAAATTAGCTCTATAAAGGTCTCTATAATTTTTAGTGATGATAATACCTAAATATTTAAAAGAATCCGTAACTTTTAAAGGAATGTCATCATATGTAGAAGCAGAATCATTTAAAGGAAATAATTCACTTTTATGCAGGTTTAATTTATATCCTGAAAACAATTCAAATTCATTTAATAATTTCAGTAAACTAGGAATAGATTCTTCGGGATTCGAAGCATAAACCAAAAGATCATCCGCATAAAGGGAGATCTTATGAATAGTCCCATTTATAGAAATTCCTTGAATATCTTTAGCTTCACAAAGTGCAGTAGCCAAAGGATCCAACATCAAATTAAATAACAAAGGGCTTAACGGACATCCTTGTCTCGTACCCCGTGAAAGTCGGAAAAAGGGGGATCTACAGTTATTAGTAATAACAGTGGCAATAGGGCTTTTTTGTATCAATCTAATCCATTTATTAAAATTAGTACCAAAGCTAAATTTCTCTAAAACTTTAAATAGATATTTCCATTCAACTCTATCAAATGCCTTTTCAGCATCTAGAGAAACAACACATTGGGGAGTGTTAGAGAGGGATGAGTATATAATATTTAACAATCTCCGAGTGTTAGAAAAAGAATAATGGCCTTTTATAAAACCTGTTTGATCCTGAGAAATAATTTTAGCTAGTATATTCTCCATCCGATTAGCCATTATTTTTGAAAGAATTTTAGCATCCACATTTAATAATGAAATAAGTCTATATGAAGCATAATCAGTAGGGTCTTTATCTTTCTTAAGAATTAAAGAAATAGAAGCTTCATAAAATGTGGTAGGTAACTCTCCTAGCAGAAAAGAATCTTTAAGTATTTCCAACATATAAGGAGTAAGCAAATCTTCAAATTTTTTATAAAATCCTACAGAAAAACCATCCAATCCAGGAACTTTACCAGATTGCATTGAAAGAATAACTTTCTGAATTTCTCTTTCAGTAAAAGGAGCATCAAGAATTTGCTGATCTTCAACAGATATTCTAGGAAAATCAATCTTTTGTAAAAAGGCATACATATTAGAAGGGTCAGCTGGAAGCTGAGATTTATAGAGTTCACTGTAATAGTCTTGAAAAATTTTATTAATATCTTCATAATTACAAGCTAAACTACTATCTCCCTTACGAATTTTTAAAATTTGTCTTTTAGCTCTAACTGCTTTAAGTTGAGATGCTGATAGCTTGTTACTTTTATCTCCAAACACATAAAATTGACTTTTTAATTTAAGCAAATTTCTTTCAATAGGATAAATTAATAGTAAATTATATTGTGATTGAAGTTCAACCCTTTGTTTAAATAAATCAACATCAGGAGAAACTGCATAAGTGTTATCCAGGTCTTTAATTTGTTTTGAAATTCTATCTAACTCTATTTGTAATAAATTTTCTGGAAAACGCCAAGGCAAGTTTACATTACTAACATCATTTAACTCAAAAGTTAAGCTTAAAGGCCATGATCTGAGACAGCAATAGCATCATATTCACATTTCTGGACTTCGGACAAAAATTGGAAATCAGCTACAAAATAATCAATTCTCGAAAATTTGTTACAAATGTGAATAAAAAGAATGATCTCTATCATTAGGATGTAAATTTCCCCAGATTTCTGTCAAACCGTAATCAATTAAAAAGGAATTAATAAGTGTTGCTGAACAACTTGGAAGCTACTGATTGGTTGAACTCTTGTCAGTCAAAGGGTTTAAACATCAGTTGAAGTCACCTCCCATCAGCAGCATATATTAATTCAAGTCTGGTAATAAACCAAATACATTTTTAAAAAAAGAAGGATCATCTACATTAGGTCCGTATTGATTAACCAGGACAATTTTTCTATTACAAATTGTTCCTTTAATAATTAAAAACCTACCATTATTATCTGAGACGATGTCTTCTTGAATAAATAAAATATTAGATTTAATGAAAATAGATACTCCCTTTGTTTTATTTTGACAAGTAGCATGGTATTGAAGACCCTTCCAAGATTTAAAATATCTATTTTGATCACCCATTCTCATATGCGTTTCTTGAGCAAAAATTATATCGGGCTGGAACCGATTAATAATTTTAAAAGTCTTCCTTCGCTTAATAGGGTGATTCCAGCCACGTACATTCCAACTAATAACGTTTATCTGTTTAAGTACCATTGGATATTATTCTTAAACACGACAATACACGCATACCATCGCGGGCTAATCAAAGATGGTGGTGATGAATATAACCAAATAGAAAACACGCTCCATAATGGGAAAAAATACAGAAAATGTGTGTGAAAAAAATAAAATCCCACGATAAACCCCAAAATGCAAAAATGCCCCCAAACCTCCCACCATCCCCAAAGATAGAAATTCAGCAAAGGAGAAAAAAAGGCTGGAACGCATCCCCAAGAAGAAAAGCCAAAGGATGGAACTCCGTGTGCCACTCAATTTAAATAATGATTTAAAAATTTTTACTCTCAATTCCCCCATCTCCCTTACAAAGAAAATACGTAACCTTAAGATAAGAAAGCCCAGCAAAGAAGAAAAAAATGTTTATACTTAATCATTGAAAATAAACTAGGGATTGCAAAAACAGTCTCCAAAGACACCAAAGCAACACTATTAACCCAAACAGTTTAACCTCTAAAGAGAGAAAAGCAGCGCCATTATTCTTTAACTTACTACCTTATTTAACAACAGAACTAAAGCTAATTATCTATTACTAAACACTCCATAATATAAGAAAAAAGTCTATATAAACTTTTATATAGCCAGCGCCTCTTCCCCAGGGCACCAGTGCTCAATACAAGAGGACATGGCTTTAAGATAAGGGATGGGAAGTTCAGGGGAGATATTAGAGGAAGGTTTTTTACTCAGAGAGTGGTTGGTGCGTGGAATGCACTGCCTGAGTCAGTGGTGGAGGCAGATACACTAGTGAAGTTTAAGAGACTACTAGACAGGTATATGGAGGAATTTAAGGTGGGGGCTTATATGGGAGGCAGGGTTTGAGGGTCGGCACAACATTGTGGGCCGAAGGGCCTGTACTGTGCTGTACTATTCTATGTTCTATGTAAACTGTATTAATAAAGAAAAAGGAAGATAGAAACAGATAACCAAACCAGTTAACAATCTGTCCGCTGTATTAATTCACTCCGTATACTAAACAGACTTTAAAAAAAAAGTCGTTCTTTAGTCAACCAAGAAGATCACCTCTTCTTTAAGTAATCCATCGATCAAAGGATATCTTCAGCATACCGAAATCTTCAAAGCCTGTTTTCTTTCAGAAAATTATTCAGAAACTCTAATATCCTTCATACATCAGCCGATTCCACAATAGAATCCGATGCCACTTGGGGATCCAAGAAGACTCGAGGAGTAGAATCTTTAGGAAATAATTTTAATCTTGCTGGATATCTCAGAGATGGAAAAAGTCTTTTTTCATGTGCGATCTTCATGACAGATATGAATTTGATCCGTTGTTCCATAACTTCCTGTGGATAATCTTCATAAAAATGGATCTCGGAACCGTTAAATTTAAAAACTTTCTGTTTTCTTGCACATTTTATGATTTGGTCTTTAACTTTAAAGCGAAGAAAGTTGACTAAAATTGGTCGAACTTTATCTGACAAAGTGAAAATTCTGTGAGCTCTTTCAATATCGGGAAGCTGAGATAGAATATCCGGGAACAGAGTTCGAAACAAGTTGGCAAAATAATCCAATAAATTCCCATTCTCAGACCCTTCTCTAAGACCCACAATCCGAATGTTATTTCCACGCAATCTTGAGTCTAAATCGACAATTTTGCGTTGAGCCTGTTCCAAGCGGGTTGAAATATCTACAATCTGACGTTTCGATTCTTTAAACTCATTATTCAAGGAAACAATATTTTCCTCAATAGTCTGTAAAGTCTGTCAGAACGACTTCAACTCAGAAGTGTTATTGTCCATTTTGTTGTCGAGACCCATCAACGCACGTTCCAAACGCTCAGCCCAGACAGGCATGTCGTCTGATTCTTCTTTCGAAGTTTTTCCCTTTCCATCGCTGAGTTCAAAAAGCTGCTTTCCACTTCTTAAAGGATACGACATAATAACCACTATTTCCCTCCAAGATCCAAAAAATAAAAGTTGAACAATTCAAAGTTTAGACTGGGGAAAAGGAGGAATGAAAGGCAGCCACAAAATTTATGTATTACTCCTTTGAGCTGCAGGCAGAAGTCCCCCTACCATTCTTGGTGCCCCACACATCTCCTTTGAACTTACATCCTCTCACCTTAAATGCATGACATCTGGTTTAAGATGGTTCAACTCTGGGGGACAAAGATATCAACTGTTCCATTATATATTGCTCAAGACTAAAAATGAGATTCTGCACATGTTGGAAATCTCCAACTTCCAATAAAGTTGATCTGCCTTCTTCGATCACTGCTGTCCTGGTGAAAGAACCTCCAGTTGTGGAAGCAGTTCTATAATTTAAACCCAGAGATGGTGAAAGAACAGTGACATATTTCCCAGTCTTACCCACTCCCTATTGTGAAAGTTTACTATACAAAAACAAATAAACATAGAAAATAGGTGCAGGAGTAGGCCATTCGGCCCTTTGAGCCTGCACCGCCATTCAGTATGATCATGGCTGATCATCCAACTCAGAACCCTGTACCAGCCTTCCCTTCATACCCCTGATCCCTTTACCACAAGGGCCATATCTAACTCCCTCTTAAATATAGCCAATGAACTGGCCTCAACTGTTTCCTGTGGCAGGGAATTCTACAGATTCACTACTCTCTGTGTGAAGAAGTTTTTCCTCATCTCGGTCCTAAAAGGCTTCCCCTTTATCCTTAAACTGTGACCTCTCGTTCTGGACTTCCCAACATCGGGAACAACCTTCCTGCATCTGGCCTGTCCAATCTCTTTAGAATTTTATACGTTTCAATAAGATCCCCCCTCAATCTTCTAAATTCCAGCGAGTATATGCCTAGTCAATCCAGTCTTTCTTCATATGAAAGTCCTGCCATCCCAGCAATCAATCGTGAATCTTCTTTGTACTCCCTCTATGGCAAGAATGTCTTTCCTCAGATTAGGGGACCAAAACTGCACACGATACTCCAGGTGTAGTCTCACCAAGGCCTTGTACAACTGCAGTAGAACCTCCCTGCTCCTGTACTTAAATCCTCTTGCTATGAATGCCAGCATACCATTCGCCTTTTTCACCGCCTGCTGTACCTGCATGCCCACTTTCAGGTAAAGCTAAATTGTGACTAAATGCCACAAATGGATATAGAACATAGAACAGTACCACACAGGAACAGGCCCTTCAGCCTGCAGTGTTGCACTGAATCAGTTAAATTAGTAATCAAATGACCAACTAAACTAATCTCTACTGCCTTCACAATGTCCATATCCTTTCATTTTCTTTATGTGCCTATCTAACCATCTCTTAAAAATTACTAATCTATCTGCCTTTACCACCATCCCAGGCTCCCACCACTCTCTGTGTAAAAAGAGCTTGCTCCTCACATCTTCTTTGAAATTGCCCCCTCTCAACTTCAATACATGCCTTCTGGTATTAGATATTCGAACCCTGGGAAAAAATCTGTCTTCCCTGACTATATTGGACATTAGATGTAAACCATTTTCAGATGTGTGAAAGGCTGGTAGAAGTGCCAAATTAATTAAAGCCCTGAATCTATATTCACTGCATAATTCTCACTGGGATAATAGTCATGACAGTGCAGACTGTTCTTAGTTCCATTCATCTGAATTCCCAGTACACTGTCCTGTCACACACTCCCGGGGCAGGGACAGTTAGATACAGAGTGAAGCTCCCTCTATACTGTCCCATCACACACTCCCAGGGCAGGGACAGTTAGATACAGAGTGAAACTCACTCTACACTGTCCCATCACACACTCCCAGGGCAGGGACAGTTAGATACAGAGTGAAGCTCCCTCTACACTGTCCCATCACACACTCCCAGGGCAGGGACAGTTAGATACAGAGTGAAGCTCCCTCTATACTGTCCCATCACACACTCCCAGGGCAGGGACAGTTAGATACAGAGTGAAACTCACTCTATACTGTCCCATCACACACTCCCGGGGCAGGGACAGTTAGATACAGAGTGAAGCTCACTCTATACTGTCCCGTCACACACTCCCGGGGCAGGGACAGTTAGACACAGAGTGAAGCTCCCTCTACACTGTCCCATCACACACTCCCGGGGCAGGGACAGTTAGATACAGAGTGAAGCTCCCTCTACACTGTCCCATCACACACTCCCAGGGCAGAGACAGTTAGATACAGAGTGAAGCTTCCCATCAGTTTGGTTGGTTGGTAACTGTGACATTGACTTTCGTAGGTGATGGATGTCCTTCACGAGATGGGCCCTGACACTGTGGTCATCACAAGCTCTGACCTACCCTCGCAGTTAGGCAGCAACTACTTGGTGACTCTGGGCAGCCAGAGGAAAGGTGAGTGAGATTGCACCTCAGTATCAACTACAGCAGTTGACTGTCCAGTGGCCATTAGCGGGAGACAGCTCCTCTTTACCACTTCTAATTGCTGACGATGTTCTGAAAGGCCTGACTTTAACTCTGACCCAGATGTGTGATGTACCGGTTTTACACCTTGATCCCGGGAGAACACTGTTTCGTTTGGCTATGTTCATGTATGGTTTGAATGATAACTAAATTTCAACTTCATGGGTTGGTTCGTACAGAAGACACTGTTGGCTCTTCCTTGATGGTAGCAATAAGAAGGGGGCATGTTCTGGGTGATGTGGGTCCTTTTCAAGGCATCATCTTTTGAAGAACCTTGTATGAGGACTCCTATGTCCCTCTGCACCTCTGATGTTTGAATTTTCTCCCATTTTAGATAATAGTCTGTAATCTTGTTCCTTTTACCAAAATGCATTATCATACAGCAGGCGGTGAAAAAGGCGAATGGTATGCTGGCATTTATAGCGAGAGGATTCAAGTACAGGAGCAGGGAGGTACTACTGCAGTTGTACAAGGCCTTGGTGAGACCACACCTGGAGTATTGTGTGCAGTTTTGGTCCCCTAATCTGAGGAAAGACATCCTTGCCATAGAGGGAGTGCAAAGAAGGTTCACCAGATTGATTCCTGGGATGGCAGGACTTTCATATGAAGAAAGACTGGATGAACTAGGCTTGTACTCATTGGAATTTAGAAGATTGAGGGGGGATCTGATTGAAACGTATAAAATCCTAAAGGGATTGGACAGGCTAGATGCAGGAAGATTGTTCCCGATGTTGGGGAAGTCCAGGACGAGGGGTCACAGTTTGAGGATAGAGGGGAAGCCTTTTAGGACCGAGATTAGGAAAAACTTCTTCACACAGAGAGTGGTGAATCTGTGGAATTCTCTGCCACAGGAAACAGTTGAGGCCAATTCATTGGCTATATTTAAGAGGGAGTTAGATATGGCCCTTGTGGCTAAAGGGATCAGGGGGTATGGAGGGAAGGCAGGTACAGGGTTCTGAGTTGGATGATCAGCCATGATCATAATAAATGGCAGTGCAGGCTCGAAGGGCCGAATGGCCTACTCCTGCACCTATTTTCTATGTTTCTATGTCTATGTTTCATACATTTCCCAACATTGTATTCCATCTGCCATTTGTTTTTGCCCATTCTTCCAATTTGCCTAAATCCTGCTGGAAACACATTGCTTCCTCAGCACTACCTACCCCTCCTCCTGTCTTCGTATCATCTGTAAACTTTGCCACAAAGCCATCAATTCCATTATCTAAATCATGACAAACAATGTGAAAATTAGTGGTCCCAATACTGACCCCTGAGGAACACCACTGGTTATTGGCAGCCAACTAGAAAAGGTCCATTTTATTCCCATCAAAGTTGCTGGTGAACGCAGCAGGCCAGGCAGCATCTCTAGGAAGAGGTGCAGTCGACGTTTCAGGCCGAGACCCTTCGTCAAGACTAACTGAAGGAAGAGTGAGTAAGGGATTTGAAAGTTGGAGGGGGAGGGGGAGATCCAAAATGATAGGAGAAGACAGGAGGGGGAGGGATGGAGCCAAGAGCTGGACAGGTGATTGGCAAAGGGGATATGAGAGGATCATGGGACAGGAGGTCCGGGAAGAAAGACAAGGGGGGGGGGGGACCCAGAGGATGGGCAAGAGGTATAATCAGAGGGACAGAGGGAGAAAAAGGAGAGTGAGAGAAAGAATGTGTGCATAAAAATAAGTAACAGATGGGGTACGAGGGGGAGGTGGGGCCTAGCGGAAGTTAGAGAAGTCAATGTTCATGCCATCAGGTTGGAGGCTACCCAGACGGAATATAAGATGTTGTTCCTCCAACCTGAGTGTGGCTTCATCTTTAGAGTAGAGGAGGCCGTGGATAGACATGTCAGAATGGGAATGGGATGTGGAATTAAAATGTGTGGCCACTGGGAGATCCTGCTTTCTCTGGCGGACAGAGCGTATTATACTCAGGTTGGAGGAACAACACCTTATATTCCGTCTGGGTAGCCTCCAACCTGATGACATGAACATTGACTTCTCTAACTTCCGCTAGGCCCCACCTCCCTCTTGTACCCCATCTGTTACTTCTTTTTATGCACACATTCTTTCTCTCACTCTCCTTTTTCTCCCTCTGTCCCTCTGAATATACCTCTTGCCCATCCTCTGGGTACCCCCCCCTTGTCTTTCTTCCCGGACCTCCTGTCCCATGATCCTCTCGTATCCCCTTTTGCCAATCACGTGTCCAGCTCTTGGCTCTATCCCTCCCCCTCCTGTCTTCTCCTATCATTCTGGATCTCCCCCTCCCCCTCCAACTTTCAAATCCCTTACTCACTCTTCCTTCAGTTAGTCCTGACGAATGGTCTCGGCCTGAAACGTCGACTGTACCTCTTCCTAGAGATGCTGCCTGGCCTGCTGCGCTCACCAGCAACTTTGATGTGTGTTGCTTGAATTTCCAGCATCTGCAGAATTCCTGTTGTTTCCATTTTATTCCCGCTTACTGCCTCCTGCCTGTCAGCCATTGCTCTATCCATGCCATTATCTTTCCTGTAACGGCATAGGATTTTATCTTGTTAAGCAGCTTCATGTGTGACACCTTATCAAATGCCTTCTTTGAAAATCCACTACCTTTCCTTTGTCCACCCTGCTTGTTACTTCCTCGAAGAACTCTTAACAGTTTTGTGAGGCAAGATTCCCCTTTAGATTATGAGAACACTCAGTCCTCTTTTACTGTCATTTAGAAATGCATACATTCATTAAGAAATGATACAATGTTTCTCCAGAGTGATATCACAGAAAACAAGACAAACCAAAGACGAACACTGACAGAACCACATAATTACAACATATAGTTACAGCAGTGCAAAGCAATACCATAATTTGATGAAGAACAAATCTTGGGCACGGTAAATAAAGTCTCAAAGTCCCCGAGTCGATCGACTCCCGAGTCCCCGATAGCAGGCGGCAAAAGGGAGAAACTCCCTGCCTTAAACCTCCAGGCACTGTCAACTTGCCGATGCCTTGGAAGCAGCCGACACTGAGTCTATCCATCCGAAAACTTTGAGGTTCCGACCAGCCTCTCCGATACAGCCTCCCGAGCGCCATCCACTGCCAAGCACCTTCGACCTCTCCCCAGCCACTGAAACATGCAAAGCCGAGGATTTCGGGGCCTTCTGCTCCGGAGATTCCGGTTACCACACAGTAGCAGCGGCAGCGAAGCGGGCATTTCAGAAGTTTTCCAGGTGTTCCTCCGTACTTTCACGTCTGTCTCCATCAAATCAGAATTGTGCACGGTCCCCTACTTGACAGATAACAGACATCACCACCGAAGTGGCTGCGCATGCGTTACAGAAACCATGCTAACATTGACTTACTTTATCATTAATCTCCAAGCACCCTGAACTGTGAGGAATTTAATGTAAGTAATATACATAGAAAAATAATAACTGTATTTATCAAGCACCTTTCATATAGATGATGGAGTTTACAATGGGATAAAATGAAAAACTTGAAAATAAAATAAAAAATAAAAATAAACTTCAAAATAAAAGTCAAAGATGTTTGTTAAAAGCAAGGTTATATAAATTGGTTTTGAGCTGGTGTTTAATAAAAGTTTAATAGAAGTTCCAACCTTCCTATATGCCATGGACCCATGCCATTAACTGAGGGGTCCATGGACCCCAAGGTGGAAAATAGTTTTAAATGGATGTTAAAGTAATTGAGAGTTCAATCACTTTGGACACAAATGATTAGAAGTCCTAACGTAGTGAAGCTCTGGTGAGAAGTGACACCAAGGTCCATGAAAACACACACACAATGCTGGAGGAGCTCAGCAGGTCAGGCAGCATCTATGGAGATGGATAAACAGTTGATGTTTCGGGCTTCATCAGGAAAGGCCTCAGCCCAAAATATCAAGTCCTGATGGAAGGTCTTGATCCAAAACTTCGACTGGTTATTTATATCCATAGATGCTGCCTGAGTTCCTCCAGTATTTTCTGTTTCACTGGATTTCTAGCGTTTTGCAGAGTCTCTTGTATTTATGAAGATAGACAGTTCTTTCTTTAAAGGCTGACGGAAACTCAGCCTTCATATCCAGAGGAGGCATAAGAGGCCGCAGCTGCTGGAATCTCATGCAACAAATAATATGCTGGAGGAACTCAGCAGGTCAGGCAGTCCTAATGCAAGCAACACACACAAAATGCTGGAGGAACTCGGCAGGCCAGGCAGCATCTATGGAAAAGAGTCCAGCCATTGTTTCGGGCCAAGACTCACCAGTCTTGATGAGTCTCATCACCTGGAACATGTCCTTGACTCATTGGTACTACTGGTGGGGGGGGGGCACGGGTGAGACATGTCCTTGACTCATTGGTACCGTTGGGAGAGGGGGGTGAGCCTGAATACATACACACACACACACACACACAGCAATTCAGGAACGGCTTCTTCCCCTCCACCATCAGATTTCTGAATGGACATTGGACCCATGAACACGACCGTACTTTTTCCCCAATTTTTGCTACACCCACAATATTTCTATTTCTCACCCTTTGTGTGTTGTGTATGTGTATTTTCCTCTCAATCTCAGGTCCTCTACCAGAAGCCTGGGAGCCTGAGGGTTCAGCATCTTCTGGACTGAGATCTCAGATGTCGTTCCCGGGATTTATTGGAGCCATTTTCCCAGTCCGGGTGTCACAGCTCCAAGTGCTCCTATCACCACTGGGATTACCCTGACTTTAACCTTCCACATCCTTTTTATCTGCTCTTGAGAGCCCTGGTATTTCTCCAGCTTCTCATATCCTTTCTTCCTGATGTGACTGGCATTTGGGATTGCCACATCTATTACTATTGCTTTCTTCTGGTCCTTGTCCAGTATTACTATGTCTGGTTGGTTGGCCAGTACCTGCTTATCAGTCAGTATTTGGAAGTCCCACAGGATCTCAGCTCTGTCATTCTCCACGACCTTCTCAGGTGTTTCCCATTCGGATTTGGGAGAGTCAAATCCATACACAGCACAGATATTCCTGCATCTTGTTCATGCTGACCCTGCCTGCACCTTGTACCCTGTGTTGGATGGTTTCAGCTGATTCCTTGCACAGTCTGCACCTTGGGTCTCTTCTGGTGTGATAGATCGCTGCTTCTTTTGCTCTTGTGCTTAGCGCCTGGGTCTCTTCTGGTGTGATAGACCCCTGCTTCTTTCATTCTTGTGCTCAGCGCCTGTTCTTGTGCAGCCATGAACAGCACCTCTGTGCTGTCGCTCAGCTCTGCCATTTCCAGCCATTGGTAGGACTTCCTTATGTCAGCCACCTCTGAGATCTGACAATGGCACATCCCCAGGCAGTGGCTTATCCTCTGGCTCTGCTTCATCCACTTCTATTTCCATATCCCCTGGCTGCTGTCTGAGGTATTCTCCTAGCAGGTTGTCCTTGGGGGCCATCTTCCTGACATATTCATGGTTGATTTGTATTTCTTCCAGGACTGTGGCCTTGACACCTCCAAGTCCCTGTCCTCCTTTATTCTGGTGGATGTACAGTCACTTGACGCTGGACTTTGTGTGGAATCCTCCATGTATTGTTAGTCATTTTGGGGCCTTGATGTCATTGGCTTCCAGCTGGTTCTTTGGCCAGCACACTACTGCAGTTGGGTATCTGATGACTGGTAGGGTGAATGTTTTGATGGCTCTGAGCTTGTTCTTTCCATTCACTATCTCCAAAATCCTCTCCCACTGAGACCTGACACCTGATCAGGTTCATTTCCCAATACCAGATAAAGTACAGCCTCTCCTCTTGTAGGCTTATCTACATATTGTGTTTGGAAACCTTCCTGAACACACCCAACAAACTCCACCCCATCTAAACCCCTCACTCTAGGGAGATGCCAATCAATATTGGGGAAATTAAAATCTCCCACCACAACAACCCTGTTATTATTACACCTTTCCAGAATCTGTCTCCCGATCTGCTCCTCCATGTCCCTGTTACTATTGGGAGGTGTATATGTTTTGAAATCTGTCGATTTGTGGTAGCAGTATAGCACAATATATAAAAGGTATAATTACAACAAGAAATACATGTTAAAAACAATTAAATAAGTAGTACAAAAAGAGAGCAAAATGGCTATATTTTATATTTTGTGACATGTTTTTCTGAAATTTGGGCCGCCAGAAAGAATTCCTCCCGAATAACCCATCAATTCCCCTTTCTGTCTCTGGAGTTTCAAACGAGCCATTGGTTCACTTTGGTAGGTCAAATTTGATGGCAGAATATAGTATTAATGGTAAGACTCTTCACAGTGTGGTGGATCAGAGTGATCTTGGGGTCCGAGTCCATAGGACACTCAAAGCTGCTACGCAGGTTGACTCTGTGGTTAAGAAGGCGTACGGTGCATTAGCCTTCATTAATTGTGGGATTGAGTTTAGGAGCCAAGAGGTAATGTTGCAGCTGTATAGGACCTTGGTCAGACCCCACTTGGAGTACTGTGCTCAGTTCTGGTCATCTCACTACAGGAAGGATGTGGAAACTATAGGAAAGGTGCAGAGGTGATTTACAAGGATGTTGCCTGGATTGGGGAGCATGCCTTATGAGAATAGGCTGAGTGAGCTCGGCCTTTTTTCCTTAGAGTGACGGAGGATGAGAGGTGACCTGATAGAGGTGTATAAGATGATGAGAGGCATTGATCGTGTGGATAGTCAGAGGCTTTTTCCCAGGGCTGAATTGGCTAACACGAGAGGGCATAGTTTTAAGGTGCTTAGAAGTGGGTATCGAGGGGACGTCAGGGGTAATTTTTTTACACAGAGTGGGTTAGTGCGTGGAATGGGCTGCCGGTGACAGTGGTGGAGGCGGATACGATAGGGTCTTTTAAGAGACTCCTGGACAGGTACATGGAGCTCAGAAAAATAGAGGGCTATGGGTAACCCGAGGTAATTTCTCAAATAAGTACATGTTCGGCACGGCATTGTGGGCCGAAGTACCTTAGGTTGTGCTGTATGTTTTCTATGTTCTATGCCGATAAGACGCAAAAGCAGAAACGGGCCGTTCGGCCCTTCAAGTCTGTTCTGCCATTCCATTATGGCTGATTTATTTTCCCTTTTTACACCAGAGTTATTAATTCTGATTCTGTAAATCTTGGTGCAAAGTCTGCTGTTTATTTCATTCATCACTAAAATCACTCCTGGGATTCCTGCTGGGATCAATATTTAATTATTTCCACTTGAATCCCTTTAGACAATTGTAGAAGTTCCTGCAATTTTTTTGTTAATGTTTTGCTAATCCTAATCTATCTTCTGCCGTTCTATCAGTTTTCGTTCTCTGAAACTCTCTTTAAATTTACAACAAAATAAGCCTCTTCTTTTAACCTTATCCCCTCTCTGCCCTCTCCGCCGACAACACACTCCACACTTTTAATCTCATCCCCTCCCCTCTCGGCCAAACACAGGCTCCACATGTCATGCAGCGTGAAACAGACCCTTCAGCCCGACTTGCCCATGCTAACCAAGAAGCCGATCTGTGAGTGAGTGTCCTTTGCCCAAATTTCACTCTGCTGAAAATCAGCCACGTAATGTAAGGTGGAAAAGAATGTAAATATTTATTCACCCACTGCGAGGAACAGGATGCTGACCAACAAGCAGCCTGCTGCATCTCCCATGTAGTAGTCATGTCCTCTCAGCTCTGCAGACCACAGTAGGAATAGTGTGACAGCAATCACTGCCACAATATATAATGGAAAACCCAACAAAAAGCAGTGGAGCGTGGCCCAGCCCATCACCAGTGGAGCCCTCCCCACCACTGGGCACACCCACGGGAAACGCAGTTGCAGGAAAGCAGCATCCATCATTAGGGACCCCCAACATCCAGGAAAAATCTCTTCTCACCGTTGCGATCAGGAAGGACGTACAGGAGCCTCAGGACTTGCACCAGCAGGTTCAGGAACTTGTATTACCTCTCAACAATCAGACTCTTCATCGGATTGGACAACATAAGGATCACTTTCAAGGACTCTACGAGTCTTTCTCGATGTTATTTATTATTATTTATAGAAACATAGAAAACCTAGAGCACAATACAGGCCCTTCAGCCCATGATGCTGTGCCAAACACCAACTTACTTTAGAGATTACCTAGGGTTACCCATAGCTCTATTTTTCTAAGCTGCATGTAGCTCTGCGGGAGTCTCTTAAAACGGCACCCCAACCTTTTTTGCACCGCGGACTGGTTTAATATTGACGATATTCTTGCAGACTGGCCGACAGGACGGGGAGGGGGGGGGTTCAAGTTCAACAATGCGTGACAGGGAATGAGGAAAGGTGCAGCTGACTCATATCATTTCATATCGCCAAATTATATTATTTCCCCACGGCCCGGTGGTTGGGAACCACTGTCTTAAAAGACCCTATTGTATCCGCCTCCACCACTGCTGCTGGCAGCCCATTCCACGCACTCACCACTCTCTGCGTTTATTAAAAAAAAATAACAACAACAGTTGATGAAGGCCAATGCACCGTATGCTTTCTTAACCACAGAGTCAACCTGCACAGCAGCTTTCGGTGTCCAATGGACTCGGACCCTAAGATCCCTCTGATCCTCCGCACTGCCAAGAGCCTTACCATTAATACTATATTCTGCCATCATATTTGACCTACCAAAATGAACCACCTCACACTTACCTGGGTTGAATTCCATCTACAATTTCTCAGCCCAATTTTGCATCCTATCGATGTCCCGCTGTAACCTCTGACAGCCCTCCAACCTATCCACAACACCTCCAACCTTTGTGTCATCAGCAAATTTACTAATTCATCCCTCCACTTCCTCATCCATGTCATTTATAAAAAATCACGAAGAGAAAAGGTACCAGAACAGATCCCTGAGGCACACCACTGGTCACTGACCCCCATGCAGACTATGACTCATCTACAACCACTCTTTGCCTTCTGTAGGCAAGTCAGTTCTGGATCCACAAAGCAATGTCCCCTTGGATCCCATGCCTCCTTACTTTCTCAATAAGCCTTATCAAATGCCTTGCTGAAATCCATATACACTACATTTACTGCTCTTCCTTCATCAATATGTTTAGTCACATCCTCAAAAAATTCCATCAGGCTTGTAAGGCACGACTTGCCTTTGACAAAGCCATGCTGATTATTCCTAATCATATTATGCCTCTCCAAATGTTCATAAATCCTGCCTCTCAGGACCTTCTACATTAGTGGTCACCAACCTTTTTAAGCCCAAGATCCCCTACCTCAACCTCAGTGAAAGGCAAGATCTACCTACTAAATCATTTAGAGAAAAAACAGCTCAGATTGTACTTCCAATTTGAGGCCTTTTATTTGGGCGAATTGTATTTGAATTACACAAAATACTTTTGTCAAACTTTCAAATTAATTCAAACAAGAAAACACTGTAGCTGGCATATCAAACAGGCCACAGCTGTCTTTCTTTAAGAATATTACAATACTTCACACCTTTAATTCTAAGTTTCATTATTTAGTTTTATTTCAACATGTTGCACTCAGTGTGATGACTGGGGCTGAATACTTTCTGCTAGTTCCCTGATATTTGGCTCATAACTACAGACAGTCAGTCTGTGAGGTGTAGGGTTGCCAACTGTCCCGTATTTCCCCCACTAAGGTAGAATGTTCCTATGAAACCTTCCGTGCCGAAATGCTTTACGCCGAAGAAGCAATTACCATTAATTTATATGGGAAAAAATTTTGAGCGTTCACAGACCCAAAAAAATAACCTACCAAATCATACCAAATAACACATAAAACCTAAAATAACACCGATATATAGTAAAAGCAGGAATGATATGATAAATACACAGCCTATATAAAGTAGAAATAATGAAAATTTAGCCAAAACCGATTGGTGGGGTAAAGAGAAGAAATCGGCACGTACGCGCATGTGCACACAGGTGTACGCGCAAGGCTTCATGGTCATGGTAGTCTTTCTCGGGGTAAACACAAATATCCCGGGATTTGACTGCTACTTTTGTCCGTTATTTGGGAGTGAGAAAGTTGGCAACCCTAGTGAGGTGTCTGTCAGTAAGTCAGCTCCTGTACTTAGATTTAATAATTTTCATCTGTGAAAATACAATTTCACATAGATGTTGACCCAAAGTAGGCACTGACTTTTAGTGCTATAAAACCAACGCGCACACCGCGCATTGCTGGAGCCCCATCAGTAGTGATTGCCACCAGTTTATGAATGGGAATGTCAATTTCATGGACATTTTTTTAAACTCATTGTAAATATCCTCACCTCTCGTTCTCTCCTTTAATTGCAAAAGAGTGAGGAAGTCCTTCTTTGTTGTAAAATCCAGGAAAGCCATGCTGACTAATACAACAAGCTGAGCTGTTTGCATTACATCCAGGGATTCATCGAACTGTAGTGAAAATTATTCACGTCCTCTGACGGTGACTCTACCCTCCTTGTCACTGTTGCAGGGCCAAGCGGTATATTATGTATTGCGGTTGTGATGCCGTTTTTGTTTTTAAAGTCATTAAAAACAGTCTCTGTGGTAATGACCATTACTTCCTTGAATAAATCGCCATCTGTAAAAGGCTTCTTGTGTTTAGCCAAAAGGTGACTTACACGAAATGATGCTTCAATAGCAGCCTTATTTTGAGCAGCATGTTTTGTGAAAAAGGATTGCTGGGCCTTCAACCCCGATTTCAGCTCAACTTTCCTGGCACGAATTGCGCTCTTTGGGGGGGTAGGTGTCTTTAAATTTCTGGTGGTTGGTGTTGCGGTGCCGCTCCAGATTCCCTCTTTTAGTCAGTGCTTGTGTTTGGTGACACAACATACATACACACTTGTCTTTCACCAAGGTAAATAGAAATTCCTCTTCCCATTCTGGATGGAATTTGTATGTTTTTGCCTTCTTTCGTGGAGCCTCCGCCATGCTATCAGGATATCACGAGCGATTGCCGATTGCGTCGCCTCTGATCTGAGCTGACATTTACGTGCCAGGCAACACCTAATTAATTAGTTTGTTTATTTCGGCTTTTTTTCTTAAAAATGTGCTGTGTGCATCCCGCCTACCGCTGCACCACTGCCTGCTTTGCGGCCCAGAGGTTGGGGACACTGCCGCTTATTGATGTTTGCAACAGTCAGTACTCTTATTCCTAATCTGATTGGTCACTTTGATGCAGCACAGGCTACGCTGAAAATGCGGTGCATGGCAGGGGAACTACACACATGCGCACTGGACAGAAAGAACGGAACTAAACCCCCGCAACCCGGAAACGATCTCTCTTTACAAACAGCTTTTTAGTGAAAATATTGCTATATTACCATTATCCTAATTAGTATTACTTACTTTTATAATGCTCACATTACAACAGTATTTGTGCATTTATTTTTGATTCTTCTTCGGGATCTACTGGGAAAGTCTGAAAGATCGACTGGTCAATCGCGATCGACAAGTTGGCGACCCCTATTCTACATCAACTTGCCAACCTCTGAAGTAAGACTCACTGGTCTATAACTTCCTGGGCTATCTCTACTCCCTTTCTTGAATACGGGAACAACATCTGCAACCCTTCAATCCTCTGGAACCTCTCCCGTCCTCATTGATGATGCAAAGATCATTGCCAGAGGATCAGCAATCTCCTCCTTCACCTCCCACAGTAGCCTGGGGTACATCTCATCCGGTCCCGGTGACTTATCCAACTTGATGCTTTCCAAAAGCTCCAGCACATCCTCTTTCTTAATGTCTATATGCTCAAACTTTTCAGTCTGCTGTAATTTATCCCTACAATCACCAAGGTCCTTTTCTGTAATGAATACTGAAGCAAAGTATTCATTAAGTTCCTCCGCTGTCACACTTGATTGGTTCTATTCTCTCACGTCTTATCCTCTTGCTCTTCACAGACTTGTAGAATGCCTTGGGGGTTTCTCTTAATCCTGCTCGCCAAGGCCTTCTCATGGCCGCTTCTGGCTCTCCTAATTTCATTCTTAAGCTCCTTCCTGCTAGCCTTATAATCTTCTCAATGTCTAGCTTTTTGAACCTTTCGTAAGTTTTCCTTTTCTTCTTGACTAGATTTTCAACAGCTTTTGTACACCACATTTCCTGTACCATCTTTTCCTTGTCTCATTGGAATGTACCTGTGCAGAACTCCACGCAAACATCCCCTGAACATTTGCCACGTTTCTTCTGTATGTTTCTCTGAGAACACCTGTTCCCAATTTATGATTCCAAGTTCCTGCCTGATAGCTTCATATTTCCCCTTACTTCAATTAAACGCTTACCTAACTTGTCTGTTCCTGTCCCTCTCCAATGCTGAGGTAAAGGAGATAGAATTGTGATCACTATCTCCAAAATGCTCTCCCACTGAGAGACCTGACACCTGACCAGGTTCATTTCCCAATACCAGATCAAGTACAGCCCCTCCCCTTGTAGGCTTATCTGCATATTTTGTCAAGAAACTTTCCTGAACACACCTAACAAACTCTACCCCATCTAAACCCCTCACTCTAGGACAGGGGTAGGCAACCTACGGCCCATGGGCCACATTCGGCCCGTGAGCAAATATTGAGATATTATGCTTATCCGGCCCGTGAACGATTTTACCTTATTCTGGGTGTTTCATGCGACCACACTGATGGACATGCATGGTGTCTTTTTACACTGGCCCCAGGTTCCGTTTTGTTCCAAACTAAACACTAGTATATACGAATGACAGGAAGACAGACTACCTTATTACTATATATTGGATACTCTCCGTGCATGCGCAGGTTTTCAGATGGGATTGTTCAAATTTGTAAACAGAAACAGTGTCACTGTGTTTTCCACGCTAAATATCCAGATATTTACATGTGCTACGATACTTGTTGAATAAAATCAAAGGAAAAAATGCCAATGACAATGAATGCAAAACGCAGAAAGG